>NC_136069.1:1347176839-1347799696 GCF_964261635.1 Lissotriton helveticus
ATATCCCATGAAGGGACAGATATCCCATGAAGGGACCAGTGCATCAAAGATATACCATGAAGGGACCAGTGCATCAAAGATATCCCATGAAGAGACAGATATCCCATGAAGGGACAGATATCCCATGAAGGGACCAGTGCATCAAAGATATCCCATGAAGGGACGGGTATCCCATGAAGGAACCAGTGCATCAAAGATATCCCATGAAGGGACCAGTGCATCAAAGATATCCCATGAAGGGACCAGTGCATCAAAGATATCCCATGAAGGGACAGATATCCCATGAAGGGACCAGTGCATCAGAGATATCCCATGAAGGGACCAGCGCATCAAAGATATCCCATGAAGGGACAGATATCCCATGAAGGGTCCAGTGCATCAAAGATATCCTATGAAGGGACAGATATCCCATGAAGGGACCAGTGCATCAAAGATATCCCATGAAGGGACCAGTGCATCAAAGATATCCCATGAAGGAACAGATATCCCATGAAGAGACCAGTGCATCAAAGATATCCCATGAAGGGACCGGTGAATCAAAGATATCCCATGAAGGGACCAGTGCATCAAAGATATCGCGTGAAGGGACCAGTGCATCAAAGATATCCCATGAAGGGACCAGTGCATCAAATATATCATGAAGGGACAGATATCCCATGAAGGGACCAGTGCATCAAAGATATCCCATGAAGGGACCAGTGCATCAAAGATATCCCATGAAGGGACAGATATCCCCTGAAGGGACCGGTGCATCAAAGATATCCCATGAAGTGACCAGTGCATCAAAGATATCCCATGAAGGGACAGATATCCCATGAAGGGACCAGTGCATCAAAGATATCCCATGAAGGGACCAGTGCATCAAATATATCCCATGAAGGGACAGATATCCCATGAAGGGACCAGTGCATCAAAGATATCCCATGAAGGGACCAGTGCATCAAAGATATCCCATGAAGGGACCAGTGCATCAAAGATATCCCATGAAGGGACCAGTGCATCAAAGATATCCCATGAAGGGACCAGTGCATCAAAGATATCCCATGAAGGGACAGATATCCCATGAAGGGACAGATATCCCATGAAGGGACCAGTGCATCAAAGATATCCCATGAAGGGACAGATATCCCATGAAGGGACCAGTGCATCAAAGATATCCCATGAAGGGACAGATATCCCATGAAGGGACCAGTGCATCAAAGATATCCCATGAACGGACCAGTGCATCAAAGATATCCCATGAAGGGACAGATATCCCATGTAGGGACCGGTGCATCAAAGATATCCCATGAAGGGACAGATATCCCATGAAGGGACAGATATCCCATGAAGGGACCGGTGCATCAAAGATATCCCATTAAGGGACCAGTGCATCAAAGATATCCCATGAAGGGACCAGTGCATCAAAGATATCCCATGAAGGGACCAGTGCAACAAAGATATCCCATGAAGGGACAGATATCCCAAGGAGGGACCAGTGCATCAAAGATATCCCATGAAGGGACAGTTATCCCATGAAGGGACCAGTGCATCAAATATATCCCATGAAGGGACCAGTGCATCAAAGATATCCCATGAAGGGACAGATATCCCATGAAGGGACCAGTGCATCAAAGATATCCCATGAAGGGACCAGTGCATCAAAGATATCACATGAAGGGACAGATATCCCATGAAGGGACGAGTGCATCAAAGATATCCCATGAAGGGACAGATATCCCATGAAGGGACCAGTGCATCAAAGATATACCATGAAGGGACCAGTGCATCAAAGATATCCCATGAAGAGACAGATATCCCATGAAGGGACAGATATCCCATGAAGGGACCAGTGCATCAAAGATATCCCATGAAGGGACAGGTATCCCATGAAGGAACCAGTGCATCAAAGATATCCCATGAAGGGACCAGTGCATCAAAGATATCCCATGAAGGGACCAGTGCATCAAAGATATCCCATGAAGGGACAGATATCCCATGAAAGGACCGGTGCATCAAAGATATCCCATGAAGGGACCAGTGCATCAAAGATATCCCATGAAGGGACAGATATCCCATGAAGGGACCAGTGCATCAAAGATATCCCATGAAGGGACAGATATCCCATGAAGGGACCAGTGCATCAAAGATATCCCATGAAGGGACCAGTGCATCAAAGATATCCCATGAAGGGACAGATATCCCATGAAGGGACCGGTGCATCAAAGATATCCCATGAAGGGACCAGTGCATCAAAGATATCCCATGAAGGGACAGATATCCCATGAATGGACCAGTGCATCAAAGATATCGCATGAAGGGACCAGTGCATCAAAGATAACCCATGAAGGGACAGATATCCCATGAAGGGACCAGTGCATCAAAGATATCCCATGAAGGGACCAGTGCATCAAAGATATCCCATGAAGGGACAGATATCCCATGAAGGGACCGGTGCATCAAAGATATCCCATGAAGGGACCGGTGCATCAAAGATATCCCATGAAGGGACCAGTGCATCAAAGATATCCCATGAAGGGACAGATATCCCATGAAGGGACCAGTGCATCAAAGATATCCCATGAAGGGACAGATATCCCATGAAGGGACAGATATCCCATGAAGGGACAGATATCCCATGAAGGGACAGATATCCCATGAAGGGACAGATATCCCATGAAGGGACAGATATCCCATGAAGGGACCAGTGCATCAAAGATATCCAATGAAGGGACAGATATCCCATGAAGGGACCGGTGCATCAAAGATATCCCATGAAGGGACAGATATCCCATGAAGGGACCAGTGCATCAAAGATATCCCATGAAGGGACCAGTGCATCAAAGATATCCCATGAAGGGACAGATATCCCAAGAAGGGACCAGTGCATCAAAGATATCCCATGAAGGGACCAGTGCATCAAAGATATCCCATGAAGGGACAGATATCCCATGACGGGACCAGTGCATCAAAGATATCCCATGAAGGGACCGATATCCCATGAAGGGACCAGTGCATCAAATATATCCCATGAAGGGACCAGTGCATCAAAGATATCCCATGAAGGGACCAGTGCATCAAAGATATCCCATGAAGGGACAGATATCCCATGAAGGGACCAGTGCATCAAAGATATCCCATGAAGGGACCAGTGCATCAAAGATATCACATGAAGGGACAGATATCCCATGAAGGGACCAGTGCATCAAAGATATCCCATGAAGGGACAGATATCCCATGAAGGGACCAGTGCATCAAAGATATACCATGAAGGGACCAGTGCATCAAAGATATCCCATGAAGAGACAGATATCCCATGAAGGGACAGATATCCCATGAAGGGACCAGTGCATCAAAGATATCCCATGAAGGGACAGGTATCCCATGAAGGAACCAGTGCATCAAATATATCCCATGAAGGGACCAGTGCATCAAAGATATCCCATGAAGGGACCAGTGCATCAAAGATATCCCATGAAGGGACCAGTGCATCAAAGATATCCCATGAAGGGACAGATATCCCATGAAAGGGCGGTGCATCAAAGATATCCCATGAAGGGACCAGTGCATCAAAGATATCCCATGAAGGGACAGATATCCCATGAAGGGACCAGTGCATCAAAGATATCCCATGAAGGGACAGATATCCCATGAAGGGACCAGTGCATCAAAGATATCCCATGAAGGGACCAGTGCATCAAAGATATCCCATGAAGGGACAGATATCCCATGAAGGGACCGGTGCATCAAAGATATCCCATGAAGGGACCAGTGCATCAAAGATATCCCATGAAGGGACAGATATCCCATGAATGGACCAGTGCATCAAAGATATCGCATGAAGGGACCAGTGCATCAAAGATAACCCATGAAGGGACAGATATCCCATGAAGGGACCAGTGCATCAAAGATATCCCATGAAGGGACCAGTGCATCAAAGATATCCCATGAAGGGACAGATATCCCATGAAGGGACCGGTGCATCAAAGATATCCCATGAAGGGACCGGTGCATCAAAGATATCCCATGAAGGGACCAGTGCATCAAAGATATCCCATGAAGGGACAGATATCCCATGAAGGGACCAGTGCATCAAAGATATCCCATGAAGGGACAGATATCCCATGAAGGGACAGATATCCCATGAAGGGACAGATATCCCATGAAGGGACAGATATCCCATGAAGGGACAGATATCCCATGAAGGGACAGATATCCCATGAAGGGACAGATATCCCATGAAGGGACAGATATCCCATGAAGGGACCAGTGCATCAAAGATATCCAATGAAGGGACAGATATCCCATGAAGGGACCGGTGCATCAAAGATATCCCATGAAGGGACAGATATCCCATGAAGGGACCAGTGCATCAAAGATATCCCATGAAGGGACCAGTGCATCAAAGATATCCCATGAAGGGACAGATATCCCAAGAAGGGACCAGTGCATCAAAGATATCCCATGAAGGGACCAGTGCATCAAAGATATCCCATGAAGGGACAGATATCCCATGACGGGACCAGTGCATCAAAGATATCCCATGAAGGGACCGATATCCCATGAAGGGACCAGTGCATCAAATATATCCCATGAAGGGACCAGTGCATCAAAGATATCCCATGAAGGGACCAGTGCATCAAAGATATCCCATGAAGGGACAGATATCCCATGAAGGGACCAGTGCATTAAAGATATCCCATTAAGGGACAGATATCCCATGAAGGGACCAGTGCATCAAAGATATCCCATGAAGGGACCAGTGCATCAAAGATATCCCATGAAGGTACCAGTGCATCAAAGATATCCCATGAAGGGACCAGTGCATCAAAGATATCCCATGAAGGGACAGATATCCCATGAAGGGACCAGTGCATCAAAGATATCCCATGAAGGGACAGATATCCCATGAAGGGACCGGTGCATCAAAGATATCCCATGAAGGACAGATATCCCATGAAGGGACCAGTGCATCAAAGATATCCCATGAAGGGACCAGTGCATCAAAGATATCCCATGAAGGGACAGATATCCCATGAAGGGACCAGTGCATCAAAGATATCCCATGAAGGGACCAGTGCATCAAAGATATCCCATGAAGGGACCAGTGCATCAAAGATATCCCATGAAGGGACAGATATCCCATGAAGGGACCAGTGCATCAAAGATATCCCATGAAGGGACCAGTGCATCAAAGATATCCCATGAAGGGACCAGTGCATCAAAGATATCCCATGAAGGGACCAGTGCATCAAAGATATCCCATGAAGGGACAGATATCCCATGACGGGACCAGTGCATCAAAGATATCCCATGAAGGGACAGATATCCCATGAAGGGACCAGTGCATCAAAGATATCCCATGAAGGGACCAGTGCATCAAAGATATCCCATGAAGGGACAGATATCCCATGAAGGGACCAGTGCATCAAAGATATCCCATGAAGGGACAGATATCCCATGAAGGGACCAGTGCATCAAAGATATCCCATGAAGGGACAGATATCCCATGAAGGGACCAGTGCATCAAAGATATCCCATGAAGGGACAGATATCCCATGAAGGGACAGATATCCCATGAAGGGACCAGTGCATCAAAGATATCCCATGAAGGGACCAGTGCATCAAAGATATCCCATGAAGGGACAGATATCCCATGAAGGGACCAGTGCATCAAAGATATCCCATGAAGGGACAGATATCCCATGAAGGGACCAGTGCATCAAAGATATCCCATGAAGGGACAGATATCCCATGAAGGGACCAGTGCATCAAAGATATCCCATGAAGGGACAGATATCCCATGAAGGGACCAGTGCATCAAATATATCCCATGATGGGACAGATATCCCATGAAGGGACCAGTGCATCAAAGATATCCCATGAAGGGACCAGTGCATCAAAGATATCCCATGAAGGGACCAGTGCATCAAAGATATCCCATGAAGGGACAGATATCCCATGAAGGGACAGATATCCCATGAAGGGACCAGTGCATCAAAGATATCCCATGAAGGGACCAGTGCATCAAAGATATCCCATGAAGGGACAGATATCCCATGAAGGGACCAGTGCATCAAAGATATCCCATGAAGGGACCAGTGCATCAAAGATATCCCATGAAGGGACAGATATCCCATGAAAGGACCGGTGCATCAAAGATATCCCATGAAGGGACCAGTGCATCAAAGATATCCCATGAAGGGACAGATATCCCATGAAGGGACCAGTGCATCAAAGATATCCCATGAAGGGACAGATATCCCATGAAGGGACCAGTGCATCAAAGATATCCCATGAAGGGACCAGTGCATCAAAGATATCCCATGAAGGGACAGATATCCCATGAAGGGACCGGTGCATCAAAGATATCCCATGAAGGGACCAGTGCATCAAAGATATCCCATGAAGGGACAGATATCCCATGAATGGACCAGTGCATCAAAGATATCGCATGAAGGGACCAGTGCATCAAAGATAACCCATGAAGGGACAGATATCCCATGAAGGGACCAGTGCATCAAAGATATCCCATGAAGGGACCAGTGCATCAAAGATATCCCATGAAGGGACAGATATCCCATGAAGGGACCGGTGCATCAAAGATATCCCATGAAGGGACCGGTGCATCAAAGATATCCCATGAAGGGACCAGTGCATCAAAGATATCCCATGAAGGGACAGATATCCCAAGAAGGGACCAGTGCATCAAAGATATCCCATGAAGGGACCAGTGCATCAAAGATATCCCATGAAGGGACAGATATCCCATGACGGGACCAGTGCATCAAAGATATCCCATGAAGGGACCGATATCCCATGAAGGGACCAGTGCATCAAATATATCCCATGAAGGGACCAGTGCATCAAAGATATCCCATGAAGGGACCAGTGCATCAAAGATATCCCATGAAGGGACAGATATCCCATGAAGGGACCAGTGCATTAAAGATATCCCATTAAGGGACAGATATCCCATGAAGGGACCAGTGCATCAAAGATATCCCATGAAGGGACCAGTGCATCAAAGATATCCCATGAAGGGACCAGTGCATCAAAGATATCCCATGAAGGGACCAGTGCATCAAAGATATCCCATGAAGGGACAGATATCCCATGAAGGGACCAGTGCATCAAAGATATCCCATGAAGGGACCAGTGCATCAAAGATATCCCATGAAGGGACAGATATCCCATGAAGGGACCAGTGCATCAAAGATATCCCATGAAGGGACCAGTGCATCAAAGATATCCCATGAAGGGACCAGTGCATCAAAGATATCCCATGAAGGGACCAGTGCATCAAAGATATCACATGAAGGGACAGATATCCCATGAAGGGACCAGTGCATCAAAGATATCCCATGAAGGGACAGATATCCCATGAAGGGACCAGTGCATCAAAGATATACCATGAAGGGACCAGTGCATCAAAGATATCCCATGAAGAGACAGATATCCCATGAAGGGACAGATATCCCATGAAGGGACCAGTGCATCAAAGATATCCCATGAAGGGACAGATATCCCATGAAGGGACCAGTGCATCAAAGATATCCCATGAAGGGACAGGTATCCCATGAAGGGACCAGTGCATCAAAGATATCCAATGAAGGGACAGATATCCCATGAAGGGACCAGTGCATCAAAGATATCCCATGAAGGGACCAGTGCAACAAAGATATCCCATGAAGGGACAGATATCCCAAGGAGGGACCAGTGCATCAAAGATATCCCATGAAGGGACAGTTATCCCATGAAGGGACCAGTGCATCAAATATATCCCATGAAGGGACCAGTGCATCAAAGATATCCCATGAAGGGACCAGTGCATCAAAGATATCCCATGAAGGGACAGATATCCCATGAAGGGACAGATATCCCATGAAGGGACCAGTGCATCAAAGATATCCCATGAAGGGACCAGTGCATCAAAGATATCCCATGAAGGGACCAGTGCAACAAAGATATCCCATGAAGGGACAGATATCCCAAGGAGGGACCAGTGCATCAAAGATATCCCATGAAGGGACAGTTATCCCATGAAGGGACCAGTGCATCAAATATATCCCATGAAGGGACCAGTGCATCAAAGATATCCCATGAAGGGACAGATATCCCATGAAGGGACCAGTGCATCAAAGATATCCCATGAAGGGACCAGTGCATCAAAGATATCCCATGAAGGGACAGATATCCCATGAAGGGACCAGTGCATCAAAGATATCCCATGAAGGGACAGATATCCCATGAAGGGACCAGTGCATCAAAGATATCCCATGAAGGGACCAGTGCATCAAAGATATCCCATGAAGGGACAGATATCCCATGAAGGGACCAGTGCATCAGAGATATCCCATGAAGGGACCAGCGCATCAAAGATATCCCATGAAGGGACAGATATCCCATGAAGGGACCGGTGCATCAAAGATATCCCATGAAGGGACCAGTGCATCAAAGATATCCCATGAAGGGACAGATATCCCATGAAGGGACCAGTGCATCAAAGATATCCCATGAAGGGACAGATATCCCATGAAGGGACCAGTGCATCAAAGATATCCCATGAAGGGACAGATATCCCATGAAGGGACCAGTGCATCAAAGATATCCCATGAAGGGACAGATATCCCATGAAGGGACCAGTGCATCAAATATATCCCATGATGGGACAGATATCCCATGAAGGGACCAGTGCATCAAAGATATCCCATGAAGGGACCAGTGCATCAAAGATATCCCATGAAGGGACCAGTGCATCAAAGATATCCCATGAAGGGATAGATATCCCATGAAGGGACCAGTGCATCAGAGATATCCCATGAAGGGACCAGTGCATCAAAGATATCCCATGAAGGGACAGATATCCCATGAAGGGACCGGTGCATCAAAGATATCCCATGAAGGGACAGATATCCCATGAAGGGACCAGTGCATCAAAGATATCCCATGAAGGGACAGATATCCCATGAAGGGACCAGTGCATCAAAGATATCCCATGAAGGGACCAGTGCATCAAAGATATCCCATGAAGGGACAGATATCCCATGAAGAGACCAGTGCATCAAAGACATCCCATGAAGGGACAGATATCCCATGAAGGGACCAGTGCATCAAAGATATACCATGAAGGGACAGATATCCCATGAAGGGACCAGTGCATCAAAGATATCCCATGAAGGGACCAGTGCATCAAAGATATCCCATGAAGGGACAGATATCCCATGAAGGGACCAGTGCATCAAAGATATCCCATGAAGGGACAGATATCCCATGAAGGGACCAGTGCATCAAATATATCCCATGAAGGGACAGATATCCCATGAAGGGACCAGTGCATCAAAGATATCCCATGAAGGGACCAGTGCATCAAAGATATCCCATGAAGGGACAGATATCCCATGAAGGGACCAGTGCATCAAAGATATCCCATGAAGGGACAGATATCCCATGAAGGGACCAGTGCATCAAAGATATCCCATGAAGGGACAGATATCCCATGAAGGGACCAGTGCATCAAAGATATCCCATGAAGGGACAGATATCCCATGAAGGGACAGATATCCCATGAAGGGACCAGTGCATCAAAGATATCCCATGAAGGGACCAGTGCATCAAAGATATCCCAGGAAGGGACAGATATCCCATGAAGGGACCAGTGCATAAAATATATCCCATGAAGGGACCGGTGCATCAAAGATATCCCATGAAGGGACCAGTGCATCAAAGATATCCCATGAAGGGACCAGTGCATCAAAGATATCCCATGAAGGGACCAGTGCATCAAAGATATCCCATGAAGGGACAGATATCCCATGAAGGGAGCAGTGCATCAAAGATATCCCATGAAGGGAGCAGTGCATCAAAGATATCCCATGAAGGGACAGATATCCCATGAAGGGACCGGTGCATCAAAGATATCCCATGAAGGGACCAGTGCATCAAAGATATCCCATGAAGGGACCAGTGCATCAAAGATATCGCATGAAGGGACAGATATCCCATGAATGGACCAGTGCATCAAAGATATCCCATGAAGGGACCAGTGCATCAAAGATATCCCATGAAGGGACAGATATCCCAAGGAGGGACCAGTGCATCAAAGATATCCCATGAAGGGACAGTTATCCCATGAAGGGACCAGTGCATCAAATATATCCCATGAAGGGACCAGTGCATCAAAGATATCCCATGAAGGGACAGATATCCCAAGAAGGGACCAGTGCATCAAAGATATCCCATGAAGGGACCAGTGCATCAAAGATATCCCATGAAGGGACAGATATCCCATGAAGGGACCAGTGCATCAAAGATATCCCATGAAGGGACAGATATCCCATGAAGGGACCAGTGCATCAAAGATATACCATGAAGGGACCAGTGCATCAAAGATATCCCATGAAGAGACAGATATCCCATGAAGGGACAGATATCCCATGAAGGGACCAGTGTATCAAAGATATCCCATGAAGGGACAGGTATCCCATGAAGGAACCAGTGCATCAAAGATATCCCATGAAGGGACCAGTGCATCAAAGATATCCCATGAAGGGACCAGTGCATCAAAGATATCCCATGAAGGGACAGATATCCCATGAAGGGACCAGTGCATCAGAGATATCCCATGAAGGGACCAGCGCATCAAAGATATCGCATGAAGGGACAGATATCCCATGAAGGGACCAGTGCATCAAAGATATCCCATGAAGGGACCAGTGCATCAAAGATATCCCATGAAGGGACAGATATCCCAAGGAGGGACCAGTGCATCAAAGATATCCCATGAAGGGACAGATATCCCATGAAGGGACCAGTGCATCAAAGATATCCCATGAAGGGACAGATATCCCATGAAGGGACCAGTGCATCAAAGATATCCCATGAAGGGACAGATATCCCATGAAGGGACCAGTGCATCAAAGATATCCCATGAAGGGACAGATATCCCATGAAGGGACCAGTGCATCAAAGATATCCCATGAAGGGACAGATATCCCATGAAGGGACCAGTGCATCAAATATATCCCATGAAGGGACAGATATCCCATGAAGGGACCAGTGCATCAAAGATATCCCATGAAGGGACCAGTGCATCAAAGATATCCCATGAAGGGACAGATATCCCATGAAGGGACCAGTGCATCAAAGATATCCCATGAAGGGACAGATATCCCATGAAGGGACCAGTGCATCAAAGATATCCCATGAAGGGACAGATATCCCATGAAGGGACCAGTGCATCAAAGATATCCCATGAAGGGACAGATATCCCATGAAGGGACAGATATCCCATGAAGGGACCAGTGCATCAAAGATATCCCATGAAGGGACCAGTGCATCAAAGATATCCTATGAAGGGACAGATATCCCATGAAGGGACCAGTGCATCAAAGATATCCCATGAAGGGACCAGTGCATCAAAGATATCCCATGAAGGGACCAGTGCATCAAAGATATCCCATGAAGGGACAGATATCCCATGAAGGGACCAGTGCATCAAAGATATCCCATGAAGGGACCGGTGCATCAAAGATATCCCATGAAGGGACCAGTGCATCAAAGATATCCCATGAAGGGACCAGTGCATCAAAGATATCCCATGAAGGGACAGATATCCCATGAAGAGACCAGTGCATCAAATATATCCCATGAAGGGACCGGTGAATCAAAGATATCCCATGAAGGGACCAGTGCATCAAAGATATCCCGTGAAGGGACCAGTGCATCAAAGATATCCCATGAAGGGACCAGTGCATCAAATATATCATGAAGGGACAGATATCCCATGAAGGGACCAGTGCATCAAAGATATCCCATGAAGGGACCAGTGCATCAAAGATATCCCATGAAGGGACAGATATCCCATGAAGGGACCGGTGCATCAAAGATATCCCATGAAGGGACCAGTGCATCAAAGATATCCCATGAAGGGACAGATATCCCATGAAGGGACCAGTGCATCAAAGATATCCCATGAAGGGACAGATATCCCATGAAGGGACCAGTGCATCAAAGATATCCCATGAAGGGACCAGTGCATCAAAGATATCCTATGAAGGGACCAGTGCATCAAAGATATCCCATGAAGGGACCAGTGCATCAAAGATATCCCATGAAGGGACAGATATCCCATGAAGGGACCAGTGCATCAAAGATATCCCATGAAGGGACAGATATCCCATGAAGGGACCGGTGCATCAAAGATTTCCCATGAAGGGACCAGTGCATCAAAGATATCCCATGAAGGGACCAGTGCATCAAAGATATCCCATGAAGGGACAGATATCCCATGAATGGACCAGTGCATCAAAGATATCCCATGAAGGGACCAGTGCATCAAAGATATCCCATTAAGGGACCAGTGCATCAAAGATATCCCATGAAGGGACAGATATCCCATGAAGGGACCAGTGCATCAAAGATATCCCATGAAGGGACAGATATCCCATGAAGGGACCAGTGCATCAAAGATATCCCATGAAGGGACCAGTGCATCAAAGATATCCTATGAAGGGACCAGTGCATCAAAGATATCCCATGAAGGGACCAGTGCAACAAAGATATCCCATGAAGGGACAGATATCCCAAGGAGGGACCAGTGCATCAAAGATATCCCATGAAGGGACAGTTATCCCATGAAGGGACCAGTGCATCAAATATATCCCATGAAGGGACCAGTGCATCAAAGATATCCCATGAAGGGACAGATATCCCATGAAGGGACCAGTGCATCAAAGATATCCCATGAAGGGACCAGTGCATCAAAGATATCACATGAAGGGACAGATATCCCATGAAGGGACCAGTGCATCAAAGATATCCCATGAAGGGACAGATATCCCATGAAGGGACCAGTGCATCAAAGATATACCATGAAGGGACCAGTGCATCAAAGATATCCCATGTAGAGACAGATATCCCATGAAGGGACAGATATCCCATGAAGGGACCAGTGCATCAAAGATATCCCATGAAGGGACAGGTATCCCATGAAGGAACCAGTGCATCAAAGATATCCCATGAAGGGACCAGTGCATCAAAGATATCCCATGAAGGGACCAGTGCATCAAAGATATCCCATGAAGGGACAGATATCCCATGAAAGGACCGGTGCATCAAAGATATCCCATGAAGGGACCAGTGCATCAAAGATATCCCATGAAGGGACAGATATCCCATGAAGGGACCAGTGCATCAAAGATATCCCATGAAGGGACAGATATCCCATGAAGGGACCAGTGCATCAAGGATATCCCATGAAGGGACCAGTGCATCAAAGATATCCCATGAAGGGACAGATATCCAATGAAGGGACCAGTGCATCAAAGATATCCCATGAAGGGACAGATATCCCATGAAGGGACCAGTGCATCAAAGATATCCCATGAAGGGACAGATATCCCATGAAGGGACCAGTGCATCAAAGATATCCCATGAAGGGACAGATATCCCATGAAGGGACCAGTGCATCAAAGATATCCCATGAAGGGACCAGTGCATCAAAGATATCCCATGAAGGGACAGATATCCCATGAAGGGACCGGTGCATCAAAGATATCCCATGAAGGGACCAGTGCATCAAAGATATCCCATGAAGGGAGAGATATCCCATGAATGGACCAGTGCATCAAAGATATCGCATGAAGGGACCAGTGCATCAAAGATAACCCATGAAGGGACAGATATCCCATGAAGGGACCAGTGCATCAAAGATATCCCATGAAGGGACCAGTGCATCAAAGATATCCCATGAAGGGACAGATATCCCATGAAGGGACCGGTGCATCAAAGATATCCCATGAAGGGACCGGTGCATCAAAGATATCCCATGAAGGGACCAGTGCATCAAAGATATCCCATGAAGGGACAGATATCCCATGAAGGGACCAGTGCATCAAAGATATCCCATGAAGGGACAGATATCCCATGAAGGGACAGATATCCCATGAAGGGACAGATATCCCATGAAGGGACCAGTGCATCAAAGATATCCAATGAAGGGACAGATATCCCATGAAGGGACCGGTGCATCAAAGATATCCCATGAAGGGACAGATATCCCATGAAGGGACCAGTGCATCAAAGATATCCCATGAAGGGACCAGTGCATCAAAGATATCCCATGAAGGGACAGATATCCCAAGAAGGGACCAGTGCATCAAAGATATCCCATGAAGGGACCAGTGCATCAAAGATATCCCATGAAGGGACAGATATCCCATGACGGGACCAGTGCATCAAAGATATCCCATGAAGGGACCGATATCCCATGAAGGGACCAGTGCATCAAATATATCCCATGAAGGGACCAGTGCATCAAAGATATCCCATGAAGGGACCAGTGCATCAAAGATATCCCATGAAGGGACAGATATCCCATGAAGGGACCAGTGCATTAAAGATATCCCATTAAGGGACAGATATCCCATGAAGGGACCAGTGCATCAAAGATATCCCATGAAGGGACCAGTGCATCAAAGATATCCCATGAAGGGACCAGTGCATCAAAGATATCCCATGAAGGGACCAGTGCATCAAAGATATCCCATGAAGGGACCAGTGCATCAAAGATATCCCATGAAGGGACCAGTGCAACAAAGATATCCCATGAAGGGACAGATATCCCAAGGAGGGACCAGTGCATCAAAGATATCCCATGAAGGGACAGTTATCCCATGAAGGGACCAGTGCATCAAATATATCCCATGAAGGGACCAGTGCATCAAAGATATCCCATGAAGGGACAGATATCCCATGAAGGGACCAGTGCATCAAAGATATCCCATGAAGGGACCAGTGCATCAAAGATATCCCATGAAGGGACAGATATCCCATGAAGGGACCAGTGCATCAAAGATATCCCATGAAGGGACAGATATCCCATGAAGGGACCAGTGCATCAAAGATATACCATGAAGGGACCAGTGCATCAAAGATATCCCATGAAGAGACAGATATCCCATAAAGGGACAGATATCCCATGAAGGGACCAGTGCATCAAAGATATCCCATGAAGGGACAGGTATCCCATGAAGGAACCAGTGCATCAAAGATATCCCATGAAGGGACCAGTGCATCAAAGATATCCCATGAAGGGACCAGTGCATCAAAGATATCCCATGAACGGACAGATATCCCATGAAGGGACCAGTGCATCAGAGATATCCCATGAAGGGACCAGCGCATCAAAGATATCCCATGAAGGGACAGATATCCCATGAAGGGACCGGTGCATCAAAGATATCCCATGAAGGGACCAGTGCATCAAAGATATCCCATGAAGGGACAGATATCCCATGAAGGGACCAGTGCATCAAAGATATCCCATGAAGGGACAGATATCCCATGAAGGGACCAGTGCATCAAAGATATCCCATGAAGGGACAGATATCCCATGAAGGGACCAGTGCATCAAAGATATCCCATGAAGGGACAGATATCCCATGAAGGGACCAGTGCATCAAATATATCCCATGATGGGACAGATATCCCATGAAGGGACCAGTGCATCAAAGATATCCCATGAAGGGACCAGCGCATCAAAGATATCCCATGAAGGGACCAGTGCATCAAAGATATCCCATGAAGGGATAGATATCCCATGAAGGGACCAGTGCATCAGAGATATCCCATGAAGGGACCAGTGCATCAAAGATATCCCATGAAGGGACAGATATCCCATGAAGGGACCGGTGCATCAAAGATATCCCATGAAGGGACAGATATCCCATGAAGGGACCAGTGCATCAAAGATATCCCATGAAGGGACAGATATCCCATGAAGGGACCAGTGCATCAAAGATATCCCATGAAGGGACCAGTGCATCAAAGATATCCCATGAAGGGACAGATATCCCATGAAGGGACCAGTGCATCAAAGACATCCCATGAAGGGACAGATATCCCATGAAGGGACCAGTGCATCAAAGATATCCCATGAAGGGACAGATATCCCATGAAGGGACCAGTGCATCAAAGATATCCCATGAAGGGACCAGTGCATCAAAGATATCCCATGAAGGGACAGATATCCCATGAAGGGACCAGTGCATCAAAGATATCCCATGAAGGGACAGATATCCCATGAAGGGACCAGTGCATCAAATATATCCCATGAAGGGACAGATATCCCATGAAGGGACCAGTGCATCAAAGATATCCCATGAAGGGACCAGTGCATCAAAGATATCCCATGAAGGGACAGATATCCCATGAAGGGACCAGTGCATCAAAGATATCCCATGAAGGGACAGATATCCCATGAAGGGACCAGTGCATCAAAGATATCCCATGAAGGGACAGATATCCCATGAAGGGACCAGTGCATCAAAGATATCCCATGAAGGGACAGATATCCCATGAAGGGACAGATATCCCATGAAGGGACCAGTGCATCAAAGATATCCCATGAAGGGACCAGTGCATCAAAGATATCCCAGGAAGGGACAGATATCCCATGAAGGGACCAGTGCATAAAATATATCCCATGAAGGGACCGGTGCATCAAAGATATCCCATGAAGGGACCAGTGCATCAAAGATATCCCATGAAGGGACCAGTGCATCAAAGATATCCCATGAAGGGACCAGTGCATCAAAGATATCCCATGAAGGGACAGATATCCCATGAAGGGAGCAGTGCATCAAAGATATCCCATGAAGGGAGCAGTGCCTCAAAGATATCCCATGAAGGGACAGATATCCCATGAAGGGACCGGTGCATCAAAGATATCCCATGAAGGGACCAGTGCATCAAAGATATCCCATGAAGGGACCAGTGCATCAAAGATATCGCATGAAGGGACAGATATCCCATGAATGGACCAGTGCATCAAAGATATCCCATGAAGGGACCAGTGCATCAAAGATATCCCATGAAGGGACAGATATCCCAAGGAGGGACCAGTGCATCAAAGATATCCCATGAAGGGACAGTTATCCCATGAAGGGACCAGTGCATCAAATATATCCCATGAAGGGACCAGTGCATCAAAGATATCCCATGAAGGGACAGATATCCCAAGAAGGGACCAGTGCATCAAAGATATCCCATGAAGGGACCAGTGCATCAAAGATATCCCATGAAGGGACAGATATCCCATGAAGGGACCAGTGCATCAAAGATATCCCATGAAGGGACAGATATCCCATGAAGGGACCAGTGCATCAAAGATATACCATGAAGGGACCAGTGCATCAAAGATATCCCATGAAGAGACAGATATCCCATGAAGGGACAGATATCCCATGAAGGGACCAGTGTATCAAAGATATCCCATGAAGGGACAGGTATCCCATGAAGGAACCAGTGCATCAAAGATATCCCATGAAGGGACCAGTGCATCAAAGATATCCCATGAAGGGACCAGTGCATCAAAGATATCCCATGAAGGGACAGATATCCCATGAAGGGACCAGTGCATCAGAGATATCCCATGAAGGGACCAGCGCATCAAAGATATCGCATGAAGGGACAGATATCCCATGAAGGGACCAGTGCATCAAAGATATCCCATGAAGGGACCAGTGCATCAAAGATATCCCATGAAGGGACAGATATCCCAAGGAGGGACCAGTGCATCAAAGATATCCCATGAAGGGACAGATATCCCATGAAGGGACCAGTGCATCAAAGATATCCCATGAAGGGACAGATATCCCATGAAGGGACCAGTGCATCAAAGATATCCCATGAAGGGACAGATATCCCATGAAGGGACCAGTGCATCAAAGATATCCCATGAAGGGACAGATATCCCATGAAGGGACCAGTGCATCAAAGATATCCCATGAAGGGACAGATATCCCATGAAGGGACCAGTGCATCAAAGATATCCTATGAAGGGACAGATATCCCATGAAGGGACCAGTGCATCAAAGATATCCCATGAAGGGACCAGTGCATCAAAGATATCCCATGAAGGGACCAGTGCATCAAAGATATCCCATGAAGGGACAGATATCCCATGAAGGGACCAGTGCATCAAAGATATCCCATGAAGGGACCGGTGCATCAAAGATATCCCATGAAGGGACCAGTGCATCAAAGATATCCCATGAAGGGACCAGTGCATCAAAGATATCCCATGAAGGGACAGATATCCCATGAAGAGACCAGTGCATCAAATATATCCCATGAAGGGACCGGTGAATCAAAGATATCCCATGAAGGGACCAGTGCATCAAAGATATCCCGTGAAGGGACCAGTGCATCAAAGATATCCCATGAAGGGACCAGTGCATCAAATATATCATGAAGGGACAGATATCCCATGAAGGGACCAGTGCATCAAAGATATCCCATGAAGGGACAGATATCCCATGAAGGGACCGGTGCATCAAAGATATCCCATGAAGGGACCAGTGCATCAAAGATATCCCATGAAGGGAGAGATATCCCATGAATGGACCAGTGCATCAAAGATATCGCATGAAGGGACCAGTGCATCAAAGATAACCCATGAAGGGACAGATATCCCATGAAGGGACCAGTGCATCAAAGATATCCCATGAAGGGACCAGTGCATCAAAGATATCCCATGAAGGGACAGATATCCCATGAAGGGACCGGTGCATCAAAGATATCCCATGAAGGGACCGGTGCATCAAAGATATCCCATGAAGGGACCAGTGCATCAAAGATATCCCATGAAGGGACAGATATCCCATGAAGGGACCAGTGCATCAAAGATATCCCATGAAGGGACAGATATCCCATGAAGGGACAGATATCCCATGAAGGGACAGATATCCCATGAAGGGACAGATATCCCATGAAGGGACCAGTGCATCAAAGATATCCAATGAAGGGACAGATATCCCATGAAGGGACCGGTGCATCAAAGATATCCCATGAAGGGACAGATATCCCATGAAGGGACCAGTGCATCAAAGATATCCCATGAAGGGACCAGTGCATCAAAGATATCCCATGAAGGGACAGATATCCCAAGAAGGGACCAGTGCATCAAAGATATCCCATGAAGGGACCAGTGCATCAAAGATATCCCATGAAGGGACAGATATCCCATGACGGGACCAGTGCATCAAAGATATCCCATGAAGGGACCGATATCCCATGAAGGGACCAGTGCATCAAATATATCCCATGAAGGGACCAGTGCATCAAAGATATCCCATGAAGGGACCAGTGCATCAAAGATATCCCATGAAGGGACAGATATCCCATGAAGGGACCAGTGCATCAAAGATATCCCATGAAGGGACCAGTGCATCAAAGATATCCCATGAAGGGACCAGTGCATCAAAGATATCCCATGAAGGGACCAGTGCATCAAAGATATCCCATGAAGGGACCAGTGCATCAAAGATATCCCATGAAGGGACCAGTGCATCAAAGATATCCCATGAAGGGACCAGTGCAACAAAGATATCCCATGAAGGGACAGATATCCCAAGGAGGGACCAGTGCATCAAAGATATCCCATGAAGGGACAGTTATCCCATGAAGGGACCAGTGCATCAAATATATCCCCTGAAGGGACCAGTGCATCAAAGATATCCCATGAAGGGACAGATATCCCATGAAGGGACCAGTGCATCAAAGATATCCCATGAAGGGACCAGTGCATCAAAGATATCCCATGAAGGGACAGATATCCCATGAAGGGACCAGTGCATCAAAGATATCCCATGAAGGGACAGATATCCCATGAAGGGACCAGTGCATCAAAGATATACCATGAAGGGACCAGTGCATCAAAGATATCCCATGAAGAGACAGATATCCCATAAAGGGACAGATATCCCATGAAGGGACCAGTGCATCAAAGATATCCCATGAAGGGACAGGTATCCCATGAAGGAACCAGTGCATCAAAGATATCCCATGAAGGGACCAGTGCATCAAAGATATCCCATGAAGGGACCAGTGCATCAAAGATATCCCATGAAGGGACAGATATCCCATGAAGGGACCAGTGCATCAGAGATATCCCATGAAGGGACCAGCGCATCAAAGATATCCCATGAAGGGACAGATATCCCATGAAGGGACCGGTGCATCAAAGATATCCCATGAAGGGACCAGTGCATCAAAGATATCCCATGAAGGGACAGATATCCCATGAAGGGACCAGTGCATCAAAGATATCCCATGAAGGGACAGATATCCCATGAAGGGACCAGTGCATCAAAGATATCCCATGAAGGGACAGATATCCCATGAAGGGACCAGTGCATCAAAGATATCCCATGAAGGGACAGATATCCCATGAAGGGACCAGTGCATCAAATATATCCCATGATGGAACAGATATCCCATGAAGGGACCAGTGCATCAAAGATATCCCATGAAGGGACCAGCGCATCAAAGATATCCCATGAAGGGACCAGTGCATCAAAGATATCCCATGAAGGGATAGATATCCCATGAAGGGACCAGTGCATCAGAGATATCCCATGAAGGGACCAGTGCATCAAAGATATCCCATGAAGGGACAGATATCCCATGAAGGGACCGGTGCATCAAAGATATCCCATGAAGGGACAGATATCCCATGAAGGGACCAGTGCATCAAAGATATCCCATGAAGGGACAGATATCCCATGAAGGGACCAGTGCATCAAAGATATCCCATGAAGGGACCAGTGCATCAAAGATATCCCATGAAGGGACAGATATCCCATGAAGGGACCAGTGCATCAAAGACATCCCATGAAGGGACAGATATCCCATGAAGGGACCAGTGCATCAAAGATATCCCATGAAGGGACAGATATCCCATGAAGGGACCAGTGCATCAAAGATATCCCATGAAGGGACCAGTGCATCAAAGATATCCCATGAAGGGACAGATATCCCATGAAGGGACCAGTGCATCAAAGATATCCCATGAAGGGACAGATATCCCATGAAGGGACCAGTGCATCAAATATATCCCATGAAGGGACAGATATCCCATGAAGGGACCAGTGCATCAAAGATATCCCATGAAGGGACCAGTGCATCAAAGATATCCCATGAAGGGACAGATATCCCATGAAGGGACCAGTGCATCAAAGATATCCCATGAAGGGACAGATATCCCATGAAGGGACCAGTGCATCAAAGATATCCCATGAAGGGACAGATATCCCATGAAGGGACCAGTGCATCAAAGATATCCCATGAAGGGACAGATATCCCATGAAGGGACAGATATCCCATGAAGGGACCAGTGCATCAAAGATATCCCATGAAGGGACCAGTGCATCAAAGATATCCCAGGAAGGGACAGATATCCCATGAAGGGACCAGTGCATAAAATATATCCCATGAAGGGACCGGTGCATCAAAGATATCCCATGAAGGGACCAGTGCATCAAAGATATCCCATGAAGGGACCAGTGCATCAAAGATATCCCATGAAGGGAGCAGTGCATCAAAGATATCCCATGAAGGGACAGATATCCCATGAAGGGAGCAGTGCATCAAAGATATCCCATGAAGGGAGCAGTGCCTCAAAGATATCCCATGAAGGGACAGATATCCCATGAAGGGACCGGTGCATCAAAGATATCCCATGAAGGGACCAGTGCATCAAAGATATCCCATGAAGGGACCAGTGCATCAAAGATATCGCATGAAGGGACAGATATCCCATGAATGGACCAGTGCATCAAAGATATCCCATGAAGGGACCAGTGCATCAAAGATATCCCATGAAGGGACAGATATCCCAAGGAGGGACCAGTGCATCAAAGATATCCCATGAAGGGACAGTTATCCCATGAAGGGACCAGTGCATCAAATATATCCCATGAAGGGACCAGTGCATCAAAGATATCCCATGAAGGGACAGATATCCCAAGAAGGGACCAGTGCATCAAAGATATCCCATGAAGGGACCAGTGCATCAAAGATATCCCATGAAGGGACAGATATCCCATGAAGGGACCAGTGCATCAAAGATATCCCATGAAGGGACAGATATCCCATGAAGGGACCAGTGCATCAAAGATATACCATGAAGGGACCAGTGCATCAAAGATATCCCATGAAGAGACAGATATCCCATGAAGGGACAGATATCCCATGAAGGGACCAGTGTATCAAAGATATCCCATGAAGGGACAGGTATCCCATGAAGGAACCAGTGCATCAAAGATATCCCATGAAGGGACCAGTGCATCAAAGATATCCCATGAAGGGACCAGTGCATCAAAGATATCCCATGAAGGGACAGATATCCCATGAAGGGACCAGTGCATCAGAGATATCCCATGAAGGGACCAGCGCATCAAAGATATCGCATGAAGGGACAGATATCCCATGAAGGGACCAGTGCATCAAAGATATCCCATGAAGGGACCAGTGCATCAAAGATATCCCATGAAGGGACAGATATCCCAAGGAGGGACCAGTGCATCAAAGATATCCCATGAAGGGACAGATATCCCATGAAGGGACCAGTGCATCAAAGATATCCCATGAAGGGACAGATATCCCATGAAGGGACCAGTGCATCAAAGATATCCCATGAAGGGACAGATATCCCATGAAGGGACCAGTGCATCAAAGATATCCCATGAAGGGACAGATATCCCATGAAGGGACCAGTGCATCAAAGATATCCCATGAAGGGACAGATATCCCATGAAGGGACCAGTGCATCAAAGATATCCTATGAAGGGACAGATATCCCATGAAGGGACCAGTGCATCAAAGATATCCCATGAAGGGACCAGTGCATCAAAGATATCCCATGAAGGGACCAGTGCATCAAAGATATCCCATGAAGGGACAGATATCCCATGAAGGGACCAGTGCATCAAAGATATCCCATGAAGGGACCGGTGCATCAAAGATATCCCATGAAGGGACCAGTGCATCAAAGATATCCCATGAAGGGACCAGTGCATCAAAGATATCCCATGAAGGGACAGATATCCCATGAAGAGACCAGTGCATCAAATATATCCCATGAAGGGACCGGTGAATCAAAGATATCCCATGAAGGGACCAGTGCATCAAAGATATCCCGTGAAGGGACCAGTGCATCAAAGATATCCCATGAAGGGACCAGTGCATCAAATATATCATGAAGGGACAGATATCCCATGAAGGGACCAGTGCATCAAAGATATCCCATGAAGGGACAGATATCCCATGAAGGGACCAGTGCATCAAAGATATCCCATGAAGGGACAGATATCCCATGAAGGGACCAGTGCATCAAAGATATCCCATGAAGGGACCAGTGCATCAAAGATATCCTATGAAGGGACCAGTGCATCAAAGATATCCCATGAAGGGACCAGTGCATCAAAGATATCCCATGAAGGGACAGATATCCCATGAAGGGACCAGTGCATCAAAGATATCCCATGAAGGGACAGATATCCCATGAAGGGACCGGTGCATCAAAGATATCCCATGAAGGGACCAGTGCATCAAAGATATCCCATGAAGGGACCAGTGCATCAAAGATATCCCATGAAGGGACAGATATCCCATGAATGGACCAGTGCATCAAAGATATCCCATGAAGGGACCAGTGCATCAAAGATATCCCATGAAGGGACAGATATCCCAAGGAGGGACCAGTGCATCAAAGATATCCCATGAAGGGACAGATATCCCATGAAGGGACCAGTGCATCAAAGATATCCCATGAAGGGACAGATATCCCATGAAGGGACCAGTGCATCAAAGATATCCCATGAAGGGACAGATATCCCATGAAGGGACCAGTGCATCAAAGATATCCCATGAAGGGACAGATATCCCATGAAGGGACCAGTGCATCAAAGATATCCCATGAAGGGACAGATATCCCATGAAGGGACCAGTGCATCAAAGATATCCTATGAAGGGACAGATATCCCATGAAGGGACCAGTGCATCAAAGATATCCCATGAAGGGACCAGTGCATCAAAGATATCCCATGAAGGGACCAGTGCATCAAAGATATCCCATGAAGGGACAGATATCCCATGAAGGGACCAGTGCATCAAAGATATCCCATGAAGGGACCGGTGCATCAAAGATATCCCATGAAGGGACCAGTGCATCAAAGATATCCCATGAAGGGACCAGTGCATCAAAGATATCCCATGAAGGGACAGATATCCCATGAAGAGACCAGTGCATCAAATATATCCCATGAAGGGACCGGTGAATCAAAGATATCCCATGAAGGGACCAGTGCATCAAAGATATCCCGTGAAGGGACCAGTGCATCAAAGATATCCCATGAAGGGACCAGTGCATCAAATATATCATGAAGGGACAGATATCCCATGAAGGGACCAGTGCATCAAAGATATCCCATGAAGGGACAGATATCCCATGAAGGGACCAGTGCATCAAAGATATCCCATGAAGGGACAGATATCCCATGAAGGGACCAGTGCATCAAAGATATCCCATGAAGGGACCAGTGCATCAAAGATATCCTATGAAGGGACCAGTGCATCAAAGATATCCCATGAAGGGACCAGTGCATCAAAGATATCCCATGAAGGGACAGATATCCCATGAAGGGACCAGTGCATCAAAGATATCCCATGAAGGGACAGATATCCCATGAAGGGACCGGTGCATCAAAGATATCCCATGAAGGGACCAGTGCATCAAAGATATCCCATGAAGGGACCAGTGCATCAAAGATATCCCATGAAGGGACAGATATCCCATGAATGGACCAGTGCATCAAAGATATCCCATGAAGGGACCAGTGCATCAAAGATATCCCATGAAGGGACAGATATCCCATGAAGGGACCAGTGCATCAAAGATATCCCATGAAGGGACCAGTGCATCAAAGATATCTCATGAAGGGACAGATATCCCATGAAGGGACCAGTGCATCAAAAATATCCCATGAAGGGACAGATATCCCATGAAGCTGAACAGTGCATCAAAGCTGTCCCATGAAGGGACCAGTGCATCAAAGATATCCCATGAAGGGACCAGTGCATCAAAGATATCCCATGAAGGGACCAGTACATCAAAGATATCCCATGAAGGGACAGATATCCCATGAAGGGACCAGTGCATCAAAGATATCCCATGAAGGGACCAGTGCATCAAAGATATCCCATGAAGGGACAGGTATCCCATGAAGGGACCAGTGCATCAAAGATATCCCATGAAGGGACAGATATCCCATGAAGGGACCAGTGCATCAAAGATATCCCATGAAGGGACCAGTGCATCAAAGATATCCCATGAAGGGACCAGTGCATCAAAGATCTCCCATGAAGGGACAGATATCCCATGAAGGGACCAGTGCATCAAAGATATCCCATGAAGGGACAGATATCCCATGAAGGGACCAGTGCATCAAAGATATCCCATGAAGGGACCGATATCCCATGAAGGGACCAGTGCATCAAAGATATCCCATGAAGGGACCAGTGCATCAAAGATATCCCATGAAGGGACAGATATCCCATGAAGGGACCGGTGCATCAAAGATATCCCATGAAGGGACCAGTGCATCAAAGATATCCCATGAAGGGAAAGATATCCCATGAAGGGCCCAGTGCATCAAAGATATCCCATGAAGGGACAGATATCCCATGAAGGGACCAGTGCATCAAAGATATCCCATGAAGGGACCAGTGCATCAAAGATATCCCATGAAGGGACCAGTGCATCAAAGATATCCCATGAAGGGACCAGTGCATCAAAGATATCCCATGAAGGGACCAGTGCATCAAAGATATCCCATGAAGGGACAGATATCCCATGAAGGAACCAGTGCATCAAAGATATCCCATGAAGGGACAGTTATCCCATGAAGGGACCAGTGCATCAAATATATCCCATGAAGGGACCAGTGCATCAAAGATATCCCATGAAGGGACAGATATCCCATGAAGGGACCAGTGCATCAAAGATATCCCATGAAGGGACCAGTGCATCAAAGATATCCCATGAAGGGACAGATATCCCATGAAGGGACCAGTGCATCAAAGATATCCCATGAAGGGACAGATATCCCATGAAGGGACCAGTGCATCAAAGATATACCATGAAGGGACCAGTGCATCAAAGATATCCCATGAAGAGACAGATATCCCATAAAGGGACAGATAGCCCATGAAGGGACCAGTGCATCAAAGATATCCCATGAAGGGACAGGTATCCCATGAAGGAACCAGTGCATCAAAGATATCCCATGAAGGGACCAGTGCATCAAAGATATCCCATGAAGGGACCAGTGCATCAAAGATATCCCATGAAGGGACAGATATCCCATGAAGGGACCAGTGCATCAGAGATATCCCATGAAGGGACCAGCGCATCAAAGATATCCCATGAAGGGACAGATATCCCATGAAGGGACCGGTGCATCAAAGATATCCCATGAAGGGACCAGTGCATCAAAGATATCCCATGAAGGGACAGATATCCCATGAAGGGACCAGTGCATCAAAGATATCCCATGAAGGGACAGATATCCCATGAAGGGACCAGTGCATCAAAGATATCCCATGAAGGGACAGATATCCCATGAAGGGACCAGTGCATCAAAGATATCCCATGAAGGGACAGATATCCCATGAAGGGACCAGTGCATCAAATATATCCCATGATGGGACAGATATCCCATGAAGGGACCAGTGCATCAAAGATATCCCATGAAGGGACCAGTGCATCAAAGATATCCCATGAAGGGACCAGTGCATCAAAGATATCCCATGAAGGGATAGATATCCCATGAAGGGACCAGTGCATCAGAGATATCCCATGAAGGGACCGGTGCATCAAAGATATCCCATGAAGGGACCAGTGCATCAAAGATATCCCATGAAGGGACAGATATCCCATGAAGGGACCAGTGCATCAAAGATATCCCATGAAGGGACCAGTGCATCAAAGATATCCCATGAAGGGACAGATATCCCATGAAGGGACCAGTGCATCAAAGATATCCCATGAAGGGACAGATATCCCATGAAGGGACCAGTGCATCAAATATATCCCATGAAGGGACAGATATCCCATGAAGGGACCAGTGCATCAAAGATATCCCATGAAGGGACCAGTGCATCAAAGATATCCCATGAAGGGACCAGTGCATCAAAGATATCCCATGAAGGGATAGATATCCCATGAAGGGACCAGTGCATCAGAGATATCCCATGAAGGGACCAGTGCATCAAAGATATCCCATGAAGGGACAGATATCCCATGAAGGGACCGGTGCATCAAAGATATCCCATGAAGGGACCAGTTCATCAAAGACATCCCATGAAGGGACAGATATCCCATGAAGGGACCAGTGCATCAAAGATATCCCATGAAGGGACAGATATCCCATGAAGGGACCAGTGCATCAAAGATATCCCATGAAGGGACCAGTGCATCAAAGATATCCCATGAAGGGACAGATATCCCATGAAGGGACCAGTGCATCAAAGATATCCCATGAAGGGACAGATATCCCATGAAGGGACCAGTGCATCAAAGATATCCCATGAAGGGACAGATATCCCATGAAGGGACCAGTGCATCAAAGATATCCCATGAAGGGACAGATATCCCATGAAGGGACAGATATCCCATGAAGGGACCAGTGCATCAAAGATATCCCATGAAGGGACCAGTGCATCAAAGATATCCCAGGAAGGGACAGATATCCCATGAAGGGACCAGTGCATAAAATATATCCCATGAAGGGACCGGTGCATCAAAGATATCCCATGAAGGGACCAGTGCATCAAAGATATCCCATGAAGGGACCAGTGCATCAATGATATCCCATGAAGGGACCAGTGCATCAAAGATATCCCATGAAGGGACAGATATCCCATGAAGGGAGCAGTGCATCAAAGATATCCCATGAAGGGAGCAGTGCATCAAAGATATCCCATGAAGGGACAGATATCCCATGAAGGGACCGGTGCATCAAAGATATCCCATGAAGGGACCAGTGCATCAAAGATATCGCATGAAGGGACAGATATCCCATGAATGGACCAGTGCATCAAAGATATCCCATGAAGGGACCAGTGCATCAAAGATATCCCATGAAGGGACAGATATCCCAAGGAGGGACCAGTGCATCAAAGATATCCCATGAAGGGACAGATATCCCATGAAGGGACCAGTGCATCAAAGATATACCATGAAGGGACCAGTGCATCAAAGATATCCCATGAAGAGACAGATATCCCATGAAGGGACAGATATCCCATGAAGGGACCAGTGTATCAAAGATATCCCATGAAGGGACAGGTATCCCATGAAGGAACCAGTGCATCAAAGATATCCCATGAAGGGACCAGTGCATCAAAGATATCCCATGAAGGGACCAGTGCATCAAAGATATCCCATGAAGGGACAGATATCCCATGAAGGGACCAGTGCATCAGAGATATCCCATGAAGGGACCAGCGCATCAAAGATATCGCATGAAGGGACAGATATCCCATGAAGGGACCAGTGCATCAAAGATATCCCATGAAGGGACCAGTGCATCAAAGATATCCCATGAAGGGACAGATATCCCAAGGAGGGACCAGTGCATCAAAGATATCCCATGAAGGGACAGATATCCCATGAAGGGACCAGTGCATCAAAGATATCCCATGAAGGGACAGATATCCCATGAAGGGACCAGTGCATCAAAGATATCCCATGAAGGGACCAGTGCATCAAAGATATCCCATGAAGGGACAGATATCCCATGAAGGGACCAGTGCATCAAAGATATCCCATGAAGGGACAGATATCCCATGAAGGGACCAGTGCATCAAAGATATCCCATGAAGGGACAGATATCCCATGAAGGGACCAGTGCATCAAAGATATCCTATGAAGGGACAGATATCCCATGAAGGGACCAGTGCATCAAAGATATCCCATGAAGGGACCAGTGCATCAAAGATATCCCATGAAGGGACCAGTGCATCAAAGATATCCCATGAAGGGACAGATATCCCATGAAGGGACCAGTGCATCAAAGATATCCCATGAAGGGACCGGTGCATCAAAGATATCCCATGAAGGGACCAGTGCATCAAAGATATCCCATGAAGGGACCAGTGCATCAAAGATATCCCATGAAGGGACAGATATCCCATGAAGAGACCAGTGCATCAAATATATCCCATGAAGGGACCGGTGAATCAAAGATATCCCATGAAGGGACCAGTGCATCAAAGATATCCCGTGAAGGGACCAGTGCATCAAAGATATCCCATGAAGGGACCAGTGCATCAAATATATCATGAAGGGACAGATATCCCATGAAGGGACCAGTGCATCAAAGATATCCCATGAAGGGACCAGTGCATCAAAGATATCCCATGAAGGGACAGATATCCCATGAAGGGACCGGTGCATCACAGATATCCCATGAAGGGACCAGTGCATCAAAGATATCCCATGAAGGGACAGATATCCCATGAAGGGACCAGTGCATCAAAGATATCCCATGAAGGGACAGATATCCCATGAAGGGACCAGTGCATCAAAGATATCCCATGAAGGGACCAGTGCATCAAAGATATCCTATGAAGGGACCAGTGCATCAAAGATATCCCATGAAGGGACCAGTGCATCAAAGATATCCCATGAAGGGACAGATATCCCATGAAGGGACCAGTGCATCAAAGATATCCCATGAAGGGACAGATATCCCATGAAGGGACCGGTGCATCAAAGATATCCCATGAAGGGACCAGTGCATCAAAGATATCCCATGAAGGGACCAGTGCATCAAAGATATCCCATGAAGGGACAGATATCCCATGAATGGACCAGTGCATCAAAGATATCCCATGAAGGGACCAGTGCATCAAAGATATCCCATGAAGGGACAGATATCCCATGAAGGGACCAGTGCATCAAAGATATCCCATGAAGGGACCAGTGCATCAAAGATATCCCATGAAGGGACAGATATCCCATGAAGGGACCAGTGCATCAAAAATATCCCATGAAGGGACAGATATCCCATGAAGCTGAACAGTGCATCAAAGATGTCCCATGAAGGGACCAGTGCATCAAAGATATCCCATGAAGGGACCAGTGCATCAAAGATATCCCATGAAGGGACCAGTACATCAAAGATATCCCATGAAGGGACAGATATCCCATGAAGGGACCAGTGCATCAAAGATATCCCATGAAGGGACCAGTGCATCAAAGATATCCCATGAAGGGACAGGTATCCCATGAAGGGACCAGTGCATCAAAGATATCCCATGAAGGGACAGATATCCCATGAAGGGACCAGTGCATCAAAGATATCCCATGAAGGGACCAGTGCATCAAAGATATCCCATGAAGGGACCAGTGCATCAAAGATATCCCATGAAGGGACAGATATCCCATGAAGGGACCAGTGCATCAAAGATATCCCATGAAGGGACAGATATCCCATGAAGGGACCAGTGCATCAAAGATATCCCATGAAGGGACCGATATCCCATGAAGGGACCAGTGCATCAAAGATATCCCATGAAGGGACCAGTGCATCAAAGATATCCCATGAAGGGACCAGTGCATCAAAGATATCCCATGAAGGGACAGATATCCCATGAAGGGACCGGTGCATCAAAGATATCCCATGAAGGCACCAGTGCATCAAAGATATCCCATGAAGGGAAAGATATCCCATGAAGGGCCCAGTGCATCAAAGATATCCCATGAAGGGACAGATATCCCATGAAGGGACCAGTGCATCAAAGATATCCCATGAAGGGACCAGTGCATCAAAGATATCCCATGAAGGGACAGATATCCCATGAAGGGACCAGTGCATCAAAGGTATCCCATGAAGGGACAGATATCCCATGAAGGGACCAGTGCATCAAAGATATCCCATGAAGGGACAGATATCCCACGAAGGGACAGATATCCCATGAAGGGACCAGTGCATCAAAGATATCCCATGAAGGGACCAGTGCATCAAAGATATCCCATGAAGGGACAGATATCCCATGAAGGGACCAGTGCATCAAAGATATCCCATGAAGGGACCAGTGCATCAAAGATATCCCATGAAGGGACAGATATCCCATGAAGGGACCGGTGCATCAAAGATATCCCATGAAGGGACCAGTGCATCAAAGATATCCTATGAAGGGACAGATATCCCATGAAGGGACCGGTGCATCAAAGATATCCCATGAAGGGACCAGTGCATCAAAGATATCCCATGAAGGGACCAGTGCATCAAAGATATCCCATGAAGGGACTAGTGCATCAAAGATATCCCATGAAGGGACAGATATCCCATGAAGGGACCAGTGCATCAAAGATATCCCATGAAGGGACCAGTGCATCAAAGATATCCCATGAAGGGACAGATATCCCATGAAGGGACCGGTGCATCAAAGATATCCCATGAAGGGACCAGTGCATCAAAGATATCCTATGAAGGGACAGATATCCCATGAAGGGACCAGTGCATCAAAGATATCCCATGAAGGGACAGATATCCCATGAAGGGATCAGTGCATCAAAGATATCCCATGAAGGGACAGATATCCCATGAAGGGACCAGTGCATCAAAGATATCCCATGAAGGGACCAGTGCATCAAAGATATCCCATGAAGGGACAGATATCCCATGAAGGGACCAGTGCATAAAGATATCCCATGAAGGGACAGATATCCCATGAAGGGACCAGTGCATCAAAGATATCCCATGAAGGGACCAGTGCATCAAAGATATCCCATGAAGGGACCAGTGCATCAAAGATTTCCCATGAAGGGACCAGTGCATCAAAGATATCCCATTAAGGGACAGATATCCCATGAAGGGACCAGTGCATCAAAGATATCCCATGAAGGGACCAGTGCATCAAAGATATCCCATGAAGGGACAGATATCCCATGAAGGGACCGGTGCATCAAAGATATCCCATGAAGGGACCAGTGCATCAAAGATATCCCATGAAGGGACAGATATCCCATGAAGGGACCAGTGCATCAAAGATATCCCATGAAGGGACCAGTGCATCAAAGATATCCCATGAAGGGACAGATATCCCATGAAGGGACCAGTGCATCAAAGATATCCCATGAAGGGACAGATATCCCATGAAGGGACCAGTGCATCAAAGATATCCCATCAAGGGACCAGTGCATCAAAGATATCCCATGAAGGGACCAGTGCATCAAAGATATCCCATGAAGGGACAGATATCCCATGAAGGGACCAGTGCATCAAAGATAGCCCATGAAGGGACAGATATCCCATGAAGGGACCAGTGCATCAAAGATATCCCATGAAGGGACAGATATCCCATGAAGGGACCAGTGCATCAAAGATATCCCATCAAGGGACCAGTGCATCAAAGATATCCCATGAAGGGACAGATATCCCATGAAGGGACCAGTGCATCAAAGATATCCCATGAAGGGACAGATATCCCATGAAGGGACCAGTGCATCAAAGATATCCCATGAAGGGACTAGTGCATCAAAGATATCCCATGAAGGGACAGATATCCCATGAAGGGACCAGTGCATCAAATATATCATGAAGGGACAGATATCCCACGAAGGGACCAGTGCATCAAAGATATCCCATGAAGGGACCAGTGCATCAAAGATATCCCATGAAGGGACAGATATCCCATGAAGGGACAGGTGCATCAAAGATATCCCATGAAGGGACCAGTGCATCAAAGATATCCCATGAAGGGACCGGTGCATCAAAGATATCCCTTGAAGGGACCAGTGCATCAAAGATATCCCATGAAGGGACCAGTGCATCAAAGATATCCCATGAAGGGACTAGTGCATCAAAGATATCCCATGAAGGGACAGATATCCCATGAAGGGACCAGTGCATCAAAGATATCCCATGAAGGGACCAGTGCATCAAAGATATCCCATGAAGGGACAGATATCCCATGAAGGGACCGGTGCATCAAAGATATCCCATGAAGGGACCAGTGCATCAAAGATATCCTATGAAGGGACAGATATCCCATGCAGGGACCAGTGCATCAAAGATATCCCATGAAGGGACAGATATCCCATGAAGGGACCAGTGCATCAAAGATATCCCATGAAGGGACAGATATCCCATGAAGTGACCAGTGCATCAAAGATATCCCATGAAGGGACAGATATCCCATGAAGGGACCAGTGCATCAAAGATATCCCATGAAGGGACAGATATCCCATGAAGGGACCAGTGCATCAAAGATATCCCATGAAGGGACAGATATCCCATGAAGGGACCAGTGCATCAAAGATATCCCATAAAGGGACCAGTGCATCAAAGATATCCCATGAAGGGACCAGTGCATCAAAGATATCCCATGAAGGGACCAGTGCATCAAAGATATCCCATGAAGGGACCAGTGCATCAAAGATATCCCATGAAGGGACAGATATCCCATGAAGGGACCAGTGCATCAAAGATATCCCATGAAGGGACAGATATCCCATGAAGGGACCAGTGCATCAAAGATATCCCATGAAGGGACAGATATCCCATGAAGGGACAGATATCCCATGAAGGGACCAGTGCATCAAAGATAGCCCATGAAGGGACAGATATCCCATGAAGGGACCAGTGCATCAAAGATATCCCATGAAGGGACAGATATCCCATGAAGGGACCAGTGCATCAAAGATATCCCATCAAGGGACCAGTGCATCAAAGATATCCCATGAAGGGACAGATATCCCATGAAGGGACCAGTGCATCAAAGATATCCCATGAAGGGACAGATATCCCATGAAGGGACCAGTGCATCAAAGATATCCCATGAAGGGACTAGTGCATCAAAGATATCCCATGAAGGGACAGATATCCCATGAAGGGACCAGTGCATCAAATATATCATGAAGGGACAGATATCCCATGAAGGGACCAGTGCATCAAAGATATCCCATGAAGGGACCAGTGCATCAAAGATATCCCATGAAGGGACAGATATCCCATGAAGGGACAGGTGCATCAAAGATATCCCATGAAGGGACCAGTGCATCAAAGATATCCCATGAAGGGACCGGTGCATCAAAGATATCCCTTGAAGGGACCAGTGCATCAAAGATATCCCATGAAGGGACCAGTGCATCAAAGATATCCCATGAAGGGACTAGTGCATCAAAGATATCCCATGAAGGGACAGCTATCCCATGAAGGGACCAGTGCATCAAAGATATCCCATGAAGGGACCAGTGCATCAAAGATATCCCATGAAGGGACAGATATCCCATGAAGGGACCGGTGCATCAAAGATATCCCATGAAGGGACCAGTGCATCAAAGATATCCTATGAAGGGACAGATATCCCATGCAGGGACCAGTGCATCAAAGATATCCCATGAAGGGACAGATATCCCATGAAGGGACCAGTGCATCAAAGATATCCCATGAAGGGACAGATATCCCATGAAGGGACCAGTGCATCAAAGATATCCCATGAAGGGACAGATATCCCATGAAGGGACCAGTGCATCAAAGATATCCCATGAAGGGACAGATATCCCATGAAGGGACCAGTGCATCAAAGATATCCCATGAAGGGACAGATATCCCATGAAGGGACCAGTGCATCAAAGATATCCCATAAAGGGACCAGTGCATCAAAGATATCCCATGAAGGGACCAGTGCATCAAAGATATCCCATGAAGGGACCAGTGCATCAAAGATATCCCATGAAGGGACCAGTGCATCAAAGATATCCCATGAAGGGACAGATATCCCATGAAGGGACCAGTGCATCAAAGATATCCCATGAAGGGACCAGTGCATCAAAGATATCCCATGAAGGGACCAGTGCATCAAAGATATCCCATGAAGGGACAGATATCCCATGAAGGGACAGATATCCCATGAAGGGACCAGTGCATCAAAGATATCCCATGAAGGGACTAGTGCATCAAAGATATCCCATGAAGGGACAGATATCCCATGAAGGGACTAGTGCATCAAAGATATCCCATGAAGGGACAGATATCCCATGAAGGGACCAGTGCATCAAAGATATCCCATGAAGGGACCAGTGCATCAAAGATATCCCATGAAGGGACAGATATCCCATGAAGGGACCAGTGCATCAAAGATATCCCATGAAGGGACAGATATCCCATGAAGGGACCAGTGCATCAAAGATATCCCATGAAGGGACAGATATCCCAGGAAGGGACAGATATCCCATGAAGGGACCAGTGCATCAAAGATATCCCATGAAGGGACCAGTGCATCAAAGATATCCCATGAAGGGACAGATATCCCATGAAGGGACCAGTGCATCAAAGATATCCCATGAAGGGACCGGTGCATCAAAGATATCCCTTGAAGGGACCAGTGCATCAAAGATATCCCATGAAGGGACAGATATCCCATGAAGGGACCAGTGCATCAAAGATATCCCATGAAGGGACCAGTGCATCAAAGATATCCCATGAAGGGACCAGTGCATCAAAGATATCCCATGAAGGGACCAGTGCATCAAAGATATCCCATGAAGGGACAGATATCCCATGAAGGGACCGGTGCATCAAAGATATCCCATGAAGGGACCAGTGCATCAAAGATATCCTATGAAGGGACAGATATCCCATGAAGGGACCAGTGCATCAAAGATATCCCATGAAGGGACAGATATCCCATGAAGGGACCTGTGCATCAAAGATATCCCATAAAGGGACAGATATCCCATGAAGGGGCCAGTGCATCAAAGATATCCCATGAAGGGACAGATATCCCATGAAGGGACCAGTGTATCAAAGATATCCCATGAAGGGACCAGTGCATCAAAGATATCCCATGAAGGGACAGATATCCCATGAAGGGACCAGTGCATCAAAGATATCCCATGAAGGGACAGATATCCCATGAAGGGACAGATATCCCATGAAGGGACCAGTGCATCAAAGATATCCCATGAAGGGACCAGTGCATCAAAGATATCCCATGAAGGGACAGATATCCCATGAAGGGACCAGTGCATCAAAGATATCCCATGAAGGGACCGGTGCATCAAAGATATCCCTTGAAGGGACCAGTGCATCAAAGATATCCCATGAAGGGACCAGTGCATCAAAGATATCCCATGAAGGGACTAGTGCATCAAAGATATCCCATGAAGGGACAGATATCCCATGAAGGGACCAGTGCATCAAAGATATCCCATGAAGGGACCAGTGCATCAAAGATATCCCATGAAGGGACAGATATCCCATGAAGGGACCGGTGCATCAAAGATATCCCATGAAGGGACCAGTGCATCAAAGATATCCTATGAAGGGACAGATATCCCATGAAGGGACCAGTGCATCAAAGATATCCCATGAAGGGACAGATATCCCATGAAGGGATCAGTGCATCAAAGATATCCCATGAAGGGACAGATATCCCATGAAGGGACCAGTGCATCAAAGATATCCCATGAAGGGACCAGTGCATCAAAGATATCCCATGAAGGGACAGATATCCCATGAAGGGACCAGTGCATCAAAGATATCCCATGAAGGGACAGATATCCCATGAAGGGACCAGTGCATCAAAGATATCCCATGAAGGGACAGATATCCCATGAAGGGACCAGTGCATCAAAGATATCCCATGAAGGGACCAGTGCATCAAAGATATCCCATGAAGGGACCAGTGCATCAAAGATATCCCATGAAGGGACCAGTGCATCAAAGATATCCCATGAAGGGACCAGTGCATCAAAGATATCCCATGAAGGGACCAGTGCATCAAAGATATCCCATGAAGGGACAGATATCCCATGAAGGGACCGGTGCATCAAAGATATCCCATGAAGGGACCAGTGCATCAAAGATATCCTATGAAGGGACAGATATCCCATGCAGGGACCAGTGCATCAAAGATATCCCATGAAGGGACAGATATCCCATGAAGGGACCAGTGCATCAAAGATTTCCCATGAAGGGACCAGTGCATCAAAGATATCCCATGAAGGGACAGATATCCCATGAAGGGACCGGTGCATCAAAGATATCCCATGAAGGGACCAGTGCATCAAAGATATCCCATGAAGGGACAGATATCCCATGAAGGGACCGGTGCATCAAAGATATCCCATGAAGGGACCAGTGCATCAAAGATATCCCATGAAGGGACAGATATCCCATGAAGGGACCAGTGCATCAAAGATATCCCATGAAGGGACCAGTGCATCAAAGATATCCCATGAAGGGACAGATATCCCATGAAGGGACCAGTGCATCAAAGATATCCCATGAAGGGACAGATATCCCATGAAGGGACCAGTGCATCAAAGATATCCCATCAAGGGACCAGTGCATCAAAGATATCCCATGAAGGGACCAGTGCATCAAAGATATCCCATGAAGGGACAGATATCCCATGAAGGGACCAGTGCATCAAAGATATCCCATGAAGGGACAGATATCCCATGAAGGGACCAGTGCATCAAAGATATCCCATGTCGGGACAGATATCCCATGAAGGGACCAGTGCATCAAATATATCCCATCAAGGGACCAGTGCATCAAAGATATCCCATGAAGGGACAGATATCCCATGAAGGGACCAGTGCATCAAAGATATCCCATGAAGGGACAGATATCCCATGAAGGGACCAGTGCATCAAATATATCCCATGAAGGGACTAGTGCATCAAAGATATCCCATGAAGGGACAGATATCCCATGAAGGGACCAGTGCATCAAATATATCATGAAGGGACAGATATCCCATGAAGGGACCAGTGCATCAAAGATATCCCATGAAGGGACCAGTGCATCAAAGATATCCCATGAAGGGACAGATATCCCATGAAGGGACCGGTGCATCAAAGATATCCCATGAAGGGACCAGTGCATCAAAGATATCCCATGAAGGGACCGGTGCATCAAAGATATCCCTTGAAGGGACCAGTGCATCAAAGATATCCCATGAAGGGACCAGTGCATCAAAGATATCCCATGAAGGGACAGATATCCCATGAAGGGACCAGTGCATCAAAGATATCCCATGAAGGGACCAGTGCATCAAAGATATCCCATGAAGGGACAGATATCCCATGAAGGGACCAGTGCATCAAAGATATCCCATGAAGGGACAGATATCCCATGAAGGGACAGATATCCCATGAAGGGACCAGTGCATCAAAGATATCCCATGAAGGGACCAGTGCATCAAAGATATCCCATGAAGGGACCAGTGCATCAAAGATATCCCATGAAGGGACAGATATCCCATGAAGGGACCAGTGCATCAAAGATATCGCATGAAGGGACCAGTGCATCAAAGATATCCCATGAAGGGACAGATATCCCATGAAGGGACCAGTGCATCAAAGATATCCCATGAAGGGACAGATATCCCATGAAGGGACCAGTGCATCAAAGATATCCCATGAAGGGACAGATATCCCATGAAGGGACCAGTGCATCAAAGATATCCCATGAAGGGACAGATATCCCATGAAGGGACCAGTGCATCAAAGATATCCCATGAAGGGACAGATATCCCATGAAGGGACAGATATCCCATGAAGGGACCAGTGCATCAAAGATATCCCATGAAGGGACCAGTGCATCAAAGATATCCCATGAAGGGACAGATATCCCATGAAGGGACCAGTGCATCAAAGATATCCCATGAAGGGACAGATATCCCATGAAGCTGAACAGTGCATCAAAGATATCCCATGAAGGGACAGATATCCCATGAAGGGACCAGTGCATCAAAGATATCCCATGAAGGGACAGATATCCCATGAAGGGACCAGTGCATCAAAGATATCCCATGAAGGGACAGATATCCCATGAAGGGACAGATATCCCATGAAGGGACCAGTGCATCAAAGATATCCCATGAAGGGACTAGTGCATCAAAGATATCCCATGAAGGGACAGATATCCCATGAAGGGACTAGTGCATCAAAGATATCCCATGAAGGGACAGATATCCCATGAAGGGACCAGTGCATCAAAGATATCCCATTAAGGGACAGATATCCCATGAAGGGACCAGTGCATCAAAGATATCCCATGAAGGGACAGATATCCCATGAAGGGACCAGTGCATCAAAGATATCCCATGAAGGGACAGATATCCCATGAAGGGACAGATATCCCATGAAGGGACCAGTGCATTAAAGATATCCCATGAAGGGACCAGTGCATCAAAGATATCCCATGAAGGGACAGATATCCCATGAAGGGACCAGTGCATCAAAGATATCCCATGAAGGGACCGGTGCATCAAAGATATCCCTTGAAGGGACCAGTGCATCAAAGATATCCCATGAAGGGACCAGTGCATCAAAGATATCCCATGAAGGGACTAGTGCATTAAAGATATCCCATGAAGGGACCAGTGCATCAAAGATATCCCATGAAGGGACAGATATCCCATGAAGGGACCAGTGCATCAAAGATATCCCATGAAGGGACCAGTGCATCAAAGATATCCCATGAAGGGACCAGTGCATCAAAGATATCCCATGAAGGGACAGATATCCCATGAAGGGACCTGTGCATCAAAGATATCCCATAAAGGGACAGATATCCCATGAAGGGACCAGGGCATCAAATATATCCCATGAAGGGACAGATATCCCATGAAGGGACCAGTGTATCAAAGATATCCCATGAAGGGACCAGTGCATCAAAGATATCCCATGAAGGGACAGATATCCCATGAAGGGACCAGTGCATCAAAGATATCCCATGAAGGGACAGATATCCCATGAAGGGACCAGTGCATCAAAGATATCCCATGAAGGGACAGATATCCCATGAAGGGACCAGTGCATCAAAGATATCCCATGAAGGGACCAGTGCATCAAAGATATCCCATGAAGGGACCAGTGCATCAAAGATATCCCATGAAGGGACCAGTGCATCAAAGATATCCCATGAAGGGACCAGTGCATCAAAGATATCCCATTAAGGGACAGATATCCCATGAAGGGACTGGTGCATCAAAGATGTCCCATGAAGGGACCAGTGCATCAAAGATATCCCATGAAGGGACCAGTGCATCAAAGATATCCCATGAAGGGAACAGTGCATCAAAGATATCCCATGAAGGGACCAGTGCATCAAAGATATCCCATGAAGGGACAGATATCCCATGAAGGGACTGGTGCATCAAAGATGTCCCATGAAGGGACCAGTGCATCAAAGATATCCCATGAAGGGACCAGTGCATCAAAGATATCCCATAAAGGGACCAGTGCATCAAAGATATCCCATAAAGGGACCAGTGCATCAAAGATATCCCATAAAGGGACCAGTGCATCAAAGATATCCCATGAAGGGACAGATATCCCATGAAGGGACCAATGCATCAAAGATATCCCATGAAGGGACCAGTGCATCAAAGATATCCCATGAAGGGACCAGTGCATCAAAGATATCCCATGAAGGGACAGATATCCCATGAAGTGACCAGTGCATCAAAGATATCCCATGAAGGGACAGATATCCCATGAAGGGACCAGTGCATTAAAGATATCTCATGAAGGGACAGATATCCCATGAAGGGACCAGTGCATCAAAGATATCCCATTAAGGGACCAGTGCATCAAAGATATCCCATGAAGGGACAGATATCCCATGAAGGGACCAGTGCATCAAAGATATCTCATGAAGGGACAGATATCCCATGAAGGGACCAGTGCATCAAAGATATCCCATGAAGGGACCAGTGCATCAAAGATATCCCATGAAGGGACAGATATCCCATGAAGGGACCAGTGCATCAAAGATATCCCATGAAGGGACGGATATCCCATGAAGCTGAACAGTGCATCAAAGATGTCCCATGAAGGGACCAGTGCATCAAAGATATCCCATGAAGGGACCAGTGCATCAAAGATATCCCATGAAGGGACAGATATCCCATGAAGGGACCTGTGCATCAAAGATATCCCATGAAGGGACAGATATCCCATGAAGGGACCAGTGCATCAAAGATATCCCATGAAGGGACCAGTGCATCAAAGATATCCCATAAAGGGACCAGTGCATCAAAGATATCCCATAAAGGGACCAGTGCATCAAAGATATCCCATGAAGGGACAGATATCTCATGAAGGGACCAATGCATCAAAGATATCCCATGAAGGGACCAGTGCATCAAAGATATCCCATAAAGGGACCAGTGCATCAAAGATATCCCATAAAGGGACCAGTGCATCAAAGATATCCCATGAAGGGACAGATATCCCATGAAGGGACCAATGCATCAAAGATATCCCATGAAGGGACCAGTGCATCAAAGATATCCCATGAAGGGACCAGTGCATCAAAGATATCCCATGAAGGGACAGATATCCCATGAAGGGACCAGTGCATCAAAGATATCCCATGAAGGGACAGATATCCCATGAAGGGACAAGTGCATCAAAGATATCTCATGAAGGGACAGATATCCCATGAAGGGACCAGTGCATCAAAGATATCCCATGAAGGGACCAGTGCATCAAAGATATCCCATGAAGGGACCAGTGCATCAAAGATATCCCATGAAGGGACAGATATCCCATGAAGGGACCAGTGCATCAAAGATATCCCATGAAGGGACAGATATCCCATGAAGGGACCAGTGCATCAAAGATATCTCATGAAGGGACAGATATCCCATGAAGGGACCAGTGCATCAAAGATATCCCATGAGGGGACCAGTGCATCAAAGATATCCCATGAAGGGACAGATATCCCATGAAGGGACCAGTGCATCAAAGATCTCATGAAGGGACAGATATCCCATGAAGGGACCAGTGCATCAAAGATATCCCATGAAGGGACCCGTGCATCAAAGATATCCCATGAAGGGACAGATATCCCATGAAGGGACCAGTGCATCAAAGATATCCCATGAAGGGACCAGTGCATCAAAGATATCCCATGAAGGGACAGATATCCCATGAAGGGACCAGTGCATCAAAGATATCCCATGAAGGGACAGATATCCCATGAAGGGACCGGTGCATCAAAGATGTCCCATGAAGGGACCAGTGCATCAAAGATATCCCATGAAGGGACCAGTGCATCAAAGATATCCCATGAAGGGACCGGTGCATCAAAGATGTCCCATGAAGGGACCGGTGCATCAAAGATATCCCATGAAGGGACCAGTGCATCAAAGATATCCCATGAAGGGACCAGTGCATCAAAGATATCCCATGAAGGGACAGATATCCCATGAAGGGACCAGTGCATCAAAGATATCCCATGAAGGGACAGATATCCCATGAAGGGACCAGTGCATCAAAGATATCCCATGAAGGGACAGATATCCCATGAAGGGACCAGTGCATCAAAGATATCCCTTAAAGGGACCAGTGCATCAAAGATATCCCTTAAAGGGACCAGTGCATCAAAGATATCCCTTAAAGGGACCAGTGCATCAAAGATATCCCTTAAAGGGACCAGTGCATCAAAGATATCCCTTAAAGGGACCAGTGCATCAAAGATATCCCTTAAAGGGACCAGTGCATCAAAGATATCCCTTAAAGGGACCAGTGCATCAAAGATATCCCTTAAAGGGACAGATATCCCATGAAGGGACAGATATCCCATGAAGGGACAGATATCCCATGAAGGGACCAGTGCATCAAAGATATCCCATGAAGGGACCAGTGCATCAAAGATATCCCATGCAGGGACAGATATCCCATGCAGGGACAGATATCCCATGAAGGGACAGATATCCCATGAAGGGACAGATATCCCATGAAGGGACAGATATCCCATGAAGGGACAGATATCCCATGAAGGGACAGATATCCCATGAAGGGACAGATATCCCATGAAGGGACAGATATCCCATGAAGGGACAGATATCCCATGAAGGGACCAGTGCATCAAAGATATCCCATGAAGGGACCAGTGCATCAAAGATATCCCATGAAGGGACAGATATCCCATGAAGGGACCAGTGCATCAAAGATATCCCACGAAGGGACCAGTGCATCAAAGATATCCCATGAAGGGACAGATATCCCATGAAGGGACCAGTGCATCAAAGATATCCCATGAAGGGACAGATATCCCATGAAGGGACCAGTGCATCAAAGATATCCCATGAAGGGACAGATATCCCATGAAGGGACAAGATATCCCATGAAGGGACCAGTGCATCAAAGATATCCCATGAAGGGACCAGTGCATCAAAGATATCCCATGAAGGGACAGATATCCCATGAAGGGACCAGTGCATTAAAGATATCCCATTAAGGGACAGATATCCCATGAAGGGACCAGTGCATCAAAGATATCCCTTGAAGGGACCAGTGCATCAAAGATATCCCATGAAGGGACAGATATCCCATGAAGGGACCAGTGCATCAAAGATATCCCATGAAGGGACAGATATCCCATGAAGGGACCGGTGCATCAAAGATGTCCCATGAAGGGACCAGTGCATCAAATATATCCCATGAAGGGACCAGTGCATCAAAGATATCCCATGAAGGGACCAGTGCATCAAAGATATCCCATGAAGGGACAGATATCCCATGAAGGGACCAGTGCATCAAAGATATCCCATGAAGGGACCGGTGCATCAAAGATGTCCCATGAAGGGACCAGTGCATCAAAGATATCCCATGAAGGGACCAGTGCATCAAAGATATCCCATGAAGGGACCAGTGCATCAAAGATATCCCATGAAGGGACAGATATCCCATGAAGAGACCAGTGCATCAAAGATATCCCATGAAGGGACAGATATCCCATGAAGGGACCAGTGCATCAAAGATATCCCATGAAGGGACCAGTGCATCAAAGATATCCCATGAAGGGACCAGTGCATCAAAGATATCCCATGAAGGGACCAGTGCATCAAAGATATCCCATGAAGGGACAGATATCCCATGAAGGGACCAGTGCATCAAAGATATCCCATGAAGGGACAGATATCCCATGAAGGGACCGGTGCATCAAAGATATCCCATGAAGGGACCAGTGCATCAAAGATATCCCATGAAGGGACAGATATCCCATAAAGGGACCAGTGCATCAAAGATATCCCATGAAGGGACCAGTGCATCAAAGATATCCCTTGAAGGGACAGATATCCCATGAAGGGACCAGTGCATCAAAGATATCCCATGAAGGGACCAGTGCATCAAAGATATCCCTTGAAGGGACCAATGCATCAAAGATATCCCATGAAGGGACCAGTGCATCAAAGATATCCCATGAAGGGACAAGTGCATCAAAGATATCCCATGAAGGGACAGATATCCCATGAAGGGACCAGTGCATCAAAGATATCCCATGAAGGGACAGATATCCCATGAAGGGACCAGTGCATCAAAGATATCCCATGAAGGGACAGATATCCCATGAAGGGACCAGTGCATCAAAGATATCCCATGAAGGGACCAGTGCATCAAAGATATCCCATGAAGGGACAGATATCCCATGAAGGGACCAGTGCATCAAAGATATCCCATGAAGGGACAGATATCCCATGAAGGGACCAGTGCATCAAAGATATCCCATGAAGGGACCAGTGCATCAAAGATATCCCATGAAGGGACCAGTGCATCAAAGATATCCCATGAAGGGACAGATATCCCATGAAGGGACCAGTGCATCAAAGATATCCCATGAAGGGACCAGTGCATCAAAGATATCCCATGAAGGGACAGATAACCCATGAAGGGACCAGTGCATCAAAGATATCCCATGAAGGGACAGATATCCCATGAAGGGACAGATATCCCATGAAGGGACAGATATCCCATGAAGGGACAGATATCCCATGAAGGGACAGATATCCCATGAAGGGACAGATATCCCATGAAGGGACAGATATCCCATGAAGGGACAGATATCCCATGAAGGGACAGATATCCCATGAAGGGACAGATATCCCATGAAGGGACAGATATCCCATGAAGGGACAGATAAACCATGAAGGGACAGATAAACCATGAAGGGACAGATAAACCATGAAGGGACAGATAAACCATGAAGGGACAGATATCCCATGAAGGGACCAGTGCATCAAAGATATCCCATGAAGGGACCGGTGCATCAAAGATATCCCATGAAGGGACCAGTGCATCAAAGATATCCCATGAAGGGACAGATATCCCATGAAGGGACTAGTGCATCAAAGATATCCCATGAAGGGACAGATATCCCATGAAGGGACCAGTGCATCAAAGATATCCTATGAAGGGACAGATATCCCATGAAGGGACCAGTGCATCAAAGATATCCCATGAAGGGACAGATATCCCATGAAGGGACCAGTGCATCAAAGATATCCCATGAAGGGACAGATATCCCATGAAGGGACCAGTGCATCAAAGATATCCCATGAAGGGACAGATATCCCATGAAGGGACAGATATCCCATGAAGGGACCAGTGCATCAAAGATATCCCATGAAGGGACCAGTGCATCAAAGATATCCCATGAAGGGACAGATATCCCATGAAGGGACCGGTGCATCAAAGATGTCCCATGAAGGGACCAGTGCATCAAAGATATCCCATGAAGGGACAGATATCCCATGAAGGGACCGGTGCATCAAAGATATCCCATGAAGGGACCAGTGCATCTAAGATATCCCATGAAGGGACAGATATCCCATGAAGGGACCAGTGCATCAAAGATATCCCATGAAGGGACAGATATCCCATGAAGGGACCAGTGCATCAAAGATATCCCATGAAGGGACAGATATCCCATGAAGGGACCAGTGCATCAAAGATATCCCATGAAGGGACCAGTGCATCAAAGATATCCCATGAAGGGACAGATATCCCATGAAGGGCCCGGTGCATCAAAGATGTCCCATGAAGGGACAGATATCCCATGAAGGGACCAGTGCATCAAAGATGTCCCATGAAGGGAGAGATATCCCATGAAGGGACCAGTGCATCAAAGATATCCCATGAAGAGACCAGTGCATCAAAGATATCCCATGAAGGGACAGATATCCCATGAAGGGACCAGTGCATCATAGATATCCCATGAAGGGACAGATATCCCATGAAGGGACCAGTGCATCAAAGATATCCCATGAAGGGACAGATATCCCATGAAGGGACAGATATCCCATGAAGGGACAGATATCCCATGAAGGGACAGATATCCCATGAAGGGACAGATATCCCATGAAGGGACAGATATCCCATGAAGGGACCAGTGCATCAAAGATATCCCATGAAGGGACCAGTGCATCAAAGATATCCCATGAAGGGACCAGTGCATCAAAGATATCCCATGAAGGGACAGATATCCCATGAAGGGACAGATATCCCATGAAGATACAGATATCCCATGAAGAGACAGATATCCCATGAAGAGACAGATATCCCATGAAGAGACCAGTGCATCAAAGATATCCCATGAAGGGACAGATATCCCATGAAGGGACCAGTGCATCAAAGATATCCCATGAAGGGACAGATATCCCATGAAGGGACCAGTGCATCAAAGATATCCCATGAAGGGACAGATATCCCATGAAGGGACCAGTGCATCAAAGATATCCCATGAAGGGACAGATATCCCATGAAGGGACCAGTGCATCAAAGATATCCCATGAAGGGACCAGTGCATCAAAGATATCCCATGAAGGGACAGATATCCCATGAAGGGACCAGTGCATCAAAGATATCCCATGAAGGGACAGATATCCCATGAAGGGACCAGTGCATCAAAGATATCCCATGAAGGGACCAGTGCATCAAAGATATCCCATGAAGGGACCAGTGCATCAAAGATATCCCATGAAGGGACCAGTGCATCAAAGATATCCCATAAAGGGACAGATATCCCATGAAGGGACAGATATCCCATGAAGGGACCAGTGCATCAAAGATATCCCATGAAGGAACAGATATCCCATGAAGGGACCAGTGCATCAAAGATATCCCATAAAGGGACAGATATCCCATGAAGGAACAGATATCCCATGAAGGGACCAGTGCATCAAAGATATCCCATAAAGGGACAGATATCCCATGAAGGGACAGATATCCCATGAAGGGACCAGTGCATCAACGATATCCCATGAAGGAACAGATATCCCATGAAGGGACCAGTGCATCAAAGATATCCCATGAAGGAACAGATATCCCATGAAGGGACCAGTGCATCAAAGATATCCCATGAAGGAACAGATATCCCATGAAGGGACCAGTGCATCAAAGATATCCCATGAAGGAACAGATATCCCATGAAGGGACCAGTGCATCAAAGATATCCCACGAAGGGACCAGTGCATCAAAGATATCCCACGTAGGGACCAGTGCATCAAAGATATCCCACGAAGGGACCAGTGCATCAAAGATATCCCATGAAGGGACCAGTGCATCACAGATATCCCATGAAGGGACAGATATCCCATGAAGGGACAGATATCCCATGAAGGGACAGATATCCCATGAAGGGACAGATATCCCATGAAGGTGTGGAAAAGTAAATTTTGCCATGTTCTGTGTCCCTACGCGTCATCCATCATATGTTATCTGTGCATGATTAATATGCATATGTATTCCCTATGTTCGATTAAAGACGCAATTACAGTTGTGTCCACCTCTAGTATGTCAGTTTCCAGTTCTCGTGAATACTACGAATATCAGGCCCATGTGAAGTTACGTTGCCACGTTTCTCAGTGTGCACGTTATTCCATTGTAAAGTCCCCGTTTCTAGGCCTCAAAAGGGCCCGGACACCAGTTTTCAGCTCCTGTCTCCTGAGCCCTCGCTGAGGAGCGATACAGCCCCCACCTGTATCCTCGACCCTTCACTTACTTCCTGCCTCGCAGTGCCCGGCTTAGCCTAGCTCTGCCTCTGAGTCTGCCAAGAGTATGTTATGATTCCAGCTATCAGTTCAGTCCTCCTTCTCTGCATTCCTAAAGCTACTGAATTACATCAATAGTTTCCGTCATTGTCTAGCCCTTACGTCTCCATGTAAGAGAAATACTGCATTTAATGGTCATTTAATATTCTTCATCACGCACTACATGTAGAATAATGCATGCTCCAGTCTTAGAGTCCGTTAGCCTCTCCCCTCCTGACTTATAGTTTATATGAACATGTTCTCTAAACATCAGATACTAGATACTGTTTAGGTACATGTCGCCCTGACTCTCCAGACTTCAGTCTCTGCTCCTAGCACAGAGTTCGTAGCCCCCAGCTTCTTCTAGTAACACGTCATTGCCAGTTTGCGCGCACCATTAGGTTAGAGGTCCCGGCTCCTTAGGTAGCCCCCTCCATGTTTCCGCCCCATTTATGACATAATCTGTTACGTTTGCATCACATGTCTATGTATACGCCCTGTTACACCTCTTTTCACCCTTATCTTTCGCGACTGCTACGCGTCACGCCTATTGCTCCTCCCACTGCTACGCCTATTGCGATGTAATGCTATGTGTTTGCGTTATGTATATATGCTCATGTACTGTTATTAAAAAGTTATCCTTCCTTCCTAGCGCGCTCATCCCAGATCCAGCCCCAGCAGCTGCTGGGCCCTGCCATCCTATTCCTATGCTGTAATAAACCTGCAAAACTCCTACTACCTCGAATCTTGACTCTTATTTATTGAGCTATCTGTTATTCATTTATTCATCCAAAAATAGAGGTATTATTTATTTATTTACCACATAATGGCGCCCGAACAGGGACTTGCCCTTTCCCCACGCGTCGGTGAAGCCACGCCGACCCCCTGACCCTCTGCAGTCGTGACGGAACTCTTCTGCGCACCGGCAGATATTTCTGCTTCAAGTATCCCTCAGGCCCACGGAGGAGACGGAGGAGGCGGTCCAGCATCCAGACGAGACGGTGGAGGAACGCGGCGAGTCCCGACCAGAGCCCAAGCCAAGAGTCCAAGGTCCGAGGTATCCGGAGGCCCACCCGTAACAGAAGTCCGAAGTTCGTCCGTCCGGCGTCGAAGCAGTCCAGTCCCGTCCGAGGCCTTCCGTTCGTGCTGCCCGGTGAGTACCGTTGCTGGGGTAGTATCTAGACAGGGTCAATCTAATTGACTCTGGTCCGTGGGTTGGTGGTACACAGACCCACAAACGAAGTGTCCACTTCGGTGGATGCGGGTCCTGACGTGTCTCTGTATGAGACCGGTAAGTTTCGTACTGTTTCAGCAGTGCATCTAGTTTCTGTTCTAGTCAGTTCTGTTCTCGAGAAAATTCATGTATTCTGTTTTCCGTATTCCAGGTGGTATTCTGTTCGAACTGTTATTCATAATGTTCTTCATGTATTTTAATGTCGTGGTATGAGTGCGAAGTAATTATCGTGTTTATTGTGTATTGTGTTGTGTCCAGGTTATAGATCAGTCATGCCACTCTTTTCAAAACTGCGTCAGTTAAAAACCAGAAAAAGTCTGCTAGAAGCAGCAGTTCCTGTCCCTCCTAGGGACAGTCCAGGTCATTTTATGTATCAGAAGCATGGCATAAGCGCCATATTGTATCTAGATTTATGGGTAGAGTATACCAAACAGTTAGAGGAAAAGTATAGATGGCCCGTATCGGGTACATGGGATGCCGAGTGCATCATGCGAGTAGAAGAAGCATTATGGAAAAAGAAAGCCAGACAATCACAGAAAGATGCTATCGAGTTATGGTGCAAAGAATCTCATAAAAGAACCGAAAAAGAAATCAGAAAGTCAGAATTAAGTAGAGAATCCTTGGAACGAGCCCAAGAAAGGGAATTAATCGAGATTGGTGAACGAGTTAAAACCGAACAGTCAGACAGACAGAGGCATGCTCTTATTAAGGGTATGTATCCTCTTCTTGCCGAGGGCTTGCCAAAAGCAACCCCGGAGGCATCCAGTAATTTCCCGCCACCATTAGTTCCGACCAAGCTACGTCACAAACCAACCGCAGCTGATATTTTCATTTCGTCCTATTTGGACGACACAGTCCCAGAATATGCAAATCCTGTTCGCGCTCCGCCAGTCCCTGTAAATCAGGCACTCCCCGTTTCTCCAGACACCGGGGTACCCCTTGCAGTACCTGTTACGGTCCCCCCGGTCCAGCCCGCCATACCAGTTCAGCCCGCATTTCAATTTCCTGCCACACTAGGACGAAGAGCATCAGTCGAAGATTCTAGTTTAGGGGCCGCAGGAGGAGGTCCTCCTCAGACCCCGCCGCCACATAAGCGTTTAACGTCAGCCGAATTACATGCACAAGCGTCACAGCGTACGCCCAGACATCAGTCTGTAGCAGAGATAAGAAAAGCCCTTAACGAATGTGGCTATGATCCAGTCCCAGGCGAGGATAATATGGTTTTATATTCATTACGTGTAAGAAAGGTGGCCGAGTATCTAGTCACCCTACCGAATATGAAAGAAGATCTAGACAGAATATATCGTTTCATCCGTACAGGGGATGATCCAGAAAGCATTGGCGAAGTCATGTCTCAAAGGAAAGCCGAGATCCAGCTCATGATACTAAAGTTTTTGATTAATTGTTTAATAAGAGAACCAGATTACCCGTCCAAAGATCAAGCCGAAATGAGAACCCTGACAAAGTGGAGTGATAATATAGCCGAGGGTAAGCACAGGACCATCAGTGCTATGGAAAGTATGTACAAGAAAATTCGTAAAGAAATAATAAGGTTACACGATCAACGTAAAGCAGCACAAGTAAGCGAGAAAGAAAGTAACTCTGATACTGAAGAGGTAGACGACGAGAATCCCGACAGAATAGCGTATGTAGGAAAATCTAGATTTCCAGATCGCCATTTGCGCCTAGAACACAAGTCAATTTTTCATCATCCAGCACCAGAACAAGGTTCTCTAGAACAAGTATTTCAAGCTACCGATCACATTCTGAAATCACGAATCGGTTATAGCGAGTTAAGTACCATGCATGAACAAGAACTAGTCCGATCAGCAGTCCGATGGACTACTGATTCTACCACTTTTCCAGACGAAATAGTGGCACAAATGTTTCTGAAAATGCCCCCAGCCGAGCAACGACTGGCGGGTATGTATATGATTCAGCACCTCATTACATTATATGAGGGTCAGCACTCTGATCCAGGTCCGTTACACGATGTCCTGAATGAGTTACTCCAGTATAAATGGAAAGGTTTAGGTACCGATTTAATTAGTGTCATTCTAGAACAGCGCCACAAATATAGAACGTTTTTGAACCCGCATTTTGTTCATGTCTCACCCCCAGAAAATAAACCATTTTACATAGAGAGACAGAATCCGTTACGAGAAGTCCACCCAGTTAGAGGAACGGGTGGCGAACTAGAACGAGTGTTTGTTTACACTCCGATTACAAAGATGGAACTCCTAGAGATGAAAAAATTAATCCCCTGTCATGATAAAGATCCAGCAGGGTTCCACCGAGAATTAAAAGACATGCTCCGTATGGGAGAATACACGTATCCAGATATTATTAAAATGTTAAAAGTCCTGTTGCCCGCAGGGGTATATGAGAAACTCAAAGAAAAAGAATGGGAGGTGGGAGAGAAAAAGATCGATTGGGCAGTTCTAGAAGCCGAAGACAAGGCACGAGTACCAGGTACCGGTCTTGGAGATAAATGTAAAGAATTACCAGAATTATTAATACAAGTTTTACCCAGATTATTGACAACTAGAAAGGAAGACTGGGATGCAATCTCAGCCTGTAAACAGAAACAAGACGAAGATATTAGTGATTATTATTCTAGATTTGAAAAATGTTTTAGCATCAACAGTGGCCTCAAGACGAGTAGCGAGTCATACCCTCACCTTTTTGTTACTAAATTAGTCGAGAATTCAAGTTCACCAATTAAAAATCGAGTTTTGAAAGTCGAAAGTACCTGGCAAGCTAATACCCCGTCCCAGATGTTACAGATGCTCCAATACCACCAGAATAGAATCAGAGAAGAGCAAGAACACGAGAGAAAACGTATGAAAGACACGAAAATGAAAGTACTAGTTGCACAATCTGTTCCTCAAGACAGTCAGAAGAGGGGTCCGAATCAGGTCAGTCATCCTGCAGCTCCCGTTAAAGGAAACTGCAATTATTGTAAACAGCCAGGTCATTTTATAAACGAGTGTGCAGTTCTGAAACACAACATAGCTACCGGTAAGACTAAAGAAAGACCACGTCCGCCTAGACAAGAACAAGTTTCACAGACTTCTCAGTCACAGAATGCACCACAGACAGTTACCGCTCCGCAGCCTATCGCTGCAACACAGCATGTTACACAGCAGATGTACCAGTATGCACAGTCTGAGTATCCAGAGTATCAGCCATATTCATGAAACAGCCTAGAGAGGGAGGTAGGCTTGCCTCTCATCGAGATACCTGTAGATCAAGAAGGTCCCTATGTTCACAGTCAAGTATTGGGGAAAGAAAGTTTTTGATTGATACAGGGGCAAGTAGGACCACAATTAGCCACGCCGAAGTTCCAGGGGCTCCGCTCTCAGGCTCTAGAAATGTTTCCCTTGGATTTTCAGGAAAACCTATTGTAAATGAAATATCAAAGCCAGTTACTCTAGAAGTAGGTCCATTGTCCCGTACTACTGACCTGTTACTTACTAAGTCATGTCCAGAGAATCTATTAGGTATTAAAACACTGAAAGAGTTAGGTGCAGTTATATGCTGTTCCCCAGAGGGAATACGATTGTTCCTACGTGACTTCAAGGGTCACTATGTATTACGAGATTTTGATCCCAGATTGTCTAATGTTCCGCAGCATTTATGGGCGCAAGGTCCAACTGATGTAGGTTACATGCAAATCACACCCCATCGTGTGACTCTCAAGCCAGGTGTAGTGTTACCACGAATCAGACAGTACAGATTGCCACCTGAGGCTGTAGCAGCCTTATCCAAAATTATTGACGAGCTCATGGCTCAAGGAGTAGTTGTAGAAACTGACTCCAATGTATGTAATTCTCCGATCATTCCTGTCATGAAACGTACTGATCCAAATGCACCTCCAGTATATCGATTAGTGATCGATCTCCGAGAACTTAATAAATGTATTATTCCCCAGTATCCAGTTGTCCCAGATATCTCTTCCCTATTGACAGCCATCGATTCCGAAGCCACGTTCTTTACTGTAATTGACCTCAAGAACGCGTTTTTCAGTGTTCCCATTCATCCAGACAGTCAGTTCCTTTTCGGATTTTGTTTAAATGGAAGGAGCTATATGTTCACACGAGCTCCTCAAGGTTTCACAGAAAGTCCTAGTATTTACAGTCAAGCACTTAAGAGACAACTAGACAACATTCACATGCCAACTGACACTGCCCTGCTCCAGTATGTCGATGATCTACTGGTCACAGCCCGTTCTGAACGTGCTTGCGAGCGAGCATCCCTCACAGTTCTGTATTTCCTTGCCGAGATGGGGCACAAGGTGTCCCCTTCGAAGCTTCAATTCTGTGTCCAGCAAGTGGTCTACTTAGGACACTTACTGTCCAAGTGGGGTAGGCAGTTGACACCAGACCGTATCCAGTTAATAGCGAGTCTTCCTCAACCCAAGACCCAGAAGGAGGTACGTGCTTTTATTGGCCTTACTTCTTATTGCAGACAATGGATTCCTCAGTATGCATTTCTAGCTAAACCACTGATACAATTAACGACACAGGAGGCAGCCGTATCGACTGTCCTCCCTTGGACATCTGAACATACACTCAGTTTCAATGAGTTAAAGAAAGCCCTATGTCAAGCTCCAGTTCTAGCTACACCAAACTACAGTAAGCCTTTTACACTTTTCGTCACTGAACGCGAAGGTACAGCATTATCTGTTCTCACACAAGATCAAGCAGGACAATACAAGCCATGTGCTTATTTTTCGAGCACATTAGATCCTGTAGCCCAGGCTCTGCCTGTGTGCCTCAAGTCAGTTGCAGCCACAGCACTAGCTATCAGACAAAGTGATTCCATAGTCTTAGGACATTCCTTGACAGTACAAGTTCCACACTCCGTGGAAGTTCTTTTAAACCGAACACAAACTCAGCACTTGACAATTGCACGTTTAACAGGTTATGAATTGACACTGTTCCAGCCACACATAGAAATCAGACGCTGCAACGTTTTGAATCCTGCTACACTGTTACCGTCAGTTAATCCAAACCCTGCCACACATGACTGTGTGGAAGTAGTCAACATTACGACAAAGCCAAGACAAGACCTGACCGATATTCCATTACCAGATCCAGACCTGACACTTTATGTGGATGGTTCATGTATGAGAACAAGTACAGGAGAACTAGTAGCCGCGTATGCAGTGACTACTGACACTGAAGTTATTGAGACACACCGTATTGATACCCTGTCTGCTCAAGCAGCAGAGCTAGTTGCTCTGACTCAAGCCTGCATACACGCCAAGAACCTGAAAGTTAATGTTTACACAGATTCACGTTACGCATTTGGAGTTGTACACGACTTCGGAGTGCTCTGGCAAGAGAGAGGTTTCATGACTTCTCATGGAACCAAGATTCAGCATGGTCTCCTCATTCAGGCTCTGTTAGATGCAATACATTTACCGACATCCATTGCTATCATGAAGTGCAAAGCACATACGAAAGTTACTGACATTATTTCCCAAGGTAATGATCTAGCAGATCGCACAGCCAAGCTTACAGCTCAGACTCCAGACATTTCAGTTAATCCGACACAGACGCACACTCCAGATCCGACTACATGTATGACAGTTAAAGACCCTACTCAAGATGTCATAGATATCCAGTTACATGCTACTCCCGATGAAATCAAGAAATGGTCCGAACAAGGAGGGGTCCAGACAGATCAGGGATGGGTAACAAAGGGAAAAGCCACATGGTTTCTCCCCGACTCTATGGTTCAAGTCATTATCAATACCGCACATAGTCCAGCACATTTAGGAGAAAAAGCCATGTTAGACAGTATCCAGAACCTTTGGTTCAACAAGCATTTACGAGCTGCAGCCAAGCAGAAAGTCCGTACCTGTATGATATGTTGCCAGTTTAATCCAGGTAAAAGTGTCCCGGTGGAACAAGGTGGATTCCAACCCCCTGACCACCCTTTTGAAGTCCTCCAGATGGATTATATTCAGATGGAGCGATGTCGAGGTTTCAAGTATGTCCTTGTAGTTGTATGCGCTTTGTCCAGGTGGACAGAAGCATATCCAGTCCCAGATTACACAGCCGCGACCACTGCCAAGCAGTTGGTTCGTGAGTTCTTCCCCCGTTATGGACTCCCTAGGGTCGTATATTCTGATAACGGCCAGCCATTCTCATCAGAGTTAATGAAGCATGTTTCCCTTTTGTTAGGGTACCAGTGGAAGTTCCATTGTGTACGCCATCCTGAAGCAGCAGGTCTCGTAGAGAGACATAACCAGACCCTGAAAATCCGCATCGCCAAAGTATGTAAAGAGAAAGGTGTGGACTGGCTAGTAGCTCTGCCAGTTGCTTTGTTCTATATGCGCATGGTCGCACATTCCAGATCAGGTCTGTCCCCGTATGAGGTCGTTTTCGGCCGCCCCCCTAACATGTGGGGTACACCCAGACCCCGAAGTATTACCGATGTTTCAAGTAATATGCTGACAGATTACCTAGCTTCCTTGATGTCTGCCCTCAACTCTTGTCGTTCACAGGTTGCCGCCGCATTTCCAGACAATACCGAGGTGGCACCGCATGAAATCGTTCCAGGATCCATGGTCCTTGTCCGGAATTTTGACCGCTCAAGTCCGCTGGAGCCTCGCTGGAAGGAGCCCCGACAGGTCCTCCTCGCCACCCGTACAGCCGTGAAGTTGGAGGGACGCAAAGGCTGGGTGCACCTTTCGCACGTAAAGAAATTTTATGGACTGAAACCCGTCTCAAAGAACATTTCCCAGGATTTGAAGGATTGCCAAAGTACTATTCTCAAGGACTGTCCCGCAAACGACATTGCTACGAACCCTTCCCAGTTAGAGAAAACTCCGCAACAGGAGTATAAACTCAAACTCCGGTCTAGTAAAATAAGTCAGCCAGTTTGATTGTCTAAGTCCTCCCCTAGGTGAAACGGTTAGACTGTTTCTGACATGTATAAAATAGACCCCCATAGTGAGAGAGTTAGTCAAAACTCAATCCGATGTATCGTTTTTCTATGTTTCGTTTTATTTCTCAGCATTATGATTTCCTGCACCAGTTATGCATTCTACCTGTATTTTCCAGTTTCTCATGTAAATAAGTCTTCCAATGCTACAGTAGAGCACACGTTTAGTGATCTACCTCCTCATGAACTCTTACCGCCTCGCTATGCGAAATAATTCTTTCATCCGCATGTTACATTATTCACACCAGACCAGCAATGCCACTAATTGTTGGGTGTGTGGTCGACTCCCCCCTTTCCAGACGCCGAAGGGAGTTCTGCCACTCTTTCCTTATCCATTTTCACATAATGGTTCGTGTGGAGCATGGTCCACGTTAACGTCATCCTCAACAGATATGTCTTTTCTTAACAGTACATGTTTTCCAGACAAGCAAGGTCTCCCCCACAGAACAGGGTTAGATCTAGAAAATGAAGTATACAATTTAGGTAATTATTCTTCGAATTTCATGGTCCTGAATGTTCAGTCTGATACTACTCCAGACTTACCTGCTATTTCAGTACTACCAGTCAAAGGCGAATTATGTGTCCGAAATAATGGTTCCATACATGTAGGACATAGTGATTGTACTACTATTGTCAAGTATAGTGACAGTGGGAAATCTATTTTCAAAGCTTCACGCCATTCTTATTTTATTTGTGGTCAAACTGCATATATTCGTCTGCCCCTCAATTGGGAGGGAACCTGTTACATTGCCTTCCTACTGCCACCTGTTTTCCTAGCCCCACCTGGTTATCATAGAAACACACATCTAGTACACATTAGACATAGAAGGGAGTCCCCCATTGTCGATTATACTGAAACTGCCCTAGAACAGTATACAGATTTCAACAGAGGTTTCTTCTTCTTTATAGGACCTATCCAGAATAGTAAGCTAATTCGTAGGTTAACCAGAACCCTTGAAGTAGTAGTCAATGAGACTGCCTCTGCTCTAGGTAATTTAACCGAAGAGCAATCTGCTATGAGATTTGTCGTTTTACAGAATCGTCTCGTCCTTGACGTCATATTGGCCGATAGGGGCGGGGCCTGTAGAGTCATCGGATCTAGTTGCTGCATTTTCATTCCAAATAACGCGCCGTCTGTTTATTCAGCTATAACCAGACTCCATAAAATTGCCCATCTGTTACACCAAGATCCAGGCACCTGGACATGGTCCGGTTGGTTCTGGAATATAATTTCCGCATGGGGATGGAAAGTCTTGTCCTTTCTAGGTATTGCAGTAGCGATCATGTTCAGCTGCTGCCTCTGTATACAATGTGGCCCTGCGATTTGCGGCATTTGTGCTACCTCTTGTATTCCTAGTCCCAAGCCCCGTTCTAAAACACGTTCCCAGAAAATTCGAGACGAGCAAATGATACTGTATGAAATGATAGATGGTATCATGAATATTGATGTTTCCTGATGGAAACGTAGTGACAAGGAGGGAATGTGGAAAAGTAAATTTTGCCATGTTCTGTGTCCCTACGCGTCATCCATCATATGTTATCTGTGCATGATTAATATGCATATGTATTCCCTATGTTCGATTAAAGACGCAATTACAGTTGTGTCCACCTCTAGTATGTCAGTTTCCAGTTCTCGTGAATACTACGAATATCAGGCCCATGTGAAGTTACGTTGCCACGTTTCTCATTGTGCACGTTATTCCATTGTAAAGTCCCCGTTTCTAGGCCTCAAAAGGGCCCGGACACCAGTTTTCAGCTCCTGTCTCCTGAGCCCTCGCTGAGGAGCGATACAGCCCCCACCTGTATCCTCGACCCTTCACTTACTTCCTGCCTCGCAGTGCCCGGCTTAGCCTAGCTCTGCCTCTGAGTCTGCCAAGAGTATGTTATGATTCCAGCTATCAGTTCAGTCCTCCTTCTCTGCATTCCTAAAGCTACTGAATCACATCAATAGTTTCCGTCATTGTCTAGCCCTTACGTCTCCATGTAAGAGAAATACTGCATTTAATGGTCATTTAATATTCTTCATCACGCACTACATGTAGAATAATGCATGCTCCAGTCTTAGAGTCCGTTAGCCTCTCCCCTCCTGACTTATAGTTTATATGAACATGTTCTCTAAACATCAGATACTAGATACTGTTTAGGTACATGTCGCCCTGACTCTCCAGACTTCAGTCTCTGCTCCTAGCACAGAGTTCGTAGCCCCCAGCTTCTTCTAGTAACACGTCATTGCCAGTTTGCGCGCACCATTAGGTTAGAGGTCCCGGCTCCTTAGGTAGCCCCCTCCATGTTTCCGCCCCATTTATGACATAATCTGTTACGTTTGCATCACATGTCTATGTATACGCCCTGTTACACCTCTTTTCACCCTTATCTTTCGCGACTGCTACGCGTCACGCCTATTGCTCCTCCCACTGCTACGCCTATTGCGATGTAATGCTATGTGTTTGCGTTATGTATATATGCTCATGTACTGTTATTAAAAAGTTATCCTTCCTTCCTAGCGCGCTCATCCCAGATCCAGCCCCAGCAGCTGCTGGGCCCTGCCATCCTATTCCTATGCTGTAATAAACCTGCAAAACTCCTACTACCTCGAATCTTGACTCTTATTTATTGAGCTATCTGTTATTCATTTATTCATCCAAAAATAGAGGTATTATTTATTTATTTACCACATAATGGCGCCCGAACAGGGACTTGCCCTTTCCCCACGCGTCGGTGAAGCCACGCCGACCCCCTGACCCTCTGCAGTCGTGACGGAACTCTTCTGCGCACCGGCAGATATTTCTGCTTCAAGTATCCCTCAGGCCCACGGAGGAGACGGAGGAGGCGGTCCAGCATCCAGACGAGACGGTGGAGGAACGCGGCGAGTCCCGACCAGAGCCCAAGCCAAGAGTCCAAGGTCCGAGGTATCCGGAGGCCCACCCGTAACAGAAGTCCGAAGTTCGTCCGTCCGGCGTCGAAGCAGTCCAGTCCCGTCCGAGGCCTTCCGTTCGTGCTGCCCGGTGAGTACCGTTGCTGGGGTAGTATCTAGACAGGGTCAATCTAATTGACTCTGGTCCGTGGGTTGGTGGTACACAGACCCACAAACGAAGTGTCCACTTCGGTGGATGCGGGTCCTGACGTGTCTCTGTATGAGACCGGTAAGTTTCGTACTGTTTCAGCAGTGCATCTAGTTTCTGTTCTAGTCAGTTCTGTTCTCGAGAAAATTCATGTATTCTGTTTTCCGTATTCCAGGTGGTATTCTGTTCGAACTGTTATTCATAATGTTCTTCATGTATTTTAATGTCGTGGTATGAGTGCGAAGTAATTATCGTGTTTATTGTGTATTGTGTTGTGTCCAGGTTATAGATCAGTCATGCCACTCTTTTCAAAACTGCGTCAGTTAAAAACCAGAAAAAGTCTGCTAGAAGCAGCAGTTCCTGTCCCTCCTAGGGACAGTCCAGGTCATTTTATGTATCAGAAGCATGGCATAAGCGCCATATTGTATCTAGATTTATGGGTAGAGTATACCAAACAGTTAGAGGAAAAGTATAGATGGCCCGTATCGGGTACATGGGATGCCGAGTGCATCATGCGAGTAGAAGAAGCATTATGGAAAAAGAAAGCCAGACAATCACAGAAAGATGCTATCGAGTTATGGTGCAAAGAATCTCATAAAAGAACCGAAAAAGAAATCAGAAAGTCAGAATTAAGTAGAGAATCCTTGGAACGAGCCCAAGAAAGGGAATTAATCGAGATTGGTGAACGAGTTAAAACCGAACAGTCAGACAGACAGAGGCATGCTCTTATTAAGGGTATGTATCCTCTTCTTGCCGAGGGCTTGCCAAAAGCAACCCCGGAGGCATCCAGTAATTTCCCGCCACCATTAGTTCCGACCAAGCTACGTCACAAACCAACCGCAGCTGATATTTTCATTTCGTCCTATTTGGACGACACAGTCCCAGAATATGCAAATCCTGTTCGCGCTCCGCCAGTCCCTGTAAATCAGGCACTCCCCGTTTCTCCAGACACCGGGGTACCCCTTGCAGTACCTGTTACGGTCCCCCCGGTCCAGCCCGCCATACCAGTTCAGCCCGCATTTCAATTTCCTGCCACACTAGGACGAAGAGCATCAGTCGAAGATTCTAGTTTAGGGGCCGCAGGAGGAGGTCCTCCTCAGACCCCGCCGCCACATAAGCGTTTAACGTCAGCCGAATTACATGCACAAGCGTCACAGCGTACGCCCAGACATCAGTCTGTAGCAGAGATAAGAAAAGCCCTTAACGAATGTGGCTATGATCCAGTCCCAGGCGAGGATAATATGGTTTTATATTCATTACGTGTAAGAAAGGTGGCCGAGTATCTAGTCACCCTACCGAATATGAAAGAAGATCTAGACAGAATATATCGTTTCATCCGTACAGGGGATGATCCAGAAAGCATTGGCGAAGTCATGTCTCAAAGGAAAGCCGAGATCCAGCTCATGATACTAAAGTTTTTGATTAATTGTTTAATAAGAGAACCAGATTACCCGTCCAAAGATCAAGCCGAAATGAGAACCCTGACAAAGTGGAGTGATAATATAGCCGAGGGTAAGCACAGGACCATCAGTGCTATGGAAAGTATGTACAAGAAAATTCGTAAAGAAATAATAAGGTTACACGATCAACGTAAAGCAGCACAAGTAAGCGAGAAAGAAAGTAACTCTGATACTGAAGAGGTAGACGACGAGAATCCCGACAGAATAGCGTATGTAGGAAAATCTAGATTTCCAGATCGCCATTTGCGCCTAGAACACAAGTCAATTTTTCATCATCCAGCACCAGAACAAGGTTCTCTAGAACAAGTATTTCAAGCTACCGATCACATTCTGAAATCACGAATCGGTTATAGCGAGTTAAGTACCATGCATGAACAAGAACTAGTCCGATCAGCAGTCCGATGGACTACTGATTCTACCACTTTTCCAGACGAAATAGTGGCACAAATGTTTCTGAAAATGCCCCCAGCCGAGCAACGACTGGCGGGTATGTATATGATTCAGCACCTCATTACATTATATGAGGGTCAGCACTCTGATCCAGGTCCGTTACACGATGTCCTGAATGAGTTACTCCAGTATAAATGGAAAGGTTTAGGTACCGATTTAATTAGTGTCATTCTAGAACAGCGCCACAAATATAGAACGTTTTTGAACCCGCATTTTGTTCATGTCTCACCCCCAGAAAATAAACCATTTTACATAGAGAGACAGAATCCGTTACGAGAAGTCCACCCAGTTAGAGGAACGGGTGGCGAACTAGAACGAGTGTTTGTTTACACTCCGATTACAAAGATGGAACTCCTAGAGATGAAAAAATTAATCCCCTGTCATGATAAAGATCCAGCAGGGTTCCACCGAGAATTAAAAGACATGCTCCGTATGGGAGAATACACGTATCCAGATATTATTAAAATGTTAAAAGTCCTGTTGCCCGCAGGGGTATATGAGAAACTCAAAGAAAAAGAATGGGAGGTGGGAGAGAAAAAGATCGATTGGGCAGTTCTAGAAGCCGAAGACAAGGCACGAGTACCAGGTACCGGTCTTGGAGATAAATGTAAAGAATTACCAGAATTATTAATACAAGTTTTACCCAGATTATTGACAACTAGAAAGGAAGACTGGGATGCAATCTCAGCCTGTAAACAGAAACAAGACGAAGATATTAGTGATTATTATTCTAGATTTGAAAAATGTTTTAGCATCAACAGTGGCCTCAAGACGAGTAGCGAGTCATACCCTCACCTTTTTGTTACTAAATTAGTCGAGAATTCAAGTTCACCAATTAAAAATCGAGTTTTGAAAGTCGAAAGTACCTGGCAAGCTAATACCCCGTCCCAGATGTTACAGATGCTCCAATACCACCAGAATAGAATCAGAGAAGAGCAAGAACACGAGAGAAAACGTATGAAAGACACGAAAATGAAAGTACTAGTTGCACAATCTGTTCCTCAAGACAGTCAGAAGAGGGGTCCGAATCAGGTCAGTCATCCTGCAGCTCCCGTTAAAGGAAACTGCAATTATTGTAAACAGACAGGTCATTTTATAAACGAGTGTGCAGTTCTGAAACACAACATAGCTACCGGTAAGACTAAAGAAAGACCACGTCCGCCTAGACAAGAACAAGTTTCACAGACTTCTCAGTCACAGAATGCACCACAGACAGTTACCGCTCCGCAGCCTATCGCTGCAACACAGCATGTTACACAGCAGATGTACCAGTATGCACAGTCTGAGTATCCAGAGTATCAGCCATATTCATGAAACAGCCTAGAGAGGGAGGTAGGCTTGCCTCTCATCGAGATACCTGTAGATCAAGAAGGTCCCTATGTTCACAGTCAAGTATTGGGGAAAGAAAGTTTTTGATTGATACAGGGGCAAGTAGGACCACAATTAGCCACGCCGAAGTTCCAGGGGCTCCGCTCTCAGGCTCTAGAAATGTTTCCCTTGGATTTTCAGGAAAACCTATTGTAAATGAAATATCAAAGCCAGTTACTCTAGAAGTAGGTCCATTGTCCCGTACTACTGACCTGTTACTTACTAAGTCATGTCCAGAGAATCTATTAGGTATTAAAACACTGAAAGAGTTAGGTGCAGTTATATGCTGTTCCCCAGAGGGAATACGATTGTTCCTACGTGACTTCAAGGGTCACTATGTATTACGAGATTTTGATCCCAGATTGTCTAATGTTCCGCAGCATTTATGGGCGCAAGGTCCAACTGATGTAGGTTACATGCAAATCACACCCCATCGTGTGACTCTCAAGCCAGGTGTAGTGTTACCACGAATCAGACAGTACAGATTGCCACCTGAGGCTGTAGCAGCCTTATCCAAAATTATTGACGAGCTCATGGCTCAAGGAGTAGTTGTAGAAACTGACTCCAATGTATGTAATTCTCCGATCATTCCTGTCATGAAACGTACTGATCCAAATGCACCTCCAGTATATCGATTAGTGATCGATCTCCGAGAACTTAATAAATGTATTATTCCCCAGTATCCAGTTGTCCCAGATATCTCTTCCCTATTGACAGCCATCGATTCCGAAGCCACGTTCTTTACTGTAATTGACCTCAAGAACGCGTTTTTCAGTGTTCCCATTCATCCAGACAGTCAGTTCCTTTTCGGATTTTGTTTAAATGGAAGGAGCTATATGTTCACACGAGCTCCTCAAGGTTTCACAGAAAGTCCTAGTATTTACAGTCAAGCACTTAAGAGACAACTAGACAACATTCACATGCCAACTGACACTGCCCTGCTCCAGTATGTCGATGATCTACTGGTCACAGCCCGTTCTGAACGTGCTTGCGAGCGAGCATCCCTCACAGTTCTGTATTTCCTTGCCGAGATGGGGCACAAGGTGTCCCCTTCGAAGCTTCAATTCTGTGTCCAGCAAGTGGTCTACTTAGGACACTTACTGTCCAAGTGGGGTAGGCAGTTGACACCAGACCGTATCCAGTTAATAGCGAGTCTTCCTCAACCCAAGACCCAGAAGGAGGTACGTGCTTTTATTGGCCTTACTTCTTATTGCAGACAATGGATTCCTCAGTATGCATTTCTAGCTAAACCACTGATACAATTAACGACACAGGAGGCAGCCGTATCGACTGTCCTCCCTTGGACATCTGAACATACACTCAGTTTCAATGAGTTAAAGAAAGCCCTATGTCAAGCTCCAGTTCTAGCTACACCAAACTACAGTAAGCCTTTTACACTTTTCGTCACTGAACGCGAAGGTACAGCATTATCTGTTCTCACACAAGATCAAGCAGGACAATACAAGCCATGTGCTTATTTTTCGAGCACATTAGATCCTGTAGCCCAGGCTCTGCCTGTGTGCCTCAAGTCAGTTGCAGCCACAGCACTAGCTATCAGACAAAGTGATTCCATAGTCTTAGGACATTCCTTGACAGTACAAGTTCCACACTCCGTGGAAGTTCTTTTAAACCGAACACAAACTCAGCACTTGACAATTGCACGTTTAACAGGTTATGAATTGACACTGTTCCAGCCACACATAGAAATCAGACGCTGCAACGTTTTGAATCCTGCTACACTGTTACCGTCAGTTAATCCAAACCCTGCCACACATGACTGTGTGGAAGTAGTCAACATTACGACAAAGCCAAGACAAGACCTGACCGATATTCCATTACCAGATCCAGACCTGACACTTTATGTGGATGGTTCATGTATGAGAACAAGTACAGGAGAACTAGTAGCCGCGTATGCAGTGACTACTGACACTGAAGTTATTGAGACACACCGTATTGATACCCTGTCTGCTCAAGCAGCAGAGCTAGTTGCTCTGACTCAAGCCTGCATACACGCCAAGAACCTGAAAGTTAATGTTTACACAGATTCACGTTACGCATTTGGAGTTGTACACGACTTCGGAGTGCTCTGGCAAGAGAGAGGTTTCATGACTTCTCATGGAACCAAGATTCAGCATGGTCTCCTCATTCAGGCTCTGTTAGATGCAATACATTTACCGACATCCATTGCTATCATGAAGTGCAAAGCACATACGAAAGTTACTGACATTATTTCCCAAGGTAATGATCTAGCAGATCGCACAGCCAAGCTTACAGCTCAGACTCCAGACATTTCAGTTAATCCGACACAGACGCACACTCCAGATCCGACTACATGTATGACAGTTAAAGACCCTACTCAAGATGTCATAGATATCCAGTTACATGCTACTCCCGATGAAATCAAGAAATGGTCCGAACAAGGAGGGGTCCAGACAGATCAGGGATGGGTAACAAAGGGAAAAGCCACATGGTTTCTCCCCGACTCTATGGTTCAAGTCATTATCAATACCGCACATAGTCCAGCACATTTAGGAGAAAAAGCCATGTTAGACAGTATCCAGAACCTTTGGTTCAACAAGCATTTACGAGCTGCAGCCAAGCAGAAAGTCCGTACCTGTATGATATGTTGCCAGTTTAATCCAGGTAAAAGTGTCCCGGTGGAACAAGGTGGATTCCAACCCCCTGACCACCCTTTTGAAGTCCTCCAGATGGATTATATTCAGATGGAGCGATGTCGAGGTTTCAAGTATGTCCTTGTAGTTGTATGCGCTTTGTCCAGGTGGACAGAAGCATATCCAGTCCCAGATTACACAGCCGCGACCACTGCCAAGCAGTTGGTTCGTGAGTTCTTCCCCCGTTATGGACTCCCTAGGGTCGTATATTCTGATAACGGCCAGCCATTCTCATCAGAGTTAATGAAGCATGTTTCCCTTTTGTTAGGGTACCAGTGGAAGTTCCATTGTGTACGCCATCCTGAAGCAGCAGGTCTCGTAGAGAGACATAACCAGACCCTGAAAATCCGCATCGCCAAAGTATGTAAAGAGAAAGGTGTGGACTGGCTAGTAGCTCTGCCAGTTGCTTTGTTCTATATGCGCATGGTCGCACATTCCAGATCAGGTCTGTCCCCGTATGAGGTCGTTTTCGGCCGCCCCCCTAACATGTGGGGTACACCCAGACCCCGAAGTATTACCGATGTTTCAAGTAATATGCTGACAGATTACCTAGCTTCCTTGATGTCTGCCCTCAACTCTTGTCGTTCACAGGTTGCCGCCGCATTTCCAGACAATACCGAGGTGGCACCGCATGAAATCGTTCCAGGATCCATGGTCCTTGTCCGGAATTTTGACCGCTCAAGTCCGCTGGAGCCTCGCTGGAAGGAGCCCCGACAGGTCCTCCTCGCCACCCGTACAGCCGTGAAGTTGGAGGGACGCAAAGGCTGGGTGCACCTTTCGCACGTAAAGAAATTTTATGGACTGAAACCCGTCTCAAAGAACATTTCCCAGGATTTGAAGGATTGCCAAAGTACTATTCTCAAGGACTGTCCCGCAAACGACATTGCTACGAACCCTTCCCAGTTAGAGAAAACTCCGCAACAGGAGTATAAACTCAAACTCCGGTCTAGTAAAATAAGTCAGCCAGTTTGATTGTCTAAGTCCTCCCCTAGGTGAAACGGTTAGACTGTTTCTGACATGTATAAAATAGACCCCCATAGTGAGAGAGTTAGTCAAAACTCAATCCGATGTATCGTTTTTCTATGTTTCGTTTTATTTCTCAGCATTATGATTTCCTGCACCAGTTATGCATTCTACCTGTATTTTCCAGTTTCTCATGTAAATAAGTCTTCCAATGCTACAGTAGAGCACACGTTTAGTGATCTACCTCCTCATGAACTCTTACCGCCTCGCTATGCGAAATAATTCTTTCATCCGCATGTTACATTATTCACACCAGACCAGCAATGCCACTAATTGTTGGGTGTGTGGTCGACTCCCCCCTTTCCAGACGCCGAAGGGAGTTCTGCCACTCTTTCCTTATCCATTTTCACATAATGGTTCGTGTGGAGCATGGTCCACGTTAACGTCATCCTCAACAGATATGTCTTTTCTTAACAGTACATGTTTTCCAGACAAGCAAGGTCTCCCCCACAGAACAGGGTTAGATCTAGAAAATGAAGTATACAATTTAGGTAATTATTCTTCGAATTTCATGGTCCTGAATGTTCAGTCTGATACTACTCCAGACTTACCTGCTATTTCAGTACTACCAGTCAAAGGCGAATTATGTGTCCGAAATAATGGTTCCATACATGTAGGACATAGTGATTGTACTACTATTGTCAAGTATAGTGACAGTGGGAAATCTATTTTCAAAGCTTCACGCCATTCTTATTTTATTTGTGGTCAAACTGCATATATTCGTCTGCCCCTCAATTGGGAGGGAACCTGTTACATTGCCTTCCTACTGCCACCTGTTTTCCTAGCCCCACCTGGTTATCATAGAAACACACATCTAGTACACATTAGACATAGAAGGGAGTCCCCCATTGTCGATTATACTGAAACTGCCCTAGAACAGTATACAGATTTCAACAGAGGTTTCTTCTTCTTTATAGGACCTATCCAGAATAGTAAGCTAATTCGTAGGTTAACCAGAACCCTTGAAGTAGTAGTCAATGAGACTGCCTCTGCTCTAGGTAATTTAACCGAAGAGCAATCTGCTATGAGATTTGTCGTTTTACAGAATCGTCTCGTCCTTGACGTCATATTGGCCGATAGGGGCGGGGCCTGTAGAGTCATCGGATCTAGTTGCTGCATTTTCATTCCAAATAACGCGCCGTCTGTTTATTCAGCTATAACCAGACTCCATAAAATTGCCCATCTGTTACACCAAGATCCAGGCACCTGGACATGGTCCGGTTGGTTCTGGAATATAATTTCCGCATGGGGATGGAAAGTCTTGTCCTTTCTAGGTATTGCAGTAGCGATCATGTTCAGCTGCTGCCTCTGTATACAATGTGGCCCTGCGATTTGCGGCATTTGTGCTACCTCTTGTATTCCTAGTCCCAAGCCCCGTTCTAAAACACGTTCCCAGAAAATTCGAGACGAGCAAATGATACTGTATGAAATGATAGATGGTATCATGAATATTGATGTTTCCTGATGGAAACGTAGTGACAAGGAGGGAATGTGGAAAAGTAAATTTTGCCATGTTCTGTGTCCCTACGCGTCATCCATCATATGTTATCTGTGCATGATTAATATGCATATGTATTCCCTATGTTCGATTAAAGACGCAATTACAGTTGTGTCCACCTCTAGTATGTCAGTTTCCAGTTCTCGTGAATACTACGAATATCAGGCCCATGTGAAGTTACGTTGCCACGTTTCTCATTGTGCACGTTATTCCATTGTAAAGTCCCCGTTTCTAGGCCTCAAAAGGGCCCGGACACCAGTTTTCAGCTCCTGTCTCCTGAGCCCTCGCTGAGGAGCGATACAGCCCCCACCTGTATCCTCGACCCTTCACTTACTTCCTGCCTCGCAGTGCCCGGCTTAGCCTAGCTCTGCCTCTGAGTCTGCCAAGAGTATGTTATGATTCCAGCTATCAGTTCAGTCCTCCTTCTCTGCATTCCTAAAGCTACTGAATCACATCAATAGTTTCCGTCATTGTCTAGCCCTTACGTCTCCATGTAAGAGAAATACTGCATTTAATGGTCATTTAATATTCTTCATCACGCACTACATGTAGAATAATGCATGCTCCAGTCTTAGAGTCCGTTAGCCTCTCCCCTCCTGACTTATAGTTTATATGAACATGTTCTCTAAACATCAGATACTAGATACTGTTTAGGTACATGTCGCCCTGACTCTCCAGACTTCAGTCTCTGCTCCTAGCACAGAGTTCGTAGCCCCCAGCTTCTTCTAGTAACACGTCATTGCCAGTTTGCGCGCACCATTAGGTTAGAGGTCCCGGCTCCTTAGGTAGCCCCCTCCATGTTTCCGCCCCATTTATGACATAATCTGTTACGTTTGCATCACATGTCTATGTATACGCCCTGTTACACCTCTTTTCACCCTTATCTTTCGCGACTGCTACGCGTCACGCCTATTGCTCCTCCCACTGCTACGCCTATTGCGATGTAATGCTATGTGTTTGCGTTATGTATATATGCTCATGTACTGTTATTAAAAAGTTATCCTTCCTTCCTAGCGCGCTCATCCCAGATCCAGCCCCAGCAGCTGCTGGGCCCTGCCATCCTATTCCTATGCTGTAATAAACCTGCAAAACTCCTACTACCTCGAATCTTGACTCTTATTTATTGAGCTATCTGTTATTCATTTATTCATCCAAAAATAGAGGTATTATTTATTTATTTACCACAAAGGGACAGATATCCCATGAAGGGACAGATATCCCATGAAGGGACAGATATCCCATGAAGGGACAGATATCCCATGAAGGGACAGATATCCCATGAAGGAACCAGTGCATCAAAGATATCCCATGAAGGGACCAGTGCATCAAAGATATCCCATGAAGGGACCAGTGCATCAAAGATATCCCATGAAGGGACAGATATCCCATGAAGGGACAGATATCCCATGAAGGGACCAGTGCATCAAAGATATCCCATGAAGGGACCAGTGCATCAAAGATATCCCATGAAGAGACCAGTGCATCAAAGATATCCCATGAAGGGACCAGTGCATCAAAGATATCCCATGAAGGGACCGGTGCATCAAAGATATCCCATGAAGGGACCGATGCATCAAAGATATCCCATGAAGGGACAGATATCCCATGAAGGGACCAGTGCATCAAAGATATCCCATGAAGGGACAGATATCCCATGAAGGGACGGATATCCCATGAAGGGACCAGTGCACCAAAGATATCCCATGAAGGGACCAGTGCATCAAAGATATCCCATGAAGGGACAGATATCCCATGAAGGGACCGGTGCATCAAAGATATCCCATGAAGGAACAGATATCCCATGAAGGGACAGATATCCCATGAAGGGACCAGTGCATAAAAGATATCCCATGAAGGGACAGATATCCCATGAAGGGACAGATATCCCATGAAGGGACAGATATCCCATGAAGGGACAGATATCCCATGAAGGGACAGATATCCCATGAAGGGACAGATATCCCATGAAGGGACAGATATCCCATGAAGGGACAGATATCCCATGAAGGGACAGATATCCCATGAAGGGACAGATATCCCATGAAGGGACAGATATCCCATGAAGGGACAGATATCCCATGAAGGGACAGATATCCCATGAAGGGACAGATATCCCATGAAGGGAGCAGCGCATCAAAGATATCCCATGAAGGGACAGATATCCCATGAAGGGACAGATATCCCATGAAGGGACAGATATCCCATGAAGGGACAGATATCCCATGAAGGGACCAGTGCATCAAAGATATCCCATGAAGGGACAGATATCCCATGAAGGGACCAGTGCATCAAAGATATCCCATGAAGGGACCAGTGCTTCAAAGATATCCCACGAAGGGACAGATATCCCATGAAGGGACAGATATCCCATGAAGGGACCAGTGCATCAAAGATATCCCATGAAGGGACCAGTGCATCAAAGATATCCCATGAAGGGACAGATATCCCATGAAGGGACCGGTGCATCAAAGATATCCCATGATGGGACCAGTGCATCAAAGATATCCCATGAAGGGACCAGTGCATCAAAGATATCCCATGAAGGGACCGGTGCATCAAAGATATCCCATGAAGGGACAGATATCCCATGAAGGGACCAGTGCATCAAAGATATCCCATGAAGGGACCGGTGCATCAAAGATATCCCATGAAGGGACCAGTGCATCAAAAATATCCCATGAAGAGACCAGTGCATCAAAGATATCCCATAAAGGGACAGATATCCCATGAAGGGACAAGTGCATCAAAGATATCCCATGAAGGGACAGATATCCCATGAAGGGACCAGTGCATCAAAGATATCCCATGAAGGGACAGATATCCCATGAAGGGACCAGTGCATCAAAGATATCCTATGAAGGGACAGATATCCCATGAAGGGACCAGTGCATCAAAGATATCCCATGAAGGGACAGATATCCCATGAAGGGACCAGTGCATCAAAGATATCCCATGAAGGGACCAGTGCATCATAGATATCCCATGAAGGGACCAGTGCATCAAAGATATCCCATGAAGGGATAGATATCCCATGAAGGGACCAGTGCATCAAAGATATCCCATGAAGGGACCAGTGCATCAAAGATATCCCATGAAGGGACAGATATCCCATGAAGGGACCGGTGCATGTAAGATATCCCATGAAGGGACCAGTGCATCAAAGACATCCCATGAAGGGACAGATATCCCATGAAGGGACCAGTGCATCAAAGATATCCCATGAAGGGACCAGTGCATCAAAGATATCCCATGAAGGGACAGATATCCCATGAAGGGACCGGTGCATCAAAGATATCCCATGAAGGGACCAGTGCATCAAAGATATCCCATGAAGGGACAGATATCCCATGGAGGGACCAGTGTATCAAAGATATCCCATGAAGGGACAGTTATCCCATGAAGGGACCAGTGCATCAAATATATCCCATGAAGGGACCAGTGCATCAAATATATCCCATGAAGGGACAGATATCCCATGAAGGGACCAGTGCATCAAAGATATCCCATGAAGGGACCAGTGCATCAAAGATATCCCATGAATGGACAGATATCCCATGAAGGGACAGATATCCCATGGAGGGACCAGTGCATCAAAGATATCCCATGAAGGGACAGATATCCCATGAAGGGACCAGTGCATCAAAGATATACCATGAAGGGACCAGTGCATCAAAGATATCCCATGAAGGGACAGATATCCCATGAAGGGACAGATATCCCATGAAGGGACAGATATCCCATGAAGGGACAGATATCCCATGAAGGGACCAGTGCATCAAAGATATCCCATGAAGGGACCAGTGCATCAAAGATATCCCATGAAGGGACAGATATCCCATGAAGGGACCAGTGCATCAAAGATATCCCATGAAGGGACCAGTGCATCAAATATATCCCATGAAGGGACAGATATCCCATGAAGGGACCAGTGCATCAAAGATATCCCATGAAGGGACAGATATCCCATGAAGGGACCAGTGCATCAAAGATATCCCATGAAGGGACCGGTGCATCAAAGATATCCCATGAAGGGACCAGTGCATCAAAAATATCCCATGAAGAGACCAGTGCATCAAAGATATCCCATAAAGGGACAGATATCCCATGAAGGGACAAGTGCATCAAAGATATCCCATGAAGGGACAGATATCCCATGAAGGGACCAGTGCATCAAAGATATCCCATGAAGGGACAGATATCCCATGAAGGGACCAGTGCATCAAAGATATCCCATGAAGGGACAGATATCCCATGAAGGGACCAGTGCATCAAAGATATCCCATGAAGGGACAGATATCCCATGAAGGGACCAGTGCATCAAAGATATCCCATGAAGGGACCAGTGCATCATAGATATCCCATGAAGGGACCAGTGCATCAAAGATATCCCATGAAGGGATAGATATCCCATGAAGGGACCAGTGCATCAAAGATATCCCATGAAGGGACCAGTGCATCAAAGATATCCCATGAAGGGACAGATATCCCATGAAGGGACCGGTGCATGAAAGATATCCCATGAAGGGACCAGTGCATCAAAGACATCCCATGAAGGGACAGATATCCCATGAAGGGACCAGTGCATCAAAGATATCCCATGAAGGGACCAGTGCATCAAAGATATCCCATGAAGGGACAGATATCCCATGAAGGGACCGGTGCATCAAAGATATCCCATGAAGGGACCAGTGCATCAAAGACATCCCATGAAGGGACAGATATCCCATGAAGGGACCAGTGCATCAAAGATATCCCATGAAGGGACAGATATTCCATGAAGGGACCAGTGCATCAAAGATATCCCATGAAGGGACCAGTGCATCAAAGATATCCCATGAAGGGACAGATATCCCATGAAGGGACCAGTGCATCAAAGATATCCCATGAAGGGACAGATATCCCATGAAGGGACCAGTGCATCAAAGATATCCCATGAAGGGACAGATATCCCATGAAGGGACAGATATCCCATGAAGGGACCAGTGCATCAAAGATATCCCATGAAGGGACCAGTGCATCAAAGATATCCCAGGAAGGGACAGATATCCCATGAAGGGACAGATATCCCATGAAGGGACAGATATCCCATGAAGGGACAGATATCCCATGAAGGAACCAGTGCATCAAAGATATCCCATGAAGGGACCAGTGCATAAAATATATCCCATGAAGGGACCGGTGCATCAAAGATATCCCATGAAGGGACCAGTGCATCAAAGATATCCCATGGAGGGACCAGTGTATCAAAGATATCCCATGAAGGGACAGTTATCCCATGAAGGGACCAGTGCATCAAATATATCCCATGAAGGGACCAGTGCATAAAATATATCCCATGAAGGGACCGGTGCATCAAAGATATCCCATGAAGGGACCAGTGCATCAAAGATATCACATGAAGGGACCAGTGCATCAAAGATATCCCATGAAGGGACCAGTGCATCAAAGATATCCCATGAAGGGACCAGTGCATCAAAGATATCCCATGAAGGGACAGATATCCCATGAAGGGACCAGTGCATCAAAGATATCCCATGAAGGGACCAGTGCATCAAAGATATCCCATTAGGGACAGATATCCCATGAAGGGACCGGTGCATGAAAGATATCCCATGAAGGGACCAGTGCATCAAAGATATCCCATGAAGGGACCAGTGCATCAAAGATATCCCATGAAGGGACAGATATCCCATGGAGGGACCAGTGTATCAAAGATATCCCATGAAGGGACAGTTATCCCATGAAGGGACCAGTGCATCAAATATATCCCATGAAGGGACCAGTGCATCAAATATATCCCATGAAGGGACAGATATCCCATGAAGGGACCAGTGCATCAAAGATATCCCATGAAGGGACCAGTGCATCAAAGATATCCCATGAATGGACAGATATCCCATGAAGGGACAGATATCCCATGGAGGGACCAGTGCATCAAAGATATCCCATGAAGGGACAGATATCCCATGAAGGGACCAGTGCATCAAAGATATACCATGAAGGGACCAGTGCATCAAAGATATCCCATGAAGGGACAGATATCCCATGAAGGGACAGATATCCCATGAAGGGACAGATATCCCATGAAGGGACCAGTGCATCAAAGATATCCCATGAAGGGACAGGTATCCCATGAAGGAACCAGTGCATCAAAGATATCCCATGAAGGGACCAGTGCATCAAAGATATCCCATGAAGGGACAGATATCCCATGAAGGGACCAGTGCATCAGAGATATCCCATGAAGGGACCAGCGCATCAAAGATATCCCATGAAGGGACAGATATCCCATGAAGGGACGAGTGCATCAAAGATATCCCATGAAGGGACAGATAACACATGAAGGGACCAGTGCATCACGGATATCCTATGAAGGGACAGATATCCCATGAAGGGACCTGTGCATCAAAGATATCCCATGAAGGGACCAGTGCATCAAAGATATCCCATGAAGGGACAGATATCCCATGAAGGGACCAGTGCATCAAAGATATCCCATGAAGGGACAGATATCCCATGAAGGGACCAGTGCATCAAAGATATCCCATGAAGGGACCAGTGCATCAAAGATATCCCATGAAGGGACCAGTGCATCAAAGATATCCCATGAAGGGACAGATATCCCATGAAGGGACCAGTGCATCAAAGATATCCCATGAAGGGACCAGTGCATCAAAGATATCCCATGAAGGGACAGATATCCCATGAAGGAACCAGTGCATCAAAGATATCCCATGAAGGGACAGATATCCCATGAAGGGACAGATATCCCATGAAGGGACAGATATCCCATGAAGGGACAGATATCCCATGAAGGGACAGATATCCCATGAAGGGACAGATATCCCATGAAGGGACAGATATCCCATGAAGGGACAGATATCCCATGAAGGGACAGATATCCCATGAAGGGACAGATATCCCATGAAGGGACAGATATCCCATGAAGGGACAGATATCCCATGAAGGGACAGATATCCCATGAAGGGACAGATATCCCATGAAGGGACAGATATCCCATGAAGGGAGCAGCGCATCAAAGATATCCCATGAAGGGACAGATATCCCATGAAGGGACAGATATCCCATGAAGGGACCAGTGCATCAAAGATATCCCATGAAGGGACAGATATCCCATGAAGGGACCAGTGCATCAAAGATATCCCATGAAGGGACCAGTGCTTCAAAGATATCCCATGAAGGGACAGATATCCCATGAAGGGACAGATATCCCATGAAGGGACCAGTGCATCAAAGATATCCCATGAAGGGACCAGTGCATCAAAGATATCCCATGAAGGGACAGATATCCCATGAAGGGACCGGTGCATCAAAGATATCCCATGATGGGCCCAGTGCATCAAAGATATCCCATGAAGGGACCAGTGCATCAAAGATATCCCATGAAGGGACCGGTGCATCAAAGATATCCCATGAAGGGACAGATATCCCATGAAGGGACCAGTGCATCAAAGATATCCCATGAAGGGACCGGTGCATCAAAGATATCCCATGAAGGGACCAGTGCATCAAAAATATCCCATGAAGGGACCAGTGCATCAAAGATATCCCATGAAGGGACAGATATCCCATGAAGGGACAAGTGCATCAAAGATATCCCATGAAGGGACAGATATCCCATGAAGGGACCAGTGCATCAAAGATATCCCATGAAGGGACAGATATCCCATGAAAGGACCAGTGCATCAAAGATATCCCATGAAGGGACCAGTGCATCAAAGATATCCCATGAAGGGACAGATATCCCATGAAGGGACCGGTGCATCAAAGATATCCCATGATGGGACCAGTGCATCAAAGATATCCCATGAAGGGACCAGTGCATCAAAGATATCCCATGAAGGGACCGGTGCATCAAAGATATCCCATGAAGGGACAGATATCCCATGAAGGGACCGGTGCATCAAAGATGTCCCATGAAGGGACCAGTGCATCAAAGATATCCCATGAAGGGACAGATATCCCATGACGGGACCAGTGCATCAAAGATATCCCATGAAGGGACCGGTGCATCAAAGATATCTCATGAAGGGACAGATATCCCATGAAGGGACCGGTGCATCAAAGATGTCCCATGAAGGGACCAGTGCATCAAAGATATCCCATGAAGGGACAGATATCCCATGAAGGGACCAGTGCATCAAAGATATCCCATGAAGGGACCAGTGCATCAAATATATCCCATGAAGGGACCAGTGCATCAAATATATCCCATGAAGGGACAGATATCCCATGAAGGGACCAGTGCATCAAAGATATCCCATGAAGGGACCAGTGCATCAAAGATATCCCATGAATGGACAGATATCCCATGAAGGGACAGATATCCCATGGAGGGACCAGTGCATCAAAGATATCCCATGAAGGGACAGATATCCCATGAAGGGACCAGTGCATCAAAGATATACCATGAAGGGACCAGTGCATCAAAGATATCCCATGAAGGGACAGATATCCCATGAAGGGACAGATATCCCATGAAGGGACAGATATCCCATGAAGGGACCAGTGCATCAAAGATATCCCATGAAGGGACAGGTATCCCATGAAGGAACCAGTGCATCAAAGATATCCCATGAAGGGACCAGTGCATCAAAGATATCCCATGAAGGGACAGATATCCCATGAAGGGACCAGTGCATCAGAGATATCCCATGAAGGGACCAGCGCATCAAAGATATCCCATGAAGGGACAGATATCCCATGAAGGGACGAGTGCATCAAAGATATCCCATGAAGGGACAGATAACACATGAAGGGACCAGTGCATCAAGGATATCCTATGAAGGGACCAGTGCATCAAAGATATCCCATGAAGGGACAGATATCCCATGAAGGGACCAGTGCATCAAAGATATCCCATGAAGGGACCAGTGCATCAAATATATCCCATGAAGGGACAGATATCCCATGAAGGGACCAGTGCATCAAAGATATCCCATGAAGGGACCGGTGCATCAAAGATATCCCATGAAGGGACAGATATCCCATGAAGGGACCAGTGCATCAAAGATATCCCATGAAGGGACCGGTGCATCAAAGATATCCCATGAAGGGACCAGTGCATCAAAAATATCCCATGAAGAGACCAGTGCATCAAAGATATCCCATAAAGGGACAGATATCCCATGAAGGGACAAGTGCATCAAAGATATCCCATGAAGGGACAGATATCCCATGAAGGGACCAGTGCATCAAAGATATCCCATGAAGGGACAGATATCCCATGAAGGGACCAGTGCATCAAAGATATCCCATGAAGGGACAGATATCCCATGAAGGGACCAGTGCATCAAAGATATCCCATGAAGGGACAGATATCCCATGAAGGGACCAGTGCATCAAAGATATCCCATGAAGGGACCAGTGCATCATAGATATCCCATGAAGGGACCAGTGCATCAAAGATATCCCATGAAGGGATAGATATCCCATGAAGGGACCAGTGCATCAAAGATATCCCATGAAGGGACCAGTGCATCAAAGATATCCCATGAAGGGACAGATATCCCATGAAGGGACCGGTGCATGAAAGATATCCCATGAAGGGACCAGTGCATCAAAGACATCCCATGAAGGGACAGATATCCCATGAAGGGACCAGTGCATCAAAGATATCCCATGAAGGGACCAGTGCATCAAAGATATCCCATGAAGGGACAGATATCCCATGAAGGGACCGGTGCATCAAAGATATCCCATGAAGGGACCAGTGCATCAAAGACATCCCATGAAGGGACAGATATCCCATGAAGGGACCAGTGCATCAAAGATATCCCATGAAGGGACAGATATTCCATGAAGGGACCAGTGCATCAAAGATATCCCATGAAGGGACCAGTGCATCAAAGATATCCCATGAAGGGACAGATATCCCATGAAGGGACCAGTGCATCAAAGATATCCCATGAAGGGACAGATATCCCATGAAGGGACCAGTGCATCAAAGATATCCCATGAAGGGACAGATATCCCATGAAGGGACAGATATCCCATGAAGGGACCAGTGCATCAAAGATATCCCATGAAGGGACCAGTGCATCAAAGATATCCCAGGAAGGGACAGATATCCCATGAAGGGACCAGTGCATAAAATATATCCCATGAAGGGACCGGTGCATCAAAGATATCCCATGAAGGGACCAGTGCATCAAAGATATCACATGAAGGGACCAGTGCATCAAAGATATCCCATGAAGGGACCAGTGCATCAAAGATATCCCATGAAGGGACCAGTGCATCAAAGATATCCCATGAAGGGACAGATATCCCATGAAGGGACCAGTGCATCAAAGATATCCCATGAAGGGACCAGTGCATCAAAGATATCCCATTAGGGACAGATATCCCATGAAGGGACCGGTGCATGAAAGATATCCCATGAAGGGACCAGTGCATCAAAGATATCCCATGAAGGGACCAGTGCATCAAAGATATCCCATGAAGGGACAGATATCCCATGGAGGGACCAGTGTATTAAAGATCTCCCATGAAGGGACAGTTATCCCATGAAGGGACCAGTGCATCAAATATATCCCATGAAGGGACCAGTGCATCAAATATACCCCATGAAGGGACAGATATCCCATGAAGGGACCAGTGCATCAAAGATATCCCATGAAGGGACCAGTGCATCAAAGATATCCCATGAATGGACAGATATCCCATGAAGGGACAGATATCCCATGGAGGGACCAGTGCATCAAAGATATCCCATGAAGGGACAGATATCCCATGAAGGGACCAGTGCATCAAAGATATACCATGAAGGGACCAGTGCATCAAAGATATCCCATGAAGGGACAGATATCCCATGAAGGGACAGATATCCCATGAAGGGACAGATATCCCATGAAGGGACCAGTGCATCAAAGATATCCCATGAAGGGACAGGTATCCCATGAAGGAACCAGTGCATCAAAGATATCCCATGAAGGGACCAGTGCATCAAAGATATCCCATGAAGGGACAGATATCCCATGAAGGGACCAGTGCATCAGAGATATCCCATGAAGGGACCAGCGCATCAAAGATATCCCATGAAGGGACAGATATCCCATGAAGGGACGAGTGCATCAAAGATATCCCATGAAGGGACAGATAACACATGAAGGGACCAGTGCATCACGGATATCCTATGAAGGGACAGATATCCCATGAAGGGACCTGTGCATCAAAGATATCCCATGAAGGGACCAGTGCATCAAAGATATCCCATGAAGGGACAGATATCCCATGAAGGGACCAGTGCATCAAAGATATCCCATGAAGGGACAGATATCCCATGAAGGGACCAGTGCATCAAAGATATCCCATGAAGGGACCAGTGCATCAAAGATATCCCATGAAGGGACCAGTGCATCAAAGATATCCCATGAAGGGACAGATATCCCATGAAGGGACCAGTGCATCAAAGATATCCCATGAAGGGACCAGTGCATCAAAGATATCCCATGAAGGGACAGATATCCCATGAAGGAACCAGTGCATCAAAGATATCCCATGAAGGGACAGATATCCCATGAAGGGACAGATATCCCATGAAGGGACAGATATCCCATGAAGGGACAGATATCCCATGAAGGGACAGATATCCCATGAAGGGACAGATATCCCATGAAGGGACAGATATCCCATGAAGGGACAGATATCCCATGAAGGGACAGATATCCCATGAAGGGACAGATATCCCATGAAGGGACAGATATCCCATGAAGGGACAGATATCCCATGAAGGGAGCAGCGCATCAAAGATATCCCATGAAGGGACAGATATCCCATGAAGGGACAGATATCCCATGAAGGGACCAGTGCATCAAAGATATCCCATGAAGGGACAGATATCCCATGAAGGGACCAGTGCATCAAAGATATCCCATGAAGGGACCAGTGCTTCAAAGATATCCCATGAAGGGACAGATATCCCATGAAGGGACAGATATCCCATGAAGGGACCAGTGCATCAAAGATATCCCATGAAGGGACCAGTGCATCAAAGATATCCCATGAAGGGACAGATATCCCATGAAGGGACCGGTGCATCAAAGATATCCCATGATGGGCCCAGTGCATCAAAGATATCCCATGAAGGGACCAGTGCATCAAAGATATCCCATGAAGGGACCGGTGCATCAAAGATATCCCATGAAGGGACAGATATCCCATGAAGGGACCAGTGCATCAAAGATATCCCATGAAGGGACCGGTGCATCAAAGATATCCCATGAAGGGACCAGTGCATCAAAAATATCCCATGAAGGGACCAGTGCATCAAAGATATCCCATGAAGGGACAGATATCCCATGAAGGGACAAGTGCATCAAAGATATCCCATGAAGGGACAGATATCCCATGAAGGGACCAGTGCATCAAAGATATCCCATGAAGGGACAGATATCCCATGAAAGGACCAGTGCATCAAAGATATCCCATGAAGGGACCAGTGCATCAAAGATATCCCATGAAGGGACAGATATCCCATGAAGGGACCGGTGCATCAAAGATATCCCATGATGGGACCAGTGCATCAAAGATATCCCATGAAGGGACCAGTGCATCAAAGATATCCCATGAAGGGACCGGTGCATCAAAGATATCCCATGAAGGGACAGATATCCCATGAAGGGACCGGTGCATCAAAGATGTCCCATGAAGGGACCAGTGCATCAAAGATATCCCATGAAGGGACAGATATCCCATGAAGGGACCGGTGCATCTAAGATATCCCATGAAGGGACAGATATCCCATGAAGGGACCAGTGCATCAAAGATATCCCATGAAGGGACAGATATCCCATGAAGGGACCAGTGCATCAAAGATATCCCATGAAGGGACCAGTGCATCAAAGATATCCCATGAAGGGACAGATATCCCATGAAGGGCCCGGTGCATCAAAGATGTCCCATGAAGGGACAGATATCCCATGAAGGGACCAGTGCATCAAAGATATCCCATGAAGAGACCAGTGCATCAAAGATATCCCATGAAGGGACATATATCCCATGAAGGGACCAGTGCATCATAGATATCCCATGAAGGGACAGATATCCCATGAAGGGACCAGTGCATCAAAGATATCCCATGAAGGGACAGATATCCCATGAAGGGACAGATATCCCATGAAGGGACAGATATCCCATGAAGGGACAGATATACCATGAAGGGACAGATATCCCATGAAGGGACAGATATCCCATGAAGGGACAGATATCCCATGAAGGGACAGATATCCCATGAAGGGACAGATATCCCATGAAAGGACAGATATCCCATGAAGGGACAGATATCCCATGAAGGGACCAGTGCATCAAAGATATCCCATGAAGGGACCAGTGCATCAAAGATATCCCATGAAGGGACCAGTGCATCAAAGATATCCCATGAAGGGACAGATATCCCATGAAGGGACAGATATCCCATGAAGATACAGATATCCCATGAAGAGACCAGTGCATCAAAGATATCCCATGAAGGGACAGATATCCCATGAAGGGACCAGTGCATCAAAGAAAACCACATGAAGGGACAGATATCCCATGAAGGGACCAGTGCATCAAAGATATCCCATGAAGGGACAGATATCCCATGAAGGGACCGGTGCATCAAAGATATCCCATGAAGGGACAGATATCCCATGAAGGGACCAGTGCATCAAAGATATCCCATGAAGGGACCAGTGTATCAAAGATATCCCATGAAGGGACAGATATCCCATGAAGGGACCAGTGCATCAAAGATATCCCATGAAGGGACAGATATCCCATGAAGGGACCAGTGCATCAAAGATATCCCATGAAGGGACCAGTGCATCAAAGATATCCCATGAAGGGACCAGTGCATCAAAGATATCCCATGAAGGGACCAGTGCATCAAAGATATCCCATAAAGGGACAGATATCCCATGAAGGGACAGATATCCCATGAAGGGACCAGTGCATCAAAGATATCCCATGAAGGAACAGATATCCCATGAAGGGACCAGTGCATCAAAGATATCCCATAAAGGGACAGATATCCCATGAAGGGACAGATATCCCATGAAGGGACCAGTGCATCAACGATATCCCATGAAGGAACAGATATCCCATGAAGGGACCAGTGCATCAAAGATATCCCATGAAGGAACAGATATCCCATGAAGGGACCAGTGCATCAAAGATATCCCATGAAGGGAGAGATATCCCATGAAGGGACCAGTGCATCAAAGATATCCCATAAAGGGACGGATATCCCATGAAGGAACAGATATCCCATGAAGGGACCAGTGCATCAAAGATATCCCATAAAGGAACAGATATCCCATGAAGGGACCAGTGCATCAAAGATATCCCATAAAGGGACAGATATCCCATGAAGGGACCAGTGCATCAAAGATATCCCATAAAGGGACAGATATCCCATGAAGGGACCAGTGCATCAAAGATATCCCATAAAGGGACAGATATCCCATGAAGGGACCAGTGCATCAAAGATATCCCATGAAGGGACCAGTGCATCAAAGATATCCCATGAAGGGACCAGTGCATCAAAGATATCCCATGAAGGGACAGATATCCCATGAAGGGACCGGTGCATCAAAGATATCCCATGATGGGACCAGTGCATCAAAGATATCCCATGAAGGGACCAGTGCATCAAAGATATCCCATGAAGGGACCGGTGCATCAAAGATATCCCATGAAGGGACAGATATCCCATGAAGGGACCAGTGCATCAAAGATATCCCATGAAGGGACAGATATCCCATGAAGGGACCAGTGCATCAAAGATATCCCATGAAGGGACAGATATCCCATGAAGGGACCGGTGCATCAAAGATATCCCATGAAGGGACCAGTGCATCAAAGATATCCCATGAAGGGACCAGTGCATCAAAGATTTCCCATGAAGGGACCAGTGCATCAAAGATTTCCCATGAAGGGACAGATATCCCATGAAGGGACAGATATCCCATGAAGGGACAGATATCCCATGAAGGGACAGATATCCCATGAAGGGACAGATATCCCATGAAGGGACAGATATCCCATGAAGGGACAGATATCCCATGAAGGGACAGATATCCCATGAAGGGACAGATATCCCATGAAGGGACAGATATCCCATGAAGGGACAGATATCCCATGAAGGAACCAGTGCATCAAAGATATCCCATGAAGGGACCAGTGCATCAAAGATATCCCATGAAGGGACCAGTGCATCAAAGATATCCCATGAAGGGACAGATATCCCATGAAGGGACAGATATCCCATGAAGGGACAGATATCCCATGAAGGGACCAGTGCATCAAAGATATCCCATGAAGGGACCAGTGCATCAAAGATATCCCATGAAGAGACCAGTGCATCAAAGATATCCCATGAAGGGACCAGTGCATCAAAGATATCCCATGAAGGGACCGGTGCATCAAAGATATCCCATGAAGGGACCGATGCATCAAAGATATCCCATGAAGGGACAGATATCCCATGAAGGGACCAGTGCATCAAAGATATCCCATGAAGGGACAGATATCCCATGAAGGGACGGATATCCCATGAAGGGACCAGTGCACCAAAGATATCCCATGAAGGGACCAGTGCATCAAAGATATCCCATGAAGGGACAGATATCCCATGAAGGGACCGGTGCATCAAAGATATCCCATTAAGGGACAGATATCCCATGAAGGGACAGATATCCCATGAAGGGACAGATATCCCATGAAGGGACCAGTGCATCAAAGATATCCCATGAAGGGACAGATATCCCATGAAGGGACAGATATCCCATGAAGGGACAGATATCCCATGAAGGGACAGATATCCCATGAAGGGACCAGTGCATCAAAGATATCCCATGAAGGAACAGATATCCCATGAAGGGACCAGTGCATCAAAGATATCCCATGAAGGGACAGATATCCCATGAAGGGACCAGTGCATCAAAGATATCCCATGAAGGGACCAGTGCATCAAAGATATCCCATGAAGGGACAGATATCCCATGAAGGAACCAGTGCATCAAAGATATCCCATGAAGGGACAGATATCCCATGAAGGGACAGATATCCCATGAAGGGACAGATATCCCATGAAGGGACAGATATCCCATGAAGGGACAGATATCCCATGAAGGGACAGATATCCCATGAAGGGACAGATATCCCATGAAGGGACAGATATCCCATGAAGGGACAGATATCCCATGAAGGGACAGATATCCCATGAAGGGACAGATATCCCATGAAGGGACAGATATCCCATGAAGGGAGCAGCGCATCAAAGATATCCCATGAAGGGACAGATATCCCATGAAGGGACAGATATCCCATGAAGGGACCAGTGCATCAAAGATATCCCATGAAGGGACAGATATCCCATGAAGGGACCAGTGCATCAAAGATATCCCATGAAGGGACCAGTGCTTCAAAGATATCCCATGAAGAGACAGATATCCCATGAAGGGACAGATATCCCATGAAGGGACCAGTGCATCAAAGATATCCCATGAAGGGACCAGTGCATCAAAGATATCCCATGAAGGGACAGATATCCCATGAAGGGACCGGTGCATCAAAGATATCCCATGATGGGACCAGTGCATCAAAGATATCCCATGAAGGGACCAGTGCATCAAAGATATCCCATGAAGGGACCGGTGCATCAAAGATATCCCATGAAGGGACAGATATCCCATGAAGGGACCAGTGCATCAAAGATATCCCATGAAGGGACCGGTGCATCAAAGATATCCCATGAAGGGACCAGTGCATCAAAAATATCCCATGAAGGGACCAGTGCATCAAAGATATCCCATGAAGGGACAGATATCCCATGAAGGGACAAGTGCATCAAAGATATCCCATGAAGGGACAGATATCCCATGAAGGGACCAGTGCATCAAAGATATCCCATGAAGGGACAGATATCCCATGAAGGGCCCGGTGCATCAAAGATGTCCCATGAAGGGACAGATATCCCATGAAGGGACCAGTGCATCAAAGATATCCCATGAAGAGACCAGTGCATCAAAGATATCCCATGAAGGGACATATATCCCATGAAGGGACCAGTGCATCATAGATATCCCATGAAGGGACAGATATCCCATGAAGGGACCAGTGCATCAAAGATATCCCATGAAGGGACAGATATCCCATGAAGGGACAGATATCCCATGAAGGGACAGATATCCCATGAAGGGACAGATATCCCATGAAGGGACAGATATCCCATGAAGGGACAGATATCCCATGAAGGGACAGATATCCCATGAAAGGACAGATATCCCATGAAGGGACAGATATCCCATGAAGGGACCAGTGCATCAAAGATATCCCATGAAGGGACCAGTGCATCAAAGATATCCCATGAAGGGACCAGTGCATCAAAGATATCCCATGAAGGGACAGATATCCCATGAAGGGACAGATATCCCATGAAGATACAGATATCCCATGAAGAGACAGATATCCCATGAAGAGACCAGTGCATCAAAGATATCCCATGAAGGGACAGATATCCCATGAAGGGACCAGTGCATCAAAGATATCCCATGAAGGGACAGATATCCCATGAAGGGACCAGTGCATCAAAGATATCCCATGAAGGGACAGATATCCCATGAAGGGACCGGTGCATCAAAGATATCCCATGAAGGGACAGATATCCCATGAAGGGACCAGTGCATCAAAGATATCCCATGAAGGGACCAGTGTATCAAAGATATCCCATGAAGGGACAGATATCCCATGAAGGGACCAGTGCATCAAAGATATCCCATGAAGGGACAGATATCCCATGAAGGGACCAGTGCATCAAAGATATCCCATGAAGGGACCAGTGCATCAAAGATATCCCATGAAGGGACCAGTGCATCAAAGATATCCCATGAAGGGACCAGTGCATCAAAGATATCCCATAAAGGGACAGATATCCCATGAAGGGACAGATATCCCATGAAGGGACCAGTGCATCAAAGATATCCCATGAAGGAACAGATATCCCATGAAGGGACCAGTGCATCAAAGATATCCCATAAAGGGACAGATATCCCATGAAGGGACAGATATCCCATGAAGGGACCAGTGCATCAACGATATCCCATGAAGGAACAGATATCCCATGAAGGGACCAGTGCATCAAAGATATCCCATGAAGGAACAGATATCCCATGAAGGGACCAGTGCATCAAAGATATCCCATGAAGGGACAGATATCCCATGAAGGGACCAGTGCATCAAAGATATCCCATAAAGGGACAGATATCCCATGAAGGAACAGATATCCCATGAAGGGACCAGTGCATCAAAGATATCCCATAAAGGAACAGATATCCCATGAAGGGACCAGTGCATCAAAGATATCCCATAAAGGGACAGATATCCCATGAAGGGACCAGTGCATCAAAGATATCCCATAAAGGGACAGATATCCCATGAAGGGACCAGTGCATCAAAGATATCCCATAAAGGGACAGATATCCCATGAAGGGACCAGTGCATCAAAGATATCCCATGAAGGGACCAGTGCATCAAAGATATCCCATGAAGAGACCAGTGCATCAAAGATATCCCATGAAGGGACCAGTGCATCAAAGATATCCCATGAAGGGACCGGTGCATCAAAGATATCCCATGAAGGGACCGATGCATCAAAGATATCCCATGAAGGGACAGATATCCCATGAAGGGACCAGTGCATCAAAGATATCCCATGAAGGGACAGATATCCCATGAAGGGACGGATATCCCATGAAGGGACCAGTGCACCAAAGATATCCCATGAAGGGACCAGTGCATCAAAGATATCCCATGAAGGGACAGATATCCCATGAAGGGACCGGTGCATCAAAGATATCCCATGAAGGGACAGATATCCCATGAAGGGACAGATATCCCATGAAGGGACAGATATCCCATGAAGGGACAGATATCCCATGAAGGGACCAGTGCATCAAAGATATCCCATGAAGGGACAGATATCCCATGAAGGGACAGATATCCCATGAAGGGACAGATATCCCATGAAGGGACAGATATCCCATGAAGGGACAGATATCCCATGAAGGGACCAGTGCATCAAAGATATCCCATGAAGGAACAGATATCCCATGAAGGGACCAGTGCATCAAAGATATCCCATGAAGGGACCAGTGCATCAAAGATATCCCACGATGGGACCAGTGCATCAAAGATATCCCACGAAGGGACCAGTGCATCAAAGATATCCCACGTAGGGACCAGTGCATCAAAGATATCCCACGAAGGGACCAGTGCATCAAAGATATCCCACGAAGGGACCAGTGCATCAAAGATATCCCACGAAGGGACCAGTGCATCAAAGATATCCCACGAAGGGACCAGTGCATCAAAGATATCCCATGAAGGGACAGATATCCCATGAAGGGACAGATATCCCATGAAGGGACAGATATCCCATGAAGGGACAGATATCCCATGAAGGGACAGATATCCCATGAAGGGACAGATATCCCATGAAGGGACAGATATCCCATGAAGGGACAGATATCCCATGAAGGGACAGATATCCCATGAAGGGAGCAGCGCATCAAAGATATCCCATGAAGGGACAGATATCCCATGAAGGGACAGATATCCCATGAAGGGACAGATATCCCATGAAGGGACAGATATCCCATGAAGGGACCAGTGCATCAAAGATATCCCATGAAGGGACCAGTGCTTCAAAGATATCCCATGAAGGGACAGATATCCCATGAAGGGACAGATATCCCATGAAGGGACCAGTGCATCAAAGATATCCCATGAAGGGACCAGTGCATCAAAGATATCCCATGAAGGGACAGATATCCCATGAAGGGACCGGTGCATCAAAGATATCCCATGATGGGACCAGTGCATCAAAGATATCCCATGAAGGGACCAGTGCATCAAAGATATCCCATGAAGGGACCAGTGCATCAAAGATATCCCATGAAGGGACAGATATCCCATGAAGGGACCAGTGCATCAAAGATATCCCATGAAGGGACCGGTGCATCAAAGATATCCCATGAAGGGACCAGTGCATCAAAAATATCCCATGAAGAGACCAGTGCATCAAAGATATCCCATGAAGGGACAGATATCCCATGAAGGGACAAGTGCATCAAAGATATCCCATGAAGGGACAGATATCCCATGAAGGGACCAGTGCATCAAAGATATCCCATGAAGGGACAGATATCCCATGAAGGGACCAGTGCATCAAAGATATCCCATGAAGGGACAGATATCCCATGAAGGGACCAGTGCATCAAAGATATCCCATGAAGGGACAGATATCCCATGAAGGGACCAGTGCATCAAAGATATCCCATGAAGGGACCAGTGCATCATAGATATCCCATGAAGGGACCAGTGCATCAAAGATATCCCATGAAGGGATAGATATCCCATGAAGGGACCAGTGCATCAAAGATATCCCATGAAGGGACCAGTGCATCAAAGATATCCCATGAAGGGACAGATATCCCATGAAGGGACCGGTGCATGAAAGATATCCCATGAAGGGACCAGTGCATCAAAGACATCCCATGAAGGGACAGATATCCCATGAAGGGACCAGTGCATCAAAGATATCCCATGAAGGGACCAGTGCATCAAAGATATCCCATGAAGGGACAGATATCCCATGAAGGGACCGGTGCATCAAAGATATCCCATGAAGGGACCAGTGCATCAAAGACATCCCATGAAGGGACAGATATCCCATGAAGGGACCAGTGCATCAAAGATATCCCATGAAGGGACAGATATCCCATGAAGGGACCAGTGCATCAAAGATATCCCATGAAGGGACCAGTGCATCAAAGATATCCCATGAAGGGACAGATATCCCATGAAGGGACCAGTGCATCAAAGATATCCCATGAAGGGACAGATATCCCATGAAGGGACCAGTGCATCAAAGATATCCCATGAAGGGACAGATATCCCATGAAGGGACAGATATCCCATGAAGGGACCAGTGCATCAAAGATATCCCATGAAGGGACCAGTGCATCAAAGATATCCCAGGAAGGGACAGATATCCCATGAAGGGACCAGTGCATAAAATATATCCCATGAAGGGACCGGTGCATCAAAGATATCCCATGAAGGGACCAGTGCATCAAAGATATCCCATGAAGGGACCAGTGCATCAAAGATATCCCATGAAGGGACCAGTGCATCAAAGATATCCCATGAAGGGACCAGTGCATCAAAGATATCCCATGAAGGGACCAGTGCATCAAAGATATCCCATGAAGGGACAGATATCCCATGAAGGGACCAGTGCATCAAAGATATCCCATGAAGGGACCAGTGCATCAAAGATATCCCATGAAGGGACCAGTGCATCAAAGATATCCCATGAAGGGACAGATATCCCATGAAGGGACCAGTGCATCAAAGATATCCCATGAAGGGACCAGTGCATCAAAGATATCCCATGAAGGGACAGATATCCCATGGAGGGACCAGTGTATCAAAGATATCCCATGAAGGGACAGTTATCCCATGAAGGGACCAGTGCATCAAATATATCCCATGAAGGGACCAGTGCATCAAATATATCCCATGAAGGGACAGATATCCCATGAAGGGACCAGTGCATCAAAGATATCCCATGAAGGGACCAGTGCATCAAAGATATCCCATGAATGGACAGATATCCCATGAAGGGACAGATATCCCATGGAGGGACCAGTGCATCAAAGATATCCCATGAAGGGACAGATATCCCATGAAGGGACCAGTGCATCAAAGATATACCATGAAGGGACCAGTGCATCAAAGATATCCCATGAAGGGACAGATATCCCATGAAGGGACAGATATCCCATGAAGGGACAGATATCCCATGAAGGGACAGATATCCCATGAAGGGACAGATATCCCATGAAGGGACCAGTGCATCAAAGATATCCCATGAAGGGACAGGTATCCCATGAAGGAACCAGTGCATCAAAGTTATCCCATGAAGGGACAGATATCCCATGAAGGGACCAGTGCATCAAAGTTATCCCATGAAGGGACAGATATCCCATGAAGGGACCAGTGCATCAGAGATATCCCATGAAGGGACCAGCGCATCAAAGATATCCCATGAAGGGACAGATATCCCATGAAGGGACGAGTGCATCAAAGATATCCCATGAAGGGACAGATAAACATGAAGGGACCAGTGCATCAAAGATATCCCATGAAGGGACCAGTGCATCAAAGATATCCCATGAAGGGACAGATATCCCATGAAGGGACCAGTGCATCAAAGATATCCCATGAAGGGACAGATATCCCATGAAGGGACCAGTGCATCAAAGATATCCCATGAAGGGACCAGTGCATCAAAGATATCCCATGAAGGGACAGATATCCCATGAAGGGACCGGTGCATCAAAGATATCCCATGAAGGGACCGGTGCATCAAAGATATCCCATGAAGGGACCGGTGCATCAAAGATATCCCATGAAGGGACCAGTGCATCAAAGATATCCCATGAAGGGACAGATATCCCATGAAGGGACCAGTGCATCAAAGATATCCCATGAAGGGACCAGTGCATCAAAGATATCCCATGAAGGGACCAGTGCATCAAAGATATCCCATGAAGGGACAGATATCCCATGAAGGGACAGATATCCCATGAAGGGACAGATATCCCATGAAGGGACAGATATCCCATGAAGGGACAGATATCCCATGAAGGGACAGATATCCCATGAAGGGACAGATATCCCATGAAGGGACAGATATCCCATGAAGGGACAGATATCCCATGAAGGGACAGATATCCCATGAAGGGACAGATATCCCATGAAGGGACAGATATCCCATGAAGGGACAGATATCCCATGAAGGGACAGATATCCCATGAAGATACAGATATCCCATGAAGGGACAGATATCCCATGAAGGGACAGATATCCCATGAAGGGACAGATATCCCATGAAGGGACAGATATCCCATGAAGGGACAGATATCCCATGAAGGGACAGATATCCCATGAAGGGACAAGTGCATCAAAGATATCCCATGAAGGGACCAGTGCATCAAAGATATACCATGAAGGGACCAGTGCATCAAAGATATCCCATGAAGGGACAGATATCCCATGAAGGGACAGATATCCCATGAAGGGACCAGTGCATCAAAGATATCCCATGAAGGGACCAGTGCATCAAAGATATCCCAGGAAGGGACAGATATCCCATGAAGGGACCAGTGCATAAAATATATCCCATGAAGGGACCGGTGCATCAAAGATATCCCATGAAGGGACCAGTGCATCAAAGATATCACATGAAGGGACCAGTGCATCAAAGATATCCCATGAAGGGACCAGTGCATCAAAGATATCCCATGAAGGGACCAGTGCATCAAAGATATCCCATGAAGGGACAGATATCCCATGAAGGGACCAGTGCATCAAAGATATCCCATGAAGGGACCAGTGCATCAAAGATATCCCATGAAGGGACAGATATCCCATGAAGGGACCAGTGCATCAACGATATCCCATGAAGGAACAGATATCCCATGAAGGGACCGGTGCATCAAAGATATCCCATGATGGGACCAGTGCATCAAAGATATCCCATGAAGGGACCAGTGCATCAAAGATATCCCATGAAGGGACCGGTGCATCAAAGATATCCCATGAAGGGACAGATATCCCATGAAGGGACCGGTGCATCAAAGATGTCCCATGAAGGGACCAGTGCATCAAAGATATCCCATGAAGGGACAGATATCCCATGAAGGGACCGGTGCATCAAAGATATCCCATGAAGGGACCAGTGCATCTAAGATATCCCATGAAGGGACAGATATCCCATGAAGGGACCAGTGCATCAAAGATATCCCATGAAGGGACAGATATCCCATGAAGGGACCAGTGCATCAAAGATATCCCATGAAGGGACCAGTGCATCAAAGATATCCCATGAAGGGACCAGTGCATCAAAGATATCCCATGAAGGGACCAGTGCATCAAAGATATCCCATGAAGGGACAGATATCCCATGAAGGGACAGATATCCCATGAAGGGACAGATATCCCATGAAGGGACAGATATCCCATGAAGGGACAGATATCCCATGAAGGGACAGATATCCCATGAAGGGACAGATATCCCATGAAAGGACAGATATCCCATGAAGGGACAGATATCCCATGAAGGGACCAGTGCATCAAAGATATCCCATGAAGGGACCAGTGCATCAAAGATATCCCATGAAGGGACCAGTGCATCAAAGATATCCCATGAAGGGACAGATATCCCATGAAGGGACAGATATCCCATGAAGATACAGATATCCCATGAAGATACAGATATCCCATGAAGAGACAGATATCCCATGAAGAGACAGATATCCCATGAAGAGACCAGTGCATCAAAGATATCCCATGAAGGGACAGATATCCCATGAAGGGACCAGTGCATCAAAGATATCCCATGAAGGGACAGATATCCCATGAAGGGACCAGTGCATCAAAGATATCCCATGAAGGGACAGATATCCCATGAAGGGACCGGTGCATCAAAGATATCCCATGAAGGGACAGATATCCCATGAAGGGACCAGTGCTTCAAAGATATCCCATGAAGGGACCAGTGCATCAAAGCTATCCCATGAAGGGACAGATATCCCATGAAGGGACCAGTGCATCAAAGATATCCCATGAAGGGACAGATATCCCATGAAGGGACCAGTGCATCAAAGATATCCCATGAAGGGACCAGTGCATCAAAGATGTCCCATGAAGGGACCAGTGCATCAAAGATATCCCATAAAGGGACAGATATCCCATGAAGGGACAGATATCCCATGAAGGGACCAGTGCATCAAAGATATACCATGAAGGAACAGATATCCCATGAAGGGACCAGTGCATCAAAGATATCCCATAAAGGGACAGATATCCCATGAAGGGACAGATATCCCATGAAGGGACCAGTGCATCAACGATATCCCATGAAGGAACAGATATCCCATGAAGGGACCAGTGCATCAAAGATATCCCATGAAGGAACAGATATCCCATGAAGGGACCAGTGCATCAAAGATATCCCATGAAGGGACAGATATCCCATGAAGGGACCAGTGCATCAAAGATATCCCATAAGGGGACAGATATCCCATGAAGGAACAGATATCCCATGAAGGGACCAGTGCATCAAAGATATCCCATAAAGGAACAGATATCCCATGAAGGGACCAGTGCATCAAAGATATCCCATAAAGGGACAGATATCCCATGAAGGGACCAGTGCATCAAAGATATCCCATAAAGGGACAGATATCCCATGAAGGGACCAGTGCATCAAAGATATCCCATAAAGGGACAGATATCCCATGAAGGGACCAGTGCATCAAAGATATCCCATGAAGGGACCAGTGCATCAAAGATATCCCATGAAGGGACCAGTGCATCAAAGATATCCCATGAAGGGACAGATATCCCATGAAGGGACCGGTGCATCAAAGATATCCCATGAAGGGACCAGTGCATCAAAGACATCCCATGAAGGGACAGATATCCCATGAAGGGACCAGTGCATCAAAGATATCCCATGAAGGGACAGATATCCCATGAAGGGACCAGTGCATCAAAGATATCCCATGAAGGGACCAGTGCATCAAAGATATCCCATGAAGGGACAGATATCCCATGAAGGGACCAGTGCATCAAAGATATCCCATGAAGGGACAGATATCCCATGAAGGGACCAGTGCATCAAAGATATCCCATGAAGGGACAGATATCCCATGAAGGGACAGATATCCCATGAAGGGACCAGTGCATCAAAGATATCCCATGAAGGGACCAGTGCATCAAAGATATCCCAGGAAGGGACAGATATCCCATGAAGGGACCAGTGCATAAAATATATCCCATGAAGGGACCGGTGCATCAAAGATATCCCATGAAGGGACCAGTGCATCAAAGATATCCCATGAAGGGACCAGTGCATCAAAGATATCCCATGAAGGGACCAGTGCATCAAAGATATCCCATGAAGGGACCAGTGCATCAAAGATATCCCATGAAGGGACCAGTGCATCAAAGATATCCCATGAAGGGACAGATATCCCATGAAGGGACCAGTGCATCAAAGATATCCCATGAAGGGACCAGTGCATCAAAGATATCCCATGAAGGGACCAGTGCATCAAAGATATCCCATGAAGGGACAGATATCCCATGAAGGGACCAGTGCATCAAAGATATCCCATGAAGGGACCAGTGCATCAAAGATATCCCATGAAGGGACAGATATCCCATGGAGGGACCAGTGTATCAAAGATATCCCATGAAGGGACAGTTATCCCATGAAGGGACCAGTGCATCAAATATATCCCTTGAAGGGACCAGTGCATCAAATATATCCCATGAAGGGACAGATATCCCATGAAGGGACCAGTGCATCAAAGATATCCCATGAAGGGACCAGTGCATCAAAGATATCCCATGAATGGACAGATATCCCATGAAGGGACAGATATCCCATGGAGGGACCAGTGCATCAAAGATATCCCATGAAGGGACAGATATCCCATGAAGGGACCAGTGCATCAAAGATATACCATGAAGGGACCAGTGCATCAAAGATATCCCATGAAGGGACAGATATCCCATGAAGGGACAGATATCCCATGAAGGGACAGATATCCCATGAAGAGACCAGTGCATCAAAGATATCCCATGAAGGGACAGGTATCCCATGAAGGAACCAGTGCATCAAAGATATCCCATGAAGGGACCAGTGCATCAAAGATATCCCATGAAGGGACAGATATCCCATGAAGGGACCAGTGCATCAGAGATATCCCATGAAGGGACCAGCGCATCAAAGATATCCCATGAAGGGACAGATATCCCATGAAGGGACGAGTGCATCAAAGATATCCCATGAAGGGACAGATAAACATGAAGGGACCAGTGCATCAAAGATATCCCATGAAGGGACCAGTGCATCAAAGATATCCCATGAAGGGACAGATATCCCATGAAGGGACCAGTGCATCAAAGATATCCCATGAAGGGACAGATATCCCATGAAGGGACCAGTGCATCAAAGATATCCCATGAAGGGACCAGTGCATCAAAGATATCCCATGAAGGGACAGATATCCCATGAAGGGACCGGTGCATCAAAGATATCCCATGAAGGGACCGGTGCATCAAAGATATCCCATGAAGGGACCGGTGCATCAAAGATATCCCATGAAGGGACCAGTGCATCAAAGATATCCCATGAAGGGACCAGTGCATCAAAGATATCCCATGAAGGGACCAGTGCATCAAAGATATCCCATGAAGGGACAGATATCCCATGAAGGGACCAGTGCATCAAAGATATCCCATGAAGGGACCAGTGCATCAAAGATATCCCATGAAGGGACCAGTGCATCAAAGATATCCCATGAAGGGACCAGTGCATCAAAGATATCCCATGAAGGGACAGATATCCCATGAAGGGACAGATATCCCATGAAGGGACAGATATCCCATGAAGGGACAGATATCCCATGAAGGGACAGATATCCCATGAAGGGACAGATATCCCATGAAGGGACAGATATCCCATGAAGGGACAGATATCCCATGAAGGGACAGATATCCCATGAAGGGACAGATATCCCATGAAGGGACAGATATCCCATGAAGGGACAGATATCCCATGAAGGGACAGATATCCCATGAAGGGACAGATATCCCATGAAGGGACAGATATCCCATGAAGATACAGATATCCCATGAAGATACAGATATCCCATGAAGGGACAGATATCCCATGAAGGGACAGATATCCCATGAAGGGACAGATATCCCATGAAGGGACAGATATCCCATGAAGGGACAGATATCCCATGAAGGGACAAGTGCATCAAAGATATCCCATGAAGGGACCAGTGCATCAAAGATATACCATGAAGGGACCAGTGCATCAAAGATATCCCATGAAGGGACAGATATCCCATGAAGGGACAGATATCCCATGAAGGGACCAGTGCATCAAAGATATCCCATGAAGGGACCAGTGCATCAAAGATATCCCAGGAAGGGACAGATATCCCATGAAGGGACCAGTGCATAAAATATATCCCATGAAGGGACCGGTGCATCAAAGATATCCCATGAAGGGACCAGTGCATCAAAGATATCACATGAAGGGACCAGTGCATCAAAGATATCCCATGAAGGGACCAGTGCATCAAAGATATCCCATGAAGGGACCAGTGCATCAAAGATATCCCATGAAGGGACAGATATCCCATGAAGGGACCAGTGCATCAAAGATATCCCATGAAGGGACCAGTGCATCAAAGATATCCCATGAAGGGACAGATATCCCATGAAGGGACCAGTGCATCAAAGATATCCCATGAAGGGACAGATATCCCATGAAGGGACCAGTGCATCAACGATATCCCATGAAGGAACAGATATCCCATGAAGGGACCGGTGCATCAAAGATATCCCATGATGGGACCAGTGCATCAAAGATATCCCATGAAGGGACCAGTGCATCAAAGATATCCCATGAAGGGACCGGTGCATCAAAGATATCCCATGAAGGGACAGATATCCCATGAAGGGACCGGTGCATCAAAGATGTCCCATGAAGGGACCAGTGCATCAAAGATATCCCATGAAGGGACAGATATCCCATGAAGGGACCGGTGCATCAAAGATATCCCATGAAGGGACCAGTGCATCAAAGATATCCCATGAAGGGACCAGTGCATCTAAGATATCCCATGAAGGGACAGATATCCCATGAAGGGACCAGTGCATCAAAGATATCCCATGAAGGGACAGATATCCCATGAAGGGACCAGTGCATCAAAGATATCCCATGAAGGGACCAGTGCATCAAAGATATCCCATGAAGGGACCAGTGCATCAAAGATATCCCATGAAGGGACAGATATCCCATGAAGGGACAGATATCCCATGAAGGGACAGATATCCCATGAAGGGACAGATATCCCATGAAGGGACAGATATCCCATGAAGGGACAGATATCCCATGAAGGGACAGATATCCCATGAAAGGACAGATATCCCATGAAGGGACAGATATCCCATGAAGGGACCAGTGCATCAAAGATATCCCATGAAGGGACCAGTGCATCAAAGATATCCCATGAAGGGACCAGTGCATCAAAGATATCCCATGAAGGGACAGATATCCCATGAAGGGACAGATATCCCATGAAGATACAGATATCCCATGAAGAGACAGATATCCCATGAAGAGACCAGTGCATCAAAGATATCCCATGAAGGGACAGATATCCCATGAAGGGACCAGTGCATCAAAGATATCCCATGAAGGGACAGATATCCCATGAAGGGACCAGTGCATCAAAGATATCCCATGAAGGGACAGATATCCCATGAAGGGACCGGTGCATCAAAGATATCCCATGAAGGGACAGATATCCCATGAAGGGACCAGTGCTTCAAAGATATCCCATGAAGGGACCAGTGCATCAAAGCTATCCCATGAAGGGACAGATATCCCATGAAGGGACCAGTGCATCAAAGATATCCCATGAAGGGACAGATATCCCATGAAGGGACCAGTGCATCAAAGATATCCCATGAAGGGACCAGTGCATCAAAGATGTCCCATGAAGGGACCAGTGCATCAAAGATATCCCATAAAGGGACAGATATCCCATGAAGGGACAGATATCCCATGAAGGGACCAGTGCATCAAAGATATACCATGAAGGAACAGATATCCCATGAAGGGACCAGTGCATCAAAGATATCCCATAAAGGGACAGATATCCCATGAAGGGACAGATATCCCATGAAGGGACCAGTGCATCAACGATATCCCATGAAGGAACAGATATCCCATGAAGGGACCAGTGCATCAAAGATATCCCATGAAGGAACAGATATCCCATGAAGGGACCAGTGCATCAAAGATATCCCATGAAGGGACAGATATCCCATGAAGGGACCAGTGCATCAAAGATATCCCATAAAGGGACAGATATCCCATGAAGGAACAGATATCCCATGAAGGGACCAGTGCATCAAAGATATCCCATAAAGGAACAGATATCCCATGAAGGGACCAGTGCATCAAAGATATCCCATAAAGGGACAGATATCCCATGAAGGGACCAGTGCATCAAAGATATCCCATAAAGGGACAGATATCCCATGAAGGGACCAGTGCATCAAAGATATCCCATAAAGGGACAGATATCCCATGAAGGGACCAGTGCATCAAAGATATCCCATGAAGGGACCAGTGCATCAAAGATATCCCATGAAGGGACAGATATCCCATGAAGGGACCGGTGCATCAAAGATATCCCATGATGGGACCGGTGCATCAAAGATATCCCATGAAGGGACCGGTGCATCAAAGATATCCCATGAAGGGACCGGTGCATCAAAGATATCCCATGAAGGGACCGGTGCATCAAAGATATCCCATGAAGGGACCGGTGCATCAAAGATATCCCATGAAGGGACAGATATCCCACGAAGGGACCGGTGCATCAAAGATATCCCACGAAGGGACCAGTGCATCAAAGATATCCCACGAAGGGACCAGTGCATCAAAGATATCCCACGAAGGGACCAGTGCATCAAAGATATCCCACGAAGGGACCAGTGCATCAAAGATATCCCATGAAGGGACAGATATCCCATGAAGGGACAGATATCCCATGAAGGGACAGATATCCCATGAAGGGACAGATATCCCATGAAGGGACAGATATCCCATGAAGGGACAGATATCCCATGAAGGGACAGATATCCCATGAAGGGACAGATATCCCATGAAGGGACAGATATCCCATGAAGGGACAGATATCCCATGAAGGGACAGATATCCCATGAAGGGACAGATATCCCATGAAGGGACAGATATCCCATGAAGGGACAGATATCCCATGAAGGAACCAGTGCATCAAAGATATCCCATGAAGGGACCAGTGCATCAAAGATATCCCATGAAGGGACCAGTGCATCAAAGATATCCCATGAAGGGACAGATATCCCATGAAGGGACAGATATCCCATGAAGGGACCAGTGCATCAAAGATATCCCATGAAGGGACCAGTGCATCAAAGATATCCCATGAAGAGACCAGTGCATCAAAGATATCCCATGAAGGGACCAGTGCATCAAAGATATCCCATGAAGGGACCGGTGCATCAAAGATATCCCATGAAGGGACCGATGCATCAAAGATATCCCATGAAGGGACAGATATCCCATGAAGGGACCAGTGCATCAAAGATATCCCATGAAGGGACAGATATCCCATGAAGGGACGGATATCCCATGAAGGGACCAGTGCACCAAAGATATCCCATGAAGGGACCAGTGCACCAAAGATATCCCATGAAGGGACCAGTGCATCAAAGATATCCCATGAAGGGACAGATATCCCATGAAGGGACCGGTGCATCAAAGATATCCCATGAAGGGACAGATATCCCATGAAGGGACCAGTGCATCAAAGATATCCCATGAAGGGACAGATATCCCATGAAGGGACCAGTGCATCAAAGATATCCCATGAAGGGACAGATATCCCATGAAGGGACAGATATCCCATGAAGGGACAGATATCCCATGAAGGGACAGATATCCCATGAAGGGACAGATATCCCATGAAGGGACAGATATCCCATGAAGGGACAGATATCCCATGAAGGGACAGATATCCCATGAAGGGACAGATATCCCATGAAGGGACAGATATCCCATGAAGGGACCAGTGCATCAAAGATATCCCATGAAGGGACCAGTGCATCAAAGATATCCCACGAAGGGACCAGTGCATCAAAGATATCCCACGTAGGGACCAGTGCATCAAAGATATCCCACGAAGGGACCAGTGCATCAAAGATATCCCATGAAGGGACAGATATCCCATGAAGGGACAGATATCCCATGAAGGGACAGATATCCCATGAAGGGACAGATATCCCATGAAGGGACAGATATCCCATGAAGGGACAGATATCCCATGAAGGGACAGATATCCCATGAAGGGACAGATATCCCATGAAGGGACAGATATCCCATGAAGGGACAGATATCCCTTGAAGGGACAGATATCCCATGAAGGGACAGATATCCCATGAAGGGACAGATATCCCATGAAGGGACAGATATCCCATGAAGGGACAGATATCCCATGAAGGGACAGATATCCCATGAAGGGACCAGTGCATCAAAGATATCCCATGAAGGGACCAGTGCATCAAAGATATCCCATGAAGAGACCAGTGCATCAAAGATATCCCATGAAGGGACCAGTGCATCAAAGATATCCCATGAAGGGACAGATATCCCATGAAGGGACAGATATCCCATGAAGGGACCAGTGCATCAAAGATATCCCATGAAGGGACCAGTGCATCAAAGATATCCCATGAAGAGACCAGTGCATCAAAGATATCCCATGAAGGGACCAGTGCATCAAAGATATCCCATGAAGGGACCGGTGCATCAAAGATATCCCATGAAGGGACCGATGCATCAAAGATATCCCATGAAGGGACAGATATCCCATGAAGGGACCAGTGCATCAAAGATATCCCATGAAGGGACAGATATCCCATGAAGGGACGGATATCCCATGAAGGGACCAGTGCACCAAAGATATCCCATGAAGGGACCGGTGCATCAAAGATATCCCATGAAGGGACCGGTGCATCAAAGATATCCCATGAAGGGACCGATGCATCAAAGATATCCCATGAAGGGACAGATATCCCATGAAGGGACCAGTGCATCAAAGATATCCCATGAAGGGACAGATATCCCATGAAGGGACCGGTGCATCAAAGATATCCCATGAAGGGACAGATATCCCATGAAGGGACAGATATCCCATGAAGGGACCAGTGCATCAAAGATATCCCATGAAGGGACAGATATCCCATGAAGGGACAGATATCCCATGAAGGGACAGATATCCCATGAAGGGACAGATATCCCATGAAGGGACAGATATCCCATGAAGGGACCAGTGCATCAAAGATATCCCATGAAGGAACAGATATCCCATGAAGGGACCAGTGCATCAAAGATATCCCATGAAGGAACAGATATCCCACGAAGGGACCAGTGCATCAAAGATATCCCACGAAGGGACCAGTGCATCAAAGATATCCCACGTAGGGACCAGTGCATCAAAGATATCCCATGAAGGGACAGATATCCCATGAAGGGACAGATATCCCATGAAGGGACAGATATCCCATGAAGGGACAGATATCCCATGAAGGGACAGATATCCCATGAAGGGACAGATATCCCATGAAGGGACAGATATCCCATGAAGGGACAGATATCCCATGAAGGGACAGATATCCCATGAAGGGACAGATATCCCATGAAGGGACAGATATCCCATGAAGGGAGCAGCGCATCAAAGATATCCCATGAAGGGACAGATATCCCATGAAGGGACAGATATCCCATGAAGGGACAGATATCCCATGAAGGGACCAGTGCATCAAAGATATCCCATGAAGGGACAGATATCCCATGAAGGGACCAGTGCATCAAAGATATCCCATGAAGGGACCAGTGCTTCAAAGATATCCCATGAAGGGACAGATATCCCATGAAGGGACAGATATCCCATGAAGGGACCAGTGCATCAAAGATATCCCATGAAGGGACAGATATCCCATGAAGGGACCGGTGCATCAAAGATGTCCCATGATGGGACCAGTGCATCAAAGATGTCCCATGATGGGACCAGTGCATTAAAGATATCCCATGAAGGGACCAGTGCATCAAAGATATCCCATGAAGGGACCAGTGCATCAAAGATATCCCATGAAGGGACAGATATCCCATGAAGGGACCAGTGCATCAAAGATATCCCATGAAGGGACCAGTGCATCAAAGATATCCCATGAAGGGACCAGTGCATCAAAGATATCCCATGAAGGGACAGATATCCCATGAAGGGACAGATATCCCATGAAGGGACAAATATCCCATGAAAGGACAGATATCCCATGAAGGGACAGATATCCCATGAAGGGACAGATATCCCATGAAGGGACAGATATCCCATGAAGGGACAGATATCCCATGAAGGGACAGATATCCCATGAAGGGACAGATATCCCATGAAGGGACAGATATCCCATGAAGGGACAGATATCCCATGAAGGAACCAGTGCATCAAAGATATCCCATGAAGGGACCAGTGCATCAAAGATATCCCATGAAGGGACCAGTGCATCAAAGATATCCCATGAAGGGACAGATATCCCATGAAGGGACAGATATCCCATGAAGGGACCAGTGCATCAAAGATATCCCATGAAGGGACCAGTGCATCAAAGATAACCCAAGAAGAGACCAGTGCATCAAAGATATCCCATGAAGGGACCAGTGCATCAAAGATATCCCATGAAGGTACCGGTGCATCAAAGATATCCCATGAAGGGAGCGATGCATCAAAGATATCCCATGAAGGGACAGATATCCCATGAAGGGACCAGTGCATCAAAGATATCCCATGAAGGGACCAGTGGACCAAAGATATCCCATGAAGGGACCAGTGCATCAAAGATATCCCATGAAGGGACAGATATCCCATGAAGGGACCGGTGCATCAAAGATATCCCATGAAGGGACAGATATCCCATGAAGGGACAGATATCCCATGAAGGGACAGATATCCCATGAAGGGACAGATATCCCATGAAGGGACCAGTGCATCAAAGATATCCCATGAAGGGACAGATATCCCATGAAGGGACAGATATCCCATGAAGGGACAGATATCCCATGAAGGGACAGATATCCCATGAAGGGACAGATATCCCATGAAGGGACAGATATCCCATGAAGGGACAGATATCCCATGAAGGGACAGATATCCCATGAAGGGACCAGTGCATCAAAGATATCCCATGAAGGAACAGATATCCCATGAAGGGACCAGTGCATCAAAGATATCCCATGAAGGAACAGATATCCCATGAAGGGACCAGTGCATCAAAGATATCCCATGAAGGAACAGATATCCCATGAAGGGACCAGTGCATCAAAGATATCCCATGAAGGGACCAGTGCATCAAAGATATCCCATGAAGGGACCAGTGCATCAAAGATATCCCACGAAGGGACCAGTGCATCAAAGATATCCCACGTAGGGACCAGTGCATCAAAGATATCCCACGAAGGGACCAGTGCATCAAAGATATCCCATGAAGGGACAGATATCCCATGAAGGGACAGATATCCCATGAAGGGACAGATATCCCATGAAGGGACAGATATCCCATGAAGGGACAGATATCCCATGAAGGGACAGATATCCCATGAAGGGACAGATATCCCATGAAGGGACAGATATCCCATGAAGGGACAGATATCCCATGAAGGGAGCAGCGCATCAAAGATATCCCATGAAGGGACAGATATCCCATGAAGGGACAGATATCCCATGAAGGGACAGATATCCCATGAAGGGACCAGTGCATCAAAGATATCTCATGAAGGGACAGATATCCCATGAAGGGACCAGTGCATCAAAGATATCCCATGAAGGGACCAGTGCTTCAAAGATATCCCATGAAGGGACAGATATCCCATGAAGGGACAGATATCCCATGAAGGGACCAGTGCATCAAAGATATCCCATGAAGGGACCAGTGCATCAAAGATATCCCATGAAGGGACAGATATCCCATGAAGGGACCGGTGCATCAAAGATATCCCATGATGGGACCAGTGCATCAAAGATATCCCATGAAGGGACCAGTGCATCAAAGATATCCCATGAAGGGACCAGTGCATCAAAGATATCCCATGAAGGGACAGATATCCCATGAAGGGACCAGTGCATCAAAGATATCCCATGAAGGGACCGGTGCATCAAAGATATCCCATGAAGGGACCAGTGCATCAAAAATATCCCATGAAGAGACCAGTGCATCAAAGATATCCCATGAAGGGACAGATATCCCATGAAGGGACAAGTGCATCAAAGATATGCCATGAAGGGACAGATATCCCATGAAGGGACCAGTGCATCAAAGATATCCCATGAAGGGACAGATATCCCATGAAGGGACCAGTGCATCAAAGATATCCCATGAAGGGACAGATATCCCATGAAGGGACCAGTGCATCAAAGATATCCCATGAAGGGACAGATATCCCATGAAGGGACCAGTGCATCAAAGATATCCCATGAAGGGACCAGTGCATCATAGATATCCCATGAAGGGACCAGTGCATCAAAGATATCCCATGAAGGGATAGATATCCCATGAAGGGAACAGTGCATCAAAGATATCCCATGAAGGGACCAGTGCATCAAAGATATCCCATGAAGGGACAGATATCCCATGAAGGGACCGGTGCATGAAAGATATCCCATGAAGGGACCAGTGCATCAAAGACATCCCATGAAGGGACAGATATCCCATGAAGGGACCAGTGCATCAAAGATATCCCATGAAGGGACAGATATCCCATGAAGGGACCAGTGCATCAAAGATATCCCATGAAGGGACCAGTGCATCAAAGATATCCCATGAAGGGACAGATATCCCATGAAGGGACCAGTGCATCAAAGATATCCCATGAAGGGACAGATATCCCATGAAGGGACCAGTGCATCAAAGATATCCCATGAAGGGACAGATATCCCATGAAGGGACAGATATCCCATGAAGGGACCAGTGCATCAAAGATATCCCATGAAGGGACCAGTGCATCAAAGATATCCCAGGAAGGGACAGATATCCCATGAAGGGACCAGTGCATAAAATATATCCCATGAAGGGACCGGTGCATCAAAGATATCCCATGAAGGGACCAGTGCATCAAAGATATCACATGAAGGGACCAGTGCATCAAAGATATCCCATGAAGGGACCAGTGCATCAAAGATATCCCATGAAGGGACCAGTGCATCAAAGATATCCCATGAAGGGACAGATATCCCATTAAGGGACCAGTGCATCAAAGATATCCCATGAAGGGACCAGTGCATCAAAGATATCCCATGAAGGGACCAGTGCATCAAAGATATCCCATGAAGGGACAGATATCCCATGAAGGGACCAGTGCATCAAAGATATCCCATGAAGGGACCAGTGCATCAAAGATATCCCATGAAGGGACAGATATCCCATGGAGGGACCAGTGTATCAAAGATATCCCATGAAGGGACAGTTATCCCATGAAGGGACCAGTGCATCAAATATATCCCATGAAGGGACCAGTGCATCAAATATATCCCATGAAGGGACAGATATCCCATGAAGGGACCAGTGCATCAAAGATATCCCATGAAGGGACCAGTGCATCAAAGATATCCCATGAATGGACAGATATCCCATGAAGGGACAGATATCCCATGGAGGGACCAGTGCATCAAAGATATCCCATGAAGGGACAGATATCCCATGAAGGGACCAGTGCATCAAAGATATACCATGAAGGGACCAGTGCATCAAAGATATCCCATGAAGGGACAGATATCCCATGAAGGGACAGATATCCCATGAAGGGACAGATATCCCATGAAGGGACCAGTGCATCAAAGATATCCCATGAAGGGACAGGTATCCCATGAAGGAACCAGTGCATCAAAGATATCCCATGAAGGGACCAGTGCATCAAAGATATCCCATGAAGGGACAGATATCCCATGAAGGGACCAGTGCATCAGAGATATCCCATGAAGGGACCAGCGCATCAAAGATATCCCATGAAGGGACAGATATCCCATGAAGGGACGAGTGCATCAAAGATATCCCATGAAGGGACAGATAACACATGAAGGGACCAGTGCATCAAAGATATCCTATGAAGGGACAGATATCCCATGAAGGGACCAGTGCATCAAAGATATCCCATGAAGGGACCAGTGCATCAAAGATATCCCATGAAGGGACAGATATCCCATGAAGGGACCAGTGCATCAAAGATATCCCATGAAGGGACAGATATCCCATGAAGGGACCGGTGCATCAAAGATATCCCATGAAGGGACCAGTGCATCAAAGATATCCCATGAAGGGACCAGTGCATCAAAGATATCCCATGAAGGGACCAGTGCATCAAAGATATCCCATGAAGGGACCAGTGCATCAAAGATATCCCATGAAGGGACCAGTGCATCAAAGATATCCCATGAAGGGACAGATATCCCATGAAGGGACCAGTGCATCAAAGATATCCCATGAAGGGACAGATATCCCATGAAGGGACAGATATCCCATGAAGGGACAGATATCCCATGAAGGGACAGATATCCCATGAAGGGACAGATATCCCATGAAGGGACAGATATCCCATGAAGGGACAGATATCCCATGAAGGGACAGATATCCCATGAAGGGACAGATATCCCATGAAGGGACAGATATCCCATGAAGGGACAGATATCCCATGAAGGGACAGATATCCCATGAAGGGACAGATATCCCATGAAGATACAGATATCCCATGAAGGGACAGATATCCCATGAAGGGACGGATATCCCATGAAGGGACGGATATCCCATGAAGGGACGGATATCCCATGAAGGGACCAGTGCACCAAAGATATCCCATGAAGGGACCAGTGCATCAAAGATATCCCATGAAGGGACAGATATCCCATGAAGGGACCGGTGCATCAAAGATATCCCATGAAGGGACAGATATCCCATGAAGGGACAGATATCCCATGAAGGGACAGATATCCCATGAAGGGACAGATATCCCATGAAGGGACAGATATCCCATGAAGGGACAGATATCCCATGAAGGGACAGATATCCCATGAAGGGACAGATATCCCATGAAGGGACAGATATCCCATGAAGGGACAGATATCCCATGAAGGGACAGATATCCCATGAAGATACAGATATCCCATGAAGATACAGATATCCCATGAAGGGACAGATATCCCATGAAGGGACAGATATCCCATGAAGGGACAGATATCCCATGAAGGGACAGATATCCCATGAAGGGACAAGTGCATCAAAGATATCCCATGAAGGGACCAGTGCATCAAAGATATACCATGAAGGGACCAGTGCATCAAAGATATCCCATGAAGGGACAGATATCCCATGAAGGGACAGATATCCCATGAAGGGACCAGTGCATCAAAGATATCCCATGAAGGGACCAGTGCATCAAAGATATCCCAGGAAGGGACAGATATCCCATGAAGGGACCAGTGCATAAAATATATCCCATGAAGGGACCGGTGCATCAAAGATATCCCATGAAGGGACCAGTGCATCAAAGATATCACATGAAGGGACCAGTGCATCAAAGATATCCCATGAAGGGACCAGTGCATCAAAGATATCCCATGAAGGGACCAGTGCATCAAAGATATCCCATGAAGGGACAGATATCCCATGAAGGGACCAGTGCATCAAAGATATCCCATGAAGGGACCAGTGCATCAAAGATATCCCATGAAGGGACAGATATCCCATGAAGGGACCAGTGCATCAAAGATATCCCATGAAGGGACAGATATCCCATGAAGGGACCAGTGCATCAACGATATCCCATGAAGGAACAGATATCCCATGAAGGGACCGGTGCATCAAAGATATCCCATGATGGGACCAGTGCATCAAAGATATCCCATGAAGGGACCAGTGCATCAAAGATATCCCATGAAGGGACCAGTGCATCAAAGATATCCCATGAAGGGACAGATATCCCATGAAGGGACTGGTGCATCAAAGATGTCCCATGAAGGGACCAGTGCATCAAAGATATCCCATGAAGGGACAGATATCCCATGAAGGGACCGGTGCATCAAAGATATCCCATGAAGGGACCAGTGCATCAAAGATATCCCATGAAGGGACAGATATCCCATGAAGGGACCAGTGCATCAAAGATATCCCATGAAGGGACAGATATCCCATGAAGGGACCAGTGCATCAAAGATATCCCATGAAGGGACCAGTGCATCAAAGATATCCCATGAAGGGACCAGTGCATCAAAGATATCCCATGAAGGGACCAGTGCATCAAAGATATCCCATGAAGGGACAGATATCCCATGAAGGGACAGATATCCCATGAAGGGACAGATATCCCATGAAGGGACAGATATCCCATGAAGGGACAGATATCCCATGAAGGGACAGATATCCCATGAAAGGACAGATATCCCATGAAGGGACAGATATCCCATGAAGGGACCAGTGCATCAAAGATATCCCATGAAGGGACCAGTGCATCAAAGATATCCCATGAAGGGACCAGTGCATCAAAGATATCCCATGAAGGGACAGATATCCCATGAAGATACAGATATCCCATGAAGATACAGATATCCCATGAAGAGACAGATATCCCATGAAGAGACCAGTGCATCAAAGATATCCCATGAAGGGACAGATATCCCATGAAGGGACCAGTGCATCAAAGATATCCCATGAAGGGACAGATATCCCATGAAGGGACCAGTGCATCAAAGATATCCCATGAAGGGACAGATATCCCATGAAGGGACCGGTGCATCAAAGATATCCCATGAAGGGACAGATATCCCATGAAGGGACCAGTGCTTCAAAGATATCCCATGAAGGGACCAGTGCATCAAAGCTATCCCATGAAGGGACAGATATCCCATGAAGGGACCAGTGCATCAAAGATATCCCATGAAGGGACAGATATCCCATGAAGGGACCAGTGCATCAAAGATATCCCATGAAGGGACCAGTGCATCAAAGATGTCCCATGAAGGGACCAGTGCATCAAAGATATCCCATAAAGGGACAGATATCCCATGAAGGGACAGATATCCCATGAAGGGACCAGTGCATCAAAGATATACCATGAAGGAACAGATATCCCATGAAGGGACCAGTGCATCAAAGATATCCCATAAAGGGACAGATATCCCATGAAGGGACAGATATCCCATGAAGGGACCAGTGCATCAACGATATCCCATGAAGGAACAGATATCCCATGAAGGGACCAGTGCATCAAAGATATCCCATGAAGGAACAGATATCCCATGAAGGGACCAGTGCATCAAAGATATCCCATGAAGGGACAGATATCCCATGAAGGGACCAGTGCATCAAAGATATCCCATAAAGGGACAGATATCCCATGAAGGAACAGATATCCCATGAAGGGACCAGTGCATCAAAGATATCCCATAAAGGAACAGATATCCCATGAAGGGACCAGTGCATCAAAGATATCCCATAAAGGGACAGATATCCCATGAAGGGACCAGTGCATCAAAGATATCCCATAAAGGGACAGATATCCCATGAAGGGACCAGTGCATCAAAGATATCCCATAAAGGGACAGATATCCCATGAAGGGACCAGTGCATCAAAGATATCCCATGAAGGGACCAGTGCATCAAAGATATCCCATGAAGGGACAGATATCCCATGAAGGGACCGGTGCATCAAAGATATCCCATGATGGGACCGGTGCATCAAAGATATCCCATGAAGGGACCGGTGCATCAAAGATATCCCATGAAGGGACCGGTGCATCAAAGATATCCCATGAAGGGACCGGTGCATCAAAGATATCCCATGAAGGGACCGGTGCATCAAAGATATCCCATGAAGGGACCGATATCCCATGAAGGGACCGGTGCATCAAAGATATCCCACGAAGGGACCAGTGCATCAAAGATATCCCACGTAGGGACCAGTGCATCAAAGATATCCCATGAAGGGACCAGTGCATCAAAGATATCCCATGAAGGGACCAGTGCATCAAAGATATCCCATGAAGGGACAGATATCCCATGAAGGGACAGATATCCCATGAAGGGACAGATATCCCATGAAGGGACAGATATCCCATGAAGGGACAGATATCCCATGAAGGGACAGATATCCCATGAAGGGACAGATCCCATGAAGGGACAGATATCCCATGAAGGGACAGATATCCCATGAAGGGACAGATATCCCATGAAGGGACAGATATCCCATGAAGGGACAGATATCCCATGAAGGAACCAGTGCATCAAAGATATCCCATGAAGGGACCAGTGCATCAAAGATATCCCATGAAGGGACCAGTGCATCAAAGATATCCCATGAAGGGACAGATATCCCATGAAGGGACCAGTGCATCAAAGATATCCCATGAAGGGACCAGTGCATCAAAGATATCCCATGAAGAGACCAGTGCATCAAAGATATCCCATGAAGGGACCAGTGCATCAAAGATATCCCATGAAGGGACCGGTGCATCAAAGATATCCCATGAAGGGACCGATGCATCAAAGATATCCCATGAAGGGACAGATATCCCATGAAGGGACCAGTGCATCAAAGATATCCCATGAAGGGACAGATATCCCATGAAGGGACAGATATCCCATGAAGGGACAGATATCCCATGAAGGGACAGATATCCCATGAAGGGACAGATATCCCATGAAGGGACAGATATCCCATGAAGGGACAGATATCCCATGAAGGGACAGATATCCCATGAAGGGACAGATATCCCATGAAGGGACAGATATCCCATGAAGGAACCAGTGCATCAAAGATATCCCATGAAGGGACCAGTGCATCAAAGATATCCCATGAAGGGACCAGTGCATCAAAGATATCCCATGAAGGGACAGATATCCCATGAAGGGACCAGTGCATCAAAGATATCCCATGAAGGGACCAGTGCATCAAAGATATCCCATGAAGAGACCAGTGCATCAAAGATATCCCATGAAGGGACCAGTGCATCAAAGATATCCCATGAAGGGACCGGTGCATCAAAGATATCCCATGAAGGGACCGATGCATCAAAGATATCCCATGAAGGGACAGATATCCCATGAAGGGACCAGTGCATCAAAGATATCCCATGAAGGGACAGATATCCCAGGAAGGGACGGATATCCCATGAAGGGACCAGTGCACCAAAGATATCCCATGAAGGGACCAGTGCATCAAAGATATCCCATGAAGGGACAGATATCCCATGAAGGGACCGGTGCATCAAAGATATCCCATGAAGGGACAGATATCCCATGAAGGGACAGATATCCCATGAAGGGACAGATATCCCATGAAGGGACAGATATCCCATGAAGGGACCAGTGCATCAAAGATATCCCATGAAGGGACAGATATCCCATGAAGGGACAGATATCCCATGAAGGGACAGATATCCCATGAAGGGACAGATATCCCATGAAGGGACAGATATCCCATGAAGGGACAGATATCCCATGAAGGGACAGATATCCCATGAAGGGACAGATATCCCATGAAGGGACCAGTGCATCAAAGATATCCCATGAAGGAACAGATATCCCATGAAGGGACCAGTGCATCAAAGATATCCCATGAAGGAACAGATATCCCATGAAGGGACCAGTGCATCAAAGATATCCCACGAAGGGACCAGTGCATCAAAGATATCCCACGTAGGGACCAGTGCATCAAAGATATCCCACGAAGGGACCAGTGCATCAAAGATATCCCACGAAGGGACCAGTGCATCAAAGATATCCCATGAAGGGACAGATATCCCATGAAGGGACAGATATCCCATGAAGGGACAGATATCCCATGAAGGGACAGATATCCCATGAAGGGACAGATATCCCATGAAGGGACAGATATCCCATGAAGGGACAGATATCCCATGAAGGGACAGATATCCCATGAAGGGACAGATATCCCATGAAGGGACAGATATCCCTTGAAGGGACAGATATCCCTTGAAGGGACAGATATCCCTTGAAGGGACAGATATCCCATGAAGGGACAGATATCCCATGAAGGGACAGATATCCCATGAAGGGACAGATATCCCATGAAGGGACCAGTGCATCAAAGATATCCCATGAAGGGACTAGTGCATCAAAGATATCCCATGAAGAGACCAGTGCATCAAAGATATCCCATGAAGGGACCAGTGCATCAAAGATATCCCATGAAGGGACAGATATCCCATGAAGGGACAGATATCCCATGAAGGGACCAGTGCATCAAAGATATCCCATGAAGGGACCAGTGCATCAAAGATATCCCATGAAGAGACCAGTGCATCAAAGATATCCCATGAAGGGACCAGTGCATCAAAGATATCCCATGAAGGGACCGGTGCATCAAAGATATCCCATGAAGGGACCGATGCATCAAAGATATCCCATGAAGGGACAGATATCCCATGAAGGGACCAGTGCATCAAAGATATCCCATGAAGGGACAGATATCCCATGAAGGGACGGATATCCCATGAAGGATAAGTTACTTACCTGTAATCCTGGTTCTCTTCCAGGGGTATCCTCATCAAAGTCATAAGCACTGAATATTCCCGCCCATGTGCGGGACCCCGGAAACAATATAAAAATATATATGTATAAAACACATATATCTCGCTCCACATATATGTATGTACATATATCATTTTTCTCACATCAATGCAGCTCCAAAACTGAGGCTAAACAATGCAAACACATATACATGAACTGCAATTAGTAAGGAATCAAAAAACACATTAGGTCAAAAAATCCTTGAACTTTGTGTTTTAATGAGTCAAACCACTCATAAATCCTGAAAATTGCTTATAAATAGACATTGTTAGCCCTCAGGCTGCATTGCAAAACAATATCATAGAAAATGAAACCATTTTCACAATAACTGGCACCGTGCCTTTAAGGCAGCCATGACCCCAGGCTTCCCATCATGCCTCAGGGGTGACAGTTAGGTCAGTTGTTCTTTGCATAACCCTGAAAACAGGGCTCAACCACAAGATTGAAAACAAAACAGTACCAAATCTCATTTACCTGGGGAGGCGGGTGGGTTGCTTATGACTTTGATGAGGATACCCCTGGAAGAGAACCAGGATTACAGGTAAGTAACTTATCCTTCTCTTCCAGGGGATCCTCATCAATAGTCATAAGCACTGAATAGAATAGCAAGCCCATCAACCACCTGCAGGTAAATGAGAAGTACATGACCCAACCAATCATAACAGCCAAAAGAAATTCTAGCTGTTAAACAGATTCCTCAGGGAGGCCTGGCCCACCTGGGTATCTGCTCTCGTGTCAGAATCTAGACAGTAATGTCTGGTAAATGTATGGACAGACCTCCAGGTCGCCGCTTTACAAATCTCAGACATGGGCACATCCTGCAGGTAAGCCGCCGTGGTTGCTCTACCTCTAGTAGAATGCGCCTTAGGGGAACCCCCTAAAGTCTTCAGTGCCAATTGGTAAGCAAGCTTGATACACGAAACGATCCACCTGGAGATAGAACGTTTCGAGGCTGCATGACCAGTCCTGATCGAACCGTAGTTAACAAACAATTGATCAGAATGTCGAATAGACTTGGACCTGTCCAGATAGAACTTTAAAACCCTTTTCAGGTCCAGAGAGTGTAATGCCCTCTCAGCTGGAGTAGAGGGATTAGGAAAGAAAGTGGGTAAAGAGATAGACTGATTGACATGAAAATCTGATACCACTTTAGGCAGGAAAGAAGGATGCGTTCTAAGCACCACTCTGTTCAGATGAAAAACCGTATACGGTTCTTTAGTACATAGGGCCTGAATTTCGCTCACCCTACGGGCTGACGTAATCGCTATCAAAAAAGCCGCTTTCCAGGAAATATGCTGTAAAGAAGCTTTATGAATAGGCTCAAAAGGTGAACCCATCAATTTTGATAGGACTAGGTTCAGCTCCCAAGGCGGAGCAGGAGGCCGAACAGGAGGATACACTTTCTTTAGACCCTGCAGGAAATCTTTTACTGCAGGAAGCTGAAAAAAAGAAGTTTGTGAAGGTGATCGCCTATAAGCTGTAATAGCGGCCAAATGCACCTTAATGGAGTTAAACTTCAAACCTGCTTTAGTCAGGTACAACAAGTATGGGAGAACTGCTTCTTCCTGACTTTTTACCGGATTGTGACCATTCTGCATGCACCACATATAGAATCTCTTCCACTTGCATGCATACGAATGTCTAGTGGAAGGGCGTCGTGCTTCTTTCAGAATGGCCATGCAGTCCTGTGGCAGCCCTAGATGGCCGTACTGTATGACCTCAGGAGCCAAGCTGCCAAGTTCAGTGACGGAAGGTTGGGATGGTGAATCCTCCCGTTCATCTTCGACAACAGGTCCTGCCTGCATGGAAGCCTCTTGTGAGGAGACACTGATAGGTGAAGTAGGTCTGTGTACCACCATTGTCTCGGCCAGTCTGGGGCAATCAGGATCATCGTTGTGCACGAGTGGTTCAGCTTGCTCACCACCTTCGGGATCAGCGGAAGGGGTGGGAAGGCGTACACAAACAGCCCCGACCAGTCCATTAACAGAGCATTCCCTCTCGTTCCTGGTCGATAGAACCTGGAGGCGAAGCTTGGGCATTTGGTGTTTTCGTCGTCTGCGAAAAGATCTATTGAAGGACGACCCCAAGACTGGAAAATGTCGTCTAGCACTTCGTCGTTGAGAACCCAGTCTTCTCTGTCTTCGAAGTGCCGACTTAGAGCGTCCGCCCTCACGTTCTGCTCTCCTGGGAGGTGGACTGACTGAACAGACAACTTGCGAGCTAGAAGCCAATGCCAGATGCGCTGAGCTTCCAGAGACAGAGTCCTTGAGCGTGTTCCTCCCTGCTTGTTTAAATAGTACATCGTGGTGGTGTTGTCCGTCTGTACTAGAATCATTTTCTCCTGAAGCGAGGGAAGGAACGCTTTGAGAGCCAGGTGAACCGCTCTCAACTCCAGCAAGTTGATATGATAAGTGCTTTCCTTGGGAGACCACAGACCCTGCACTTGTAGGGGTCCCATGTGCGCTCCCCATCCTTGCAATGATGCATCTGTGATGATCGTTTGTGTTGGAGGCGGTTGATAGAAGAGAACCCCCATCTGCATGTTCTGTCTCTTTGTCCACCACTGGAGGGAAGATTGAGCAACCTCCGACAAAGTGATCCGATCGTCCCACTGATCTGAGTGTTGGTCCCATTTGTCCTCCAGATCCTGCTGAAGAGGACGCATCCGAAGTCTGGCGTTCGGCACTAAGAAGATGCAGGAAGCCATCGACCCCAAGAGCGAGGCTATCTTCCGCACCTTCTGGGACCTGTGGAGAAGAACTTGTTGGCACTTGAGGGCTATCGAAAACTGTCTCTCCTCCGAAGGAAACACTTTTCCTACTTCGGAGTCTAGCAGAGCTCCTAGGAAGTGGATCCTCTGAGTTGGTTGTGATACAGACTTGTTGAAATTGACATGTAGACCTAGACGTTGACAAAGTTCTATGCATGTCTTGAATTGATTCCTTACATTGCCTGGAGTTGGACCTTTCAACAGCCAATCGTCTAAGTATGGGTATACGAAGACTCCCCTGCGGCGTAGAGCTGCCGCCACCACTGCGACACACTTGGTGAACACTCTGGGAGCCGACTTCAACCCAAACGGGAGGACTTTGAACTGGTAGTGAGAGGTCCCCACCCGGAACCGAAGGAATCTTCTGTGATCTTGCCGTATTGGAATATGGAAGTACGCATCTTGAAGGTCCATCGAACACATCCAATCCCCCTGCCTGAGATGTGGATATATCTGATGAAGCGCCAACATGCGAAACTTTTCTTTTCGTACATGCAGATTGAGTGTTCTCAAGTCCAGAATGGGCCTGTATTCTTCCTTCTGGCCCTTTTTTCTGACCAGAAAATACCTCGAGTACACTCCTTTCCCCCTTTGGGACACCGGAACTCTCTCGATGGCTTCTTTCTCGAGGAGTGTAGCTACTTCTGCTTTTAACCATTGTAGCTGGTGACTTGATGTTGACATCGGGGAAACGTGCGGAGGTAGACGATGGAAACGAAGACAGTACCCATTCTGCAGCATAGACAACACCCATTGATCTTTGGTGATGGCCTGCCACTCTGTCCTGTGATGCGCAACGCTTCCCCCCACTGGAGTGGGTAACGGCGCTGGGGGAAGTGAAGACTCATTGCTTCTGCTGCGCTTTATTGAAGTTGTTGCCTTGGCGCTGATTTCCATTTCCCTTGGAATTGCCCTTGCCTTTGTACTGTGTCTTTTGCTGGCCCTGCTGGTTCTGGCCTTTCTGCCATTGAGGGGTTTGAACCCTCTGCTTCGAATAACCCTTGTTGTTCGAACGGAATTTCTTCTTAAATTCCTTTTTCTTCTCGAGTCCCACCGCTTTGAGAGTGTCCAACTCGGTCTTCATCCGCTGCATTTCCTCATCCGCACTTGCCCCAAAGAGAGATGTGCCTGAAAAAGGAAGGTTCAGGATTCTTGCTTGAGCCTCCGGTTTTAATGCTGTGAGGCGTAACCAAGATGTTCTCCTTGCTGTAACTCCGTGCACATAGCCATGTGCCGCCAGAGTTACCCCATCTGCTGCCGATCCTATAATCTGGTTGGAGACTTGACTGCCCTCCATCAGAACCTCCTCAAAGTCCTTTCTGTCTTCTTCAGGGAGCTTTGCGGTAAATCTCTGAAGTGAGTCCCACAGAGACCTGTCATACCTGCCGAGCAGGGCTTCCGCGTTAGAAACCTTGAGGAAAGAGGCTGAGGTGTTACACACCCTTCTCCCCCATGAGTCCTGCACCTTGCTATCCTTATCCGGAGGTACCGTGGATGAGGAAGCCACCGCATTGGATTTTCTTGCCGCCGTAATGATCACTGAATCTGGCGGGGGATCAGCTTTGAGGAACAGAGGATCCTCTTCCGGAGGACGATACTTTTTGAGAATCCTCGCTGGAACGGACTTCACCGTTGCCGGAGTGAGGAAGACTTCATTCACATGTTCCATTATACCCGGAACCAACGGCAACAACGGTTTGGGTGCTGATCTATGTTGCAGGGTTTCGAATATGACAGTCGTCTTGACTTGTGGAGCTGTCATCGGTACTCCCAGTTTCAGGGCTCCCCTGCCCAAGATATCTTGGAACGAGAAAATATCCTCAGTTGGAGACACTCTTGAGCGTGGACTGTTAGTAAGAGTCGGGGAGTAATCCCTGTGAGATCGTGCTCTCGACGAACTTGAAGAACTACTTGTCCTCCTGGGCCTAGTTCTTCTGCTAGAACGCGTCTTGGAACGAGATCTCTCTCTGTGACGAGAATGTCTCTTGCTTGAGTGTTTAGAACGAGACCTTTCTCTGCGAAGAGGTTGGTCTCGATATCGCTTTAGGCGCTCCGCCGTCTCCTTGTCCTCTGCCCAGTGGTGAAGAGGTCTATTCCACCTTGGGGAAAGATGAACAGAAGGAGACTTGTGGATGGGATCCTTCTCAGGTGTACGCGACCGTTGAGGTCGTTCCGTTCGATCCTGTTGCGATCTTGCAGGGGATTCGGACCTCCCCCTATTAGATGCGCCGCTCCGTCCATCCGAGGATCTGCCACTCCGAGATGATGAGGATGATGAGGAAAAACTCACCAGAGATCCAGAGGGAGACCTTGAGCGAGATCTTTCTTCTGCAAGTCTCCGTCTCTTGGCGGGGGGATCCTGCACTGGTGATTGTTCCACCTCCGCAGCCGATGCTGAACCTGGAGAACCCAACTGTGGCTCTAGGGCATGAGTCTGGACTAGCAAGGCACTTCCCTTGTCCCGAACCACCTCCTTTGATTTTGTAGGAGTAAAGTTCTTTGTTTGCGAAGAACTTCTCTCCCTAGATCTTTGTTGATCCCTCGACGGTGGTTGTATCGACGCCGAGCGCCGAGCAGGAAGACGCTCCCTCGACGTCGACCGTGATTTCTCCGTCGACCTCGGGTGGCCATGGCTGTCCTTCGACGTTGAAGGCTGTCTGCTCGACGTCGATGGAGGCTGTTTCGACGCCGATCGCCGTTGACTTGATGGCGACTGGGCGTGCCTCGACTCCAAATGCCGCTCCGACGTCGAACGCTCTCGTCCAGGCGTCGACGTTGGCTGCATCGACGTCGACCGATGATGTGTCGACAGAGGCTCCCTCGACGTCGAACGACCATGGCCAGTCGTCGACGGAGGATGGCTCGACGTCGAGCGTCGATGGACCGACGTCGACGGAGAATGCCTCGACGTCACAGCATGACGATGCTGTTTCGACGTCACACGGCTCGCCGTCGAGCTCTTCCGCTTCGACGGCGACCTGTCCCTCGACGCTGACTGAAGCGGAGGTACCTTCGATGTAGACGCTGAAGACATCTTCTTCGTCGCCGTCGACTGCTTCTCCAACGCCGATCCCGACGTCGAATGTGAACCAGTCGGGGCTCCTCTCGACGTCGACCGCGTCTTCCGACTTTTCTGCTTCTTGGGAGATCTTCCTCTCTCAGAAAGCCCATAAGCTCTAATCCTCTCTCGATCCTTAAGAGTCCTGGAAGATAAAACCTGGCAGTGTTCACAGGTTTTAGAGGAATGAGAGTCTGGTAGGCACAGGATACAGACTGAATGAGAGTCAGTCTTTGCCTTTTTCCTTCCACATGAAGGACAGTTGTTGAAGAGAGAAGGCATCTTTGACAGGAAAAATACCTTTTTTAAGCACAAAAAGTGTTCAAACAGCACTCTATGTCTAAAAGACGTCGAGTGAAGTCAAAAATTCTAGTAAAAGCTGAATATTTTTTGACAGAAAGTCAAAAAGAAAAAGGAGCTGTTTCACCAGGGTCCTGACTGAAGGAGCCGGAAAGAACAACTGACCTAACTGTCACCCCTGAGGCATGATGGGAAGCCTGGGGTCATGGCTGCCTTAAAGGCACGGTGCCAGTTATTGTGAAAATGGTTTCATTTTCTATGATATTGTTTTGCAATGCAGCCTGAGGGCTAACAATGTCTATTTATAAGCAATTTTCAGGATTTATGAGTGGTTTGACTCATTAAAACACAAAGTTCAAGGATTTTTTGACCTAATGTGTTTTTTGATTCCTTACTAATTGCAGTTCATGTATATGTGTTTGCATTGTTTAGCCTCAGTTTTGGAGCTGCATTGATGTGAGAAAAATGATATATGTACATACATATATGTGGAGCGAGATATATGTGTTTTATACATATATATTTTTATATTGTTTCCGGGGTCCCGCACATGGGCGGGAATATTCAGTGCTTATGACTATTGATGAGGATCCCCTGGAAGAGAAGGGACCAGTGCACCAAAGATATCCCATGAAGGGACCGGTGCATCAAAGATATCCCATGAAGGGACCGGTGCATCAAAGATATCCCATGAAGGGACCGATGCATCAAAGATATCCCATGAAGGGACAGATATCCCATGAAGGGACCGGTGCATCAAAGATATCCCATGAAGGGACAGATATCCCATGAAGGGACCGGTGCATCAAAGATATCCCATGAAGGGACAGATATCCCATGAAGGGACAGATATCCCATGAAGGGACCAGTGCATCAAAGATATCCCATGAAGGGACAGATATCCCATGAAGGGACAGATATCCCATGAAGGGACAGATATCCCATGAAGGGACAGATATCCCATGAAGGGACAGATATCCCATGAAGGGACCAGTGCATCAAAGATATCCCATGAAGGAACAGATATCCCATGAAGGGACCAGTGCATCAAAGATATCCCATGAAGGAACAGATATCCCATGAAGGGACCAGTGCATCAAAGATATCCCACGAAGGGACCAGTGCATCAAAGATATCCCACGAAGGGACCAGTGCATCAAAGATATCCCACGTAGGGACCAGTGCATCAAAGATATCCCATGAAGGGACAGATATCCCATGAAGGGACAGATATCCCATGAAGGGACAGATATCCCATGAAGGGACAGATATCCCATGAAGGGACAGATATCCCATGAAGGGACAGATATCCCATGAAGGGACAGATATCCCATGAAGGGACAGATATCCCATGAAGGGACAGATATCCCATGAAGGGAGCAGCGCATCAAAGATATCCCATGAAGGGACAGATATCCCATGAAGGGACAGATATCCCATGAAGGGACAGATATCCCATGAAGGGACCAGTGCATCAAAGATATCCCATGAAGGGACAGATATCCCATGAAGGGACCAGTGCATCAAAGATATCCCATGAAGGGACCAGTGCTTCAAAGATATCCCATGAAGGGACAGATATCCCATGAAGGGACAGATATCCCATGAAGGGACCAGTGCATCAAAGATATCCCATGAAGGGACCAGTGCATCAAAGATATCCCATGAAGGGACAGATATCCCATGAAGGGACCGGTGCATCAAAGATGTCCCATGATGGGACCAGTGCATTAAAGATATCCCATGAAGGGACCAGTGCATCAAAGATATCCCATGAAGGGACCAGTGCATCAAAGATATCCCATGAAGGGACAGATATCCCATGAAGGGACCAGTGCATCAAAGATATCCCATGAAGGGACCAGTGCATCAAAGATATCCCATGAAGGGACCAGTGCATCAAAGATATCCCATGAAGGGACAGATATCCCATGAAGGGACAGATATCCCATGAAGGGACAGATATCCCATGAAGGGACAGATATCCCATGAAGGGACAGATATCCCATGAAGGGACAGATATCCCATGAAGGGACAGATATCCCATGAAGGGACAGATATCCCATGAAGGGACAGATATCCCATGAAGGGACAGATATCCCATGAAGGGACAGATATCCCATGAAGGGACAGATATCCCATGAAGGAACCAGTGCATCAAAGATATCCCATGAAGGGACCAGTGCATCAAAGATATCCCATGAAGGGACCAGTGCATCAAAGATATCCCATGAAGGGACAGATATCCCATGAAGGGACAGATATCCCATGAAGGGACCAGTGCATCAAAGATATCCCATGAAGGGACCAGTGCATCAAAGATATCCCATGAAGAGACCAGTGCATCAAAGATATCCCATGAAGGGACCAGTGCATCAAAGATATCCCATGAAGGGACCGGTGCATCAAAGATATCCCATGAAGGGAGCGATGCATCAAAGATATCCCATGAAGGGACAGATATCCCATGAAGGGACCAGTGCATCAAAGATATCCCATGAAGGGACAGATATCCCATGAAGGGACGGATATCCCATGAAGGGACCAGTGCACCAAAGATATCCCATGAAGGGACCAGTGCATCAAAGATATCCCATGAAGGGACAGATATCCCATGAAGGGACCGGTGCATCAAAGATATCCCATGAAGGGACAGATATCCCATGAAGGGACAGATATCCCATGAAGGGACAGATATCCCATGAAGGGACAGATATCCCATGAAGGGACAGATATCCCATGAAGGGACCAGTGCATCAAAGATATCCCATGAAGGGACAGATATCCCATGAAGGGACAGATATCCCATGAAGGGACAGATATCCCATGAAGGGACAGATATCCCATGAAGGGACAGATATCCCATGAAGGGACAGATATCCCATGAAGGGACCAGTGCATCAAAGATATCCCATGAAGGAACAGATATCCCATGAAGGGACCAGTGCATCAAAGATATCCCATGAAGGAACAGATATCCCATGAAGGGACCAGTGCATCAAAGATATCCCACGAAGGGACCAGTGCATCAAAGATATCCCACGTAGGGACCAGTGCATCAAAGATATCCCACGAAGGGACCAGTGCATCAAAGATATCCCATGAAGGGACAGATATCCCATGAAGGGACAGATATCCCATGAAGGGACAGATATCCCATGAAGGGACAGATATCCCATGAAGGGACAGATATCCCATGAAGGGACAGATATCCCATGAAGGGACAGATATCCCATGAAGGGACAGATATCCCATGAAGGGACAGATATCCCATGAAGGGACAGATATCCCATGAAGGGAGCAGCGCATCAAAGATATCCCATGAAGGGACAGATATCCCATGAAGGGACAGATATCCCATGAAGGGACAGATATCCCATGAAGGGACCAGTGCATCAAAGATATCCCATGAAGGGACAGATATCCCATGAAGGGACCAGTGCATCAAAGATATCCCATGAAGGGACCAGTGCTTCAAAGATATCCCATGAAGGGACAGATATCCCATGAAGGGACAGATATCCCATGAAGGGACCAGTGCATCAAAGATATCCCATGAAGGGACCAGTGCATCAAAGATATCCCATGAAGGGACAGATATCCCATGAAGGGACCGGTGCATCAAAGATATCCCATGATGGGACCAGTGCATCAAAGATATCCCATGAAGGGACCAGTGCATCAAAGATATCCCATGAAGGGACCAGTGCATCAAAGATATCCCATGAAGGGACAGATATCCCATGAAGGGACCAGTGCATCAAAGATATCCCATGAAGGGACCGGTGCATCAAAGATATCCCATGAAGGGACCAGTGCATCAAAAATATCCCATGAAGAGACCAGTGCATCAAAGATATCCCATGAAGGGACAGATATCCCATGAAGGGACAAGTGCATCAAAGATATGCCATGAAGGGACAGATATCCCATGAAGGGACCAGTGCATCAAAGATATCCCATGAAGGGACAGATATCCCATGAAGGGACCAGTGCATCAAAGATATCCCATGAAGGGACAGATATCCCATGAAGGGACCAGTGCATCAAAGATATCCCATGAAGGGACAGATATCCCATGAAGGGACCAGTGCATCAAAGATATCACATGAAGGGACCAGTGCATCAAAGATATCCCATGAAGGGACCAGTGCATCAAAGATATCCCATGAAGGGACCAGTGCATCAAAGATATCCCATGAAGGGACAGATATCCCATTAAGGGACCAGTGCATCAAAGATATCCCATGAAGGGACCAGTGCATCAAAGATATCCCATGAAGGGACCAGTGCATCAAAGATATCCCATGAAGGGACAGATATCCCATGAAGGGACCAGTGCATCAAAGATATCCCATGAAGGGACCAGTGCATCAAAGATATCCCATGAAGGGACAGATATCCCATGGAGGGACCAGTGTATCAAAGATATCCCATGAAGGGACAGTTATCCCATGAAGGGACCAGTGCATCAAATATATCCCATGAAGGGACCAGTGCATCAAATATATCCCATGAAGGGACAGATATCCCATGAAGGGACCAGTGCATCAAAGATATCCCATGAAGGGACCAGTGCATCAAAGATATCCCATGAATGGACAGATATCCCATGAAGGGACAGATATCCCATGGAGGGACCAGTGCATCAAAGATATCCCATGAAGGGACAGATATCCCATGAAGGGACCAGTGCATCAAAGATATACCATGAAGGGACCAGTGCATCAAAGATATCCCATGAAGGGACAGATATCCCATGAAGGGACAGATATCCCATGAAGGGACAGATATCCCATGAAGGGACCAGTGCATCAAAGATATCCCATGAAGGGACAGGTATCCCATGAAGGAACCAGTGCATCAAAGATATCCCATGAAGGGACCAGTGCATCAAAGATATCCCATGAAGGGACAGATATCCCATGAAGGGACCAGTGCATCAGAGATATCCCATGAAGGGACCAGCGCATCAAAGATATCCCATGAAGGGACAGATATCCCATGAAGGGACGAGTGCATCAAAGATATCCCATGAAGGGACAGATATCCCATGAAGGGACCAGTGCATCAAAGATATCCCATGAAGGGACCAGTGCATCAAAGATATCCCATGAAGGGACAGATATCCCATGAAGGGACCAGTGCATCAAAGATATCCCATGAAGGGACCAGTGCATCAAAGATATCCCATGAAGGGACAGATATCCCATGAAGGGACCGGTGCATCAAAGATATCCCATGAAGGGACCAGTGCATCAAAGATATCCCATGAAGGGACCAGTGCATCAAAGATATCCCATGAAGGGACCAGTGCATCAAAGATATCCCATGAAGGGACCAGTGCATCAAAGATATCCCATGAAGGGACAGATATCCCATGAAGGGACCAGTGCATCAAAGATATCCCATGAAGGGACCAGTGCATCAAAGATATCCCATGAAGGGACAGATATCCCATGAAGGGACAGATATCCCATGAAGGGACAGATATCCCATGAAGGGACAGATATCCCATGAAGGGACAGATATCCCATGAAGGGACAGATATCCCATGAAGGGACAGATATCCCATGAAGGGACAGATATCCCATGAAGGGACAGATATCCCATGAAGGGACAGATATCCCATGAAGGGACAGATATCCCATGAAGGGACAGATATCCCATGAAGATACAGATATCCCATGAAGGGACAGATATCCCATGAAGGGACAGATATCCCATGAAGGGACAGATATCCCATGAAGGGACAGATATCCCATGAAGGGACAGATATCCCATGAAGGGACAGATATCCCATGAAGGGACGGATATCCCATGAAGGGACCAGTGCACCAAAGATATCCCATGAAGGGACCAGTGCATCAAAGATATCCCATGAAGGGACAGATATCCCATGAAGGGACCGGTGCATCAAAGATATCCCATGAAGGGACAGATATCCCATGAAGGGACAGATATCCCATGAAGGGACAGATATCCCATGAAGGGACCAGTGCATCAAAGATATCCCATGAAGGGACAGATATCCCATGAAGGGACAGATATCCCATGAAGGGACAGATATCCCATGAAGGGACAGATATCCCATGAAGGGACCAGTGCATCAAAGATATCCCATGAAGGAACAGATATCCCATGAAGGGACCAGTGCATCAAAGATATCCCATGAAGGAACAGATATCCCATGAAGGGACCAGTGCATCAAAGATATCCCACGAAGGGACCAGTGCATCAAAGATATCCCACGTAGGGACCAGTGCATCAAAGATATCCCACGAAGGGACCAGTGCATCAAAGATATCCCATGAAGGGACCAGTGCATCAAAGATATCCCATGAAGGGACAGATATCCCATGAAGGGACAGATATCCCATGAAGGGACAGATATCCAATGAAGGGACAGATATCCCATGAAGGGACAGATATCCCATGAAGGGACAGATATCCCATGAAGGGACAGATATCCCATGAAGGGACAGATATCCCATGAAGGGACAGATATCCCATGAAGGGACAGATATCCCATGAAGGGAGCAGCGCATCAAAGATATCCCATGAAGGGACAGATATCCCATGAAGGGACAGATATCCCATGAAGGGACAGATATCCCATGAAGGGACCAGTGCATCAAAGATATCCCATGAAGGGACAGATATCCCATGAAGGGACCAGTGCATCAAAGATATCCCATGAAGGGACCAGTGCTTCAAAGATATCCCATGAAGGGACAGATATCCCATGAAGGGACAGATATCCCATGAAGGGACCAGTGCATCAAAGATATCCCATGAAGGGACCAGTGCATCAAAGATATCCCATGAAGGGACAGATATCCCATGAAGGGACCGGTGCATCAAAGATATCCCATGATGGGACCAGTGCATCAAAGATATCCCATGAAGGGACCAGTGCATCAAAGATATCCCATGAAGGGACCAGTGCATCAAAGATATCCCATGAAGGGACAGATATCCCATGAAGGGACCAGTGCATCAAAGATATCCCATGAAGGGACCGGTGCATCAAAGATATTCCATGAAGGGACCAGTGCATCAAAAATATCCCATGAAGAGACCAGTGCATCAAAGATATCCCATGAAGGGACAGATATCCCATGAAGGGACAAGTGCATCAAAGATATCCCATGAAGGGACAGATATCCCATGAAGGGACCAGTGCATCAAAGATATCCCATGAAGGGACAGATATCCCATGAAGGGACCAGTGCATCAAAGATATCCCATGAAGGGACAGATATCCCATGAAGGGACCAGTGCATCAAAGATATCCCATGAAGGGACAGATATCCCATGAAGGGACCAGTGCATCAAAGATATCCCATGAAGGGACCAGTGCATCATAGATATCCCATGGAGGGACCAGTGCATCAAAGATATCCCATGAAGGGATAGATATCCCATGAAGGGACCAGTGCATCAAAGATATCCCATGAAGGGACCAGTGCATCAAAGATATCCCATGAAGGGACAGATATCCCATGAAGGGACCGGTGCATGAAAGATATCCCATGAAGGGACCAGTGCATCAAAGACATCCCATGAAGGGACAGATATCCCATGAAGGGACCAGTGCATCAAAGATATCCCATGAAGGGACCAGTGCATCAAAGATATCCCATGAAGGGACAGATATCCCATGAAGGGACCGGTGCATCAAAGATATCCCATGAAGGGACCAGTGCATCAAAGACATCCCATGAAGGGACAGATATCCCATGAAGGGACCAGTGCATCAAAGATATCCCATGAAGGGACAGATATCCCATGAAGGGACCAGTGCATCAAAGATATCCCATGAAGGGACCAGTGCATCAAAGATATCCCATGAAGGGACAGATATCCCATGAAGGGACCAGTGCATCAAAGATATCCCATGAAGGGACAGATATCCCATGAAGGGACAGATATCCCATGAAGGGACCAGTGCATCAAAGATATCCCATGAAGGGACCAGTGCATCAAAGATATCCCAGGAAGGGACAGATATCCCATGAAGGGACCAGTGCATAAAATATATCCCATGAAGGGACCGGTGCATCAAAGATATCCCATGAAGGGACCAGTGCATCAAAGATATCACATGAAGGGACCAGTGCATCAAAGATATCCCATGAAGGGACCAGTGCATCAAAGATATCCCATGAAGGGACCAGTGCATCAAAGATATCCCATGAAGGGACAGATATCCCATTAAGGGACCAGTGCATCAAAGATATCCCATGAAGGGACCAGTGCATCAAAGATATCCCATGAAGGGACCAGTGCATCAAAGATATCCCATGAAGGGACAGATATCCCATGAAGGGACCAGTGCATCAAAGATATCCCATGAAGGGACCAGTGCATCAAAGATATCCCATGAAGGGACAGATATCCCATGGAGGGACCAGTGTATCAAAGATATCCCATGAAGGGACAGTTATCCCATGAAGGGACCAGTGCATCAAATATATCCCATGAAGGGACCAGTGCATCAAATATATCCCATGAAGGGACAGATATCCCATGAAGGGACCAGTGCATCAAAGATATCCCATGAAGGGACCAGTGCATCAAAGATATCCCATGAATGGACAGATATCCCATGAAGGGACAGATATCCCATGGAGGGACCAGTGCATCAAAGATATCCCATGAAGGGACAGATATCCCATGAAGGGACCAGTGCATCAAAGATATACCATGAAGGGACCAGTGCATCAAAGATATCCCATGAAGGGACAGATATCCCATGAAGGGACAGATATCCCATGAAGGGACAGATATCCCATGAAGGGACCAGTGCATCAAAGATATCCCATGAAGGGACAGGTATCCCATGAAGGAACCAGTGCATCAAAGATATCCCATGAAGGGACCAGTGCATCAAAGATATCCCATGAAGGGACAGATATCCCATGAAGGGACCAGTGCATCAGAGATATCCCATGAAGGGACCAGCGCATCAAAGATATCCCATGAAGGGACAGATATCCCATGAAGGGACGAGTGCATCAAAGATATCCCATGAAGGGACAGATATCCCATGAAGGGACCAGTGCATCAAAGATATCCCATGAAGGGACCAGTGCATCAAAGATATCCCATGAAGGGACAGATATCCCATGAAGGGACCAGTGCATCAAAGATATCCCATGAAGGGACCAGTGCATCAAAGATATCCCATGAAGGGACAGATATCCCATGAAGGGACCGGTGCATCAAAGATATCCCATGAAGGGACCAGTGCATCAAAGATATCCCATGAAGGGACCAGTGCATCAAAGATATCCCATGAAGGGACCAGTGCATCAAAGATATCCCATGAAGGGACCAGTGCATCAAAGATATCCCATGAAGGGACCAGTGCATCAAAGATATCCCATGAAGGGACAGATATCCCATGAAGGGACCAGTGCATCAAAGATATCCCATGAAGGGACCAGTGCATCAAAGATATCCCATGAAGGGACCAGTGCATCAAAGATATCCCATGAAGGGACCAGTGCATCAAAGATATCCCATGAAGGGACCAGTGCATCAAAGATATCCCATGAAGGGACCAGTGCATCAAAGATATCCCATGAAGGGACCAGTGCTTCAAAGATATCCCATGAAGGGACAGATATCCCATGAAGGGACCGGTGCATCAAAGATATCCCATGAAGGGACCGGTGCATCAAAGATATCCCATGAAGGGACCGGTGCATCAAAGATATCCCATGAAGGGACCAGTGCATCAAAGATATCCCATGAAGGGACCAGTGCATCAAAGATATCCCATGAAGGGACCAGTGCATCAAAGATATCCCATGAAGGGACCAGTGCATCAAAGATATCCCATGAAGGGACAGATATCCCATGAAGGGACAGATATCCCATGAAGGGACAGATATCCCATGAAGGGACAGATATCCCATGAAGGGACAGATATCCCATGAAGGGACAGATATCCCATGAAGGGACAGATATCCCATGAAGGGACAGATATCCCATGAAGGGACAGATATCCCATGAAGGGACAGATATCCCATGAAGGGACAGATATCCCATGAAGGGACAGATATCCCATGAAGGGACAGATATCCCATGAAGGGACAGATATCCCATGAAGGGACAGATATCCCATGAAGGGACAGATATCCCATGAAGATACAGATATCCCATGAAGGGACAGATATCCCATGAAGGGACAGATATCCCATGAAGGGACAGATATCCCATGAAGGGACAGATATCCCATGAAGGGACAGATATCCCATGAAGGGACAGATATCCCATGAAGGGACAGATATCCCATGAAGGGACAAGTGCATCAAAGATATCCCATGAAGGGACCAGTGCATCAAAGATATACCATGAAGGGACCAGTGCATCAAAGATATCCCATGAAGGGACAGATATCCCATGAAGGGACAGATATCCCATGAAGGGACCAGTGCATCAAAGATATCCCATGAAGGGACCAGTGCATCAAAGATATCCCAGGAAGGGACAGATATCCCATGAAGGGACCAGTGCATAAAATATATCCCATGAAGGGACCGGTGCATCAAAGATATCCCATGAAGGGACCAGTGCATCAAAGATATCACATGAAGGGACCAGTGCATCAAAGATATCCCATGAAGGGACCAGTGCATCAAAGATATCCCATGAAGGGACCAGTGCATCAAAGATATCCCATGAAGGGACAGATATCCCATGAAGGGACCAGTGCATCAAAGATATCCCATGAAGGGACAGATATCCCATGAAGGGACCAGTGCATCAACGATATCCCATGAAGGAACAGATATCCCATGAAGGGACCGGTGCATCAAAGATATCCCATGATGGGACCAGTGCATCAAAGATATCCCATGAAGGGACAGATATCCCATGAAGGGACCGGTGCATCAAAGATATCCCATGAAGGGACCAGTGCATCAAAGATATCCCATGAAGGGACAGATATCCCATGAAGGGACCAGTGCATCAAAGATATCCCATGAAGGGACAGATATCCCATGGAGGGACCAGTGTATCAAAGATATCCCATGAAGGGACAGTTATCCCATGAAGGGACCAGTGCATCAAATATATCCCATGAAGGGACCAGTGCATCAAATATATCCCATGAAGGGACAGATATCCCATGAAGGGACCAGTGCATCAAAGATATCCCATGAAGGGACCAGTGCTTCAAAGATATCCCATGAAGGGACAGATATCCCATGAAGGGACAGATATCCCATGAAGGGACCAGTGCATCAAAGATATCCCATGAAGGGACCAGTGCATCAAAGATATCCCATGAAGGGACCGGTGCATCAAAGATATCCCATGAAGGGACAGATATCCCATGAAGGGACCAGTGCATCAAAGATATCCCATGAAGGGACCAGTGCATCATAGATATCCCATGAAGGGACCAGTGCATCAAAGATATCCCATGAAGGGATAGATATCCCATGAAGGGACCAGTGCATCAAAGATATCCCATGAAGGGACCAGTGCATCAAAGATCTCATGAAGGGACAGATATCCCATGAAGGGACCAGTGCATCAAAGATATCCCATGAAGGGACCAGTGCATCAAAGATATCCCATGAAGGGACAGATATCCCATGAAGGGACCGGTGCATCAAAGATATCCCATGAAGGGACCAGTGCATCAAAGATATCCCATGAAGGGACAGATATCCCATGAAGGGACCAGTGCATCAAAGATATCCCATGAAGGGACCAGTGCATCAAAGATATCCCATGAAGGGACCAGTGCTTCAAAGATATCCCATGAAGGGACAGATATCCCATGAAGGGACAGATATCCCATGAAGGGACCAGTGCATCAAAGATATCCCATGAAGGGACCAGTGCATCAAAGATATCCCATGAAGGGACAGATATCCCATGAAGGGACCGGTGCATCAAAGATATCCCATGATGGGACCAGCGCATCAAAGATATCCCATGAAGGGACCAGTGCATCAAAGATATCCCATGAAGGGACCGGTGCATCAAAGATATCCCATGAAGGGACCAGTGCATCAAAGATATCCCATGAAGGGACCGGTGCATCAAAGATATCCCATGAAGGGACCAGTGCATCAAAAATATCCCATGAAGGGACCAGTGCATCAAAGATATCCCATGAAGGGACAGATATCCCATGAAGGGACAAGTGCATCAAAGATATCCCATGAAGGGACAGATATCCCATGAAGGGACCAGTGCATCAAAGATATCCCATGAAGGGACAGATATCCCATGAAGGGACCAGTGCATCAAAGATATCCCATGAAGGGACAGATATCCCATGAAGGGACCAGTGCATCAAAGATATCCCATGAAGGGACAGATATCCCATGAAGGGACCAGTGCATCAAAGATATCCCATGAAGGGACCAGTGCATCATAGATATCCCATGAAGGGACCAGTGCATCAAAGATATCCCATGAAGGGATAGATATCCCATGAAGGGACCAGTGCATCAAAGATATCCCATGAAGGGACCAGTGCATCAAAGATATCCCATGAAGGGACAGATATCCCATGAAGGGACCGGTGCATGAAAGATATCCCATGAAGGGACCAGTGCATCAAAGACATCCCATGAAGGGACAGATATCCCATGAAGGGACCAGTGCATCAAAGATATCCCATGAAGGGACCAGTGCATCAAAGATATCCCATGAAGGGACAGATATCCCATGAAGGGACCGGTGCATCAAAGATATCCCATGAAGGGACCAGTGCATCAAAGACATCCCATGAAGGGACAGATATCCCATGAAGGGACCAGTGCATCAAAGATATCCCATGAAGGGACAGATATCCCATGAAGGGACCAGTGCATCAAAGATATCCCATGAAGGGACCAGTGCATCAAAGATATCCCATGAAGGGACAGATATCCCATGAAGGGACCAGTGCATCAAAGATATCCCATGAAGGGACAGATATCCCATGAAGGGACCAGTGCATCAAAGATATCCCATGAAGGGACAGATATCCCATGAAGGGACAGATATCCAATGAAGGGACCAGTGCATCAAAGATATCCCATGAAGGGACCAGTGCATCAAAGATATCCCAGGAAGGGACAGATATCCCATGAAGGGACCAGTGCATAAAATATATCCCATGAAGGGACCGGTGCATCAAAGATATCCCATGAAGGGACCAGTGCATCAAAGATATCACATGAAGGGACCAGTGCATCAAAGATATCCCATGAAGGGACCAGTGCATCAAAGATACCCCATGAAGGGACCAGTGCATCAAAGATATCCCATGAAGGGACAGATATCCCATGAAGGGACCAGTGCATCAAAGATATCCCATGAAGGGACCAGTGCATCAAAGATATCCCATTAGGGACAGATATCCCATGAAGGGACCGGTGCATGAAAGATATCCCATGAAGGGACCAGTGCATCAAAAATATCCCATGAAGGGACCAGTGCATCAAATATATCCCATGAAGGGACAGATATCCCATGAAGGGACCAGTGCATCAAAGATATCCCATGAAGGGACCAGTGCATCAAAGATATCCCATGAAGGGACAGATATCCCATGGAGGGACCAGTGTATCAAAGATATCCCATGAAGGGACAGTTATCCCATGAAGGGACCAGTGCATCAAATATATCCCATGAAGGGACCAGTGCATCAAATATATCCCATGAAGGGACAGATATCCCATGAAGGGACCAGTGCATCAAAGATATCCCATGAAGGGACCAGTGCATCAAAGATATCCCATGAATGGACAGATATCCCATGAAGGGACAGATATCCCATGGAGGGACCAGTGCATCAAAGATATCCCATGAAGGGACAGATATCCCATGAAGGGACCAGTGCATCAAAGATATACCATGAAGGGACCAGTGCATCAAAGATATCCCATGAAGGGACAGATATCCCATGAAGGGACAGATATCCCAAGAAGGGACAGATATCCCAAGAAGGGACCAGTGCATCAAAGATATCCCATGAAGGGACAGGTATCCCATGAAGGAACCAGTGCATCAAAGATATCCCATGAAGGGACCAGTGCATCAAAGATATCCCATGAAGGGACAGATATCCCATGAAGGGACCAGTGCATCAGAGATATCCCATGAAGGGACCAGCGCATCAAAGATATCCCATGAAGGGACAGATATCCCATGAAGGGACGAGTGCATCAAAGATATCCCATGAAGGGACAGATAACACATGAAGGGACCAGTGCATCAAAGATATCCTATGAAGGAACAGATATCCCATGAAGGGACCAGTGCATCAAAGATATCCCATGAAGGGACCAGTGCATCAAAGATATCCCATGAAGGGACAGATATCCCATGAAGGGACCAGTGCATCAAAGATATCCCATGAAGGGACAGATATCCCATGAAGGGACCGGTGCATCAAAGATATCCCATGAAGGGACCAGTGCATCAAAGATATCCCATGAAAGGACAGATATCCCATGAAGGGACCAGTGCATCAAAGATATCCCATGAAGGGACCAGTGCATCAAAGATATCCCATGAAGGGACCAGTGCATCAAAGATATCCCATGAAGGGACCAGTGCATCAAAGATATCCCATGAAGGGACAGATATCCCATGAAGGGACCAGTGCATCAAAGATATCCCATGAAGGGACCGGTGCATCAAAGATGTCCCATGAAGGGACCAGTGCATCAAAGATATCCCATGAAGGGACCAGTGCATCAAAGATATCCCATGAAGGGACCAGTGCATCAAAGATATCCCATGAAGGGACAGATATCCCATGAAGGGACCAGTGCATCAAAGATATCCCATGAAGGGACCAGTGCATCAAAGATATCCCATGAAGGGACAGATATCCCATGAAGGGACCGGTGCATCAAAGATATCCCATGATGGGACCAGCGCATCAAAGATATCCCATGAAGGGACCAGTGCATCAAAGATATCCCATGAAGGGACCGGTGCATCAAAGATATCCCATGAAGGGACAGATATCCCATGAAGGGACCAGTGCATCAAAGATATCCCATGAAGGGACCGGTGCATCAAAGATATCCCATGAAGGGACCAGTGCATCAAAAATATCCCATGAAGGGACCAGTGCATCAAAGATATCCCATGAAGGGACAGATATCCCATGAAGGGACAAGTGCATCAAAGATATCCCATGAAGGGACAGATATCCCATGAAGGGACCAGTGCATCAAAGATATCCCATGAAGGGACAGATATCCCATGAAGGGACCAGTGCATCAAAGATATCCCATGAAGGGACAGATATCCCATGAAGGGACCAGTGCATCAAAGATATCCCATGAAGGGACAGATATCCCATGAAGGGACCAGTGCATCAAAGATATCCCATGAAGGGACCAGTGCATCATAGATATCCCATGAAGGGACCAGTGCATCAAAGATATCCCATGAAGGGATAGATATCCCATGAAGGGACCAGTGCATCAAAGATATCCCATGAAGGGACCAGTGCATCAAAGATATCCCATGAAGGGACAGATATCCCATGAAGGGACCGGTGCATGAAAGATATCCCATGAAGGGACCAGTGCATCAAAGACATCCCATGAAGGGACAGATATCCCATGAAGGGACCAGTGCATCAAAGATATCCCATGAAGGGACCAGTGCATCAAAGATATCCCATGAAGGGACAGATATCCCATGAAGGGACCGGTGCATCAAAGATATCCCATGAAGGGACCAGTGCATCAAAGACATCCCATGAAGGGACAGATATCCCATGAAGGGACCAGTGCATCAAAGATATCCCATGAAGGGACAGATATCCCATGAAGGGACCAGTGCATCAAAGATATCCCATGAAGGGACCAGTGCATCAAAGATATCCCATGAAGGGACAGATATCCCATGAAGGGACCAGTGCATCAAAGATATCCCATGAAGGGACAGATATCCCATGAAGGGACCAGTGCATCAAAGATATCCCATGAAGGGACAGATATCCCATGAAGGGACAGATATCCAATGAAGGGACCAGTGCATCAAAGATATCCCATGAAGGGACCAGTGCATCAAAGATATCCCAGGAAGGGACAGATATCCCATGAAGGGACCAGTGCATAAAATATATCCCATGAAGGGACCGGTGCATCAAAGATATCCCATGAAGGGACCAGTGCATCAAAGATATCACATGAAGGGACCAGTGCATCAAAGATATCCCATGAAGGGACCAGTGCATCAAAGATACCCCATGAAGGGACCAGTGCATCAAAGATATCCCATGAAGGGACAGATATCCCATGAAGGGACCAGTGCATCAAAGATATCCCATGAAGGGACCAGTGCATCAAAGATATCCCATTAGGGACAGATATCCCATGAAGGGACCGGTGCATGAAAGATATCCCATGAAGGGACCAGTGCATCAAAAATATCCCATGAAGGGACCAGTGCATCAAATATATCCCATGAAGGGACAGATATCCCATGAAGGGACCAGTGCATCAAAGATATCCCATGAAGGGACCAGTGCATCAAAGATATCCCATGAAGGGACAGATATCCCATGGAGGGACCAGTGTATCAAAGATATCCCATGAAGGGACAGTTATCCCATGAAGGGACCAGTGCATCAAATATATCCCATGAAGGGACCAGTGCATCAAATATATCCCATGAAGGGACAGATATCCCATGAAGGGACCAGTGCATCAAAGATATCCCATGAAGGGACCAGTGCATCAAAGATATCCCATGAATGGACAGATATCCCATGAAGGGACAGATATCCCATGGAGGGACCAGTGCATCAAAGATATCCCATGAAGGGACAGATATCCCATGAAGGGACCAGTGCATCAAAGATATACCATGAAGGGACCAGTGCATCAAAGATATCCCATGAAGGGACAGATATCCCATGAAGGGACAGATATCCCAAGAAGGGACAGATATCCCAAGAAGGGACCAGTGCATCAAAGATATCCCATGAAGGGACAGGTATCCCATGAAGGAACCAGTGCATCAAAGATATCCCATGAAGGGACCAGTGCATCAAAGATATCCCATGAAGGGACAGATATCCCATGAAGGGACCAGTGCATCAGAGATATCCCATGAAGGGACCAGCGCATCAAAGATATCCCATGAAGGGACAGATATCCCATGAAGGGACGAGTGCATCAAAGATATCCCATGAAGGGACAGATAACACATGAAGGGACCAGTGCATCAAAGATATCCTATGAAGGAACAGATATCCCATGAAGGGACCAGTGCATCAAAGATATCCCATGAAGGGACCAGTGCATCAAAGATATCCCATGAAGGGACAGATATCCCATGAAGGGACCAGTGCATCAAAGATATCCCATGAAGGGACAGATATCCCATGAAGGGACCGGTGCATCAAAGATATCCCATGAAGGGACCAGTGCATCAAAGATATCCCATGAAAGGACAGATATCCCATGAAGGGACCAGTGCATCAAAGATATCCCATGAAGGGACCAGTGCATCAAAGATATCCCATGAAGGGACAGATATCCCATGAAGGAACCAGTGCATCAAAGATATCCCATGAAGGGACAGATATCCCATGAAGGGACCAGGGCATCAAAGATATCCCATGAAGGGACAGATATCCCATGAAGGGACCAGAGCATCAAAGATATCCCATGAAGGGACAGATATCCCATGAAGGGACCAGTGCATCAAAGATATCCCATGAAGGGACCAGTGCATCAAAGATATCCCATGAAGGGACAGATATCCCATGAAGGGACCGGTGCATCAAAGATATCCCATGAAGGGACCAGTGCATCAAAGATATACCATGAAGGGACAGATATCCCATGAAGGGACAGATATCCCATGAAGGGACCAGTGCATCAAAGATATCCCATGAAGGGACCAGTGCATCAAAGATATCACATGAAGGGACCAGTGCATCAAAGATATCCCATGAAGGGACCAGTGCATCAAAGATACCCCATGAAGGGACAGATATCCCATGAAGGGACCGGTGCATCAAAGATATCCCATGAAGGGACCAGTGCATCAAAGATATCCCTTGAAGGGACAGATATCCCATGAAGGGACCGGTGCATCAAAGATGTCTCATGAAGGGACAGATATCCCATGAAGGGACAGATATCCCATGAAGGGACCGGTGCATCAAAGATATCCCATGAAGGGACAGATATCCCATGAAGAGACCAGTGCATCAAAGATATCCCATGAAGGGACAGATATCCCATGAAGGGACCAGTGCATCAAAGATATCCCATGAAGGGACCAGTGCATCAAAGATATCTCATGAAGGGACAGATATCCCATGAAGGGACCAGTGCATCAAAAATATCCCATGAAGGGACAGATATCCCATGAAGGGACCAGTGCATCAAAGATATCCCATGAAGGGACAGATATCCCATGAAGGGACCAGTGCATCAAAGATATCCCATGAAGGGACCAGTGCATCAAAGATATCCCATGATGGGACAGATATCCCATGAAGGGACCAGTGCATCAAAGATATCCCATGAAGGGACAGATATCCCATGAAGGGACCAGTGCATCAAAGATATCCCATGAAGGGACCAGTGCATCAAAGATATCCCATGAAGGGACCAGTGCATCAAAGATATCCCATGAAGGGACCAGTGCATCAAAGATATCCCATGAAGGGACCAGTGCATCAAAGATATCCCATGAAGGGACCAGTGCATCAAAGATATCCCATGAAGGGACAGATATCCCATGAAGGGACCAGTGCATCAAAGATATCCCATGAAGGGACAGATATCCCATGAAGGGACCAGTGCATCAAAGATATCCCATGAAGGGACAGATATCCCATGAAGGGACCAGTGCATCAAAGATATCTCATGAAGGGACAGATATCCCATGAAGGGACCAGTGCATCAAAGATATCCCATGAAGGGACCAGTGCATCAAAGATATCCCATGAAGGGACCAGTGCATCAAAGATATCCCATGAAGGGACAGATATCCCATGAAGGGACCAGTGCATCAAAGATATCCCATGAAGGGACAGATATCCCATGAAGGGACCAGTGCATCAAAGATATCTCATGAAGGGACAGATATCCCATGAAGGGACCAGTGCATCAAAGATATCCCATGAAGGGACCAGTGCATCAAAGATATCCCATGAAGGGACAGATATCCCATGAAGGGACCAGTGCATCAAAGATCTCATGAAGGGACAGATATCCCATGAAGGGACCAGTGCATCAAAGATATCCCATGAAGGGACCAGTGCATCAAAGATATCCCATGAAGGGACAGATATCCCATGAAGGGACCAGTGCATCAAAGATATCCCATGAAGGGACCAGTGCATCAAAGATATCCCATGAAGGGACAGATATCCCATGAAGGGACCAGTACATCAAAGATATCCCATGAAGGGACAGATATCCCATGAAGGGACCGGTGCATCAAAGATGTCCCATGAAGGGACCAGTGCATCAAAGATATCCCATGAAGGGACCAGTGCATCAAAGATATCCCATGAAGGGACCGGTGCATCAAAGATGTCCATGAAGGGACCAGTGCATCAAAGATGTCCCATGAAGGGACCAGTGCATCAAAGATATCCCATGAAGGGACCAGTGCATCAAAGATATCCCATGAAGGGACAGATATCCCATGAAGGGACCAGTGCATCAAAGATATCCCATGAAGGGACAGATATCCCATGAAGGGACCAGTGCATCAAAGATATCCCTTAAAGGGACCAGTGCATCAAAGATATCCCTTAAAGGGACCAGTGCATCAAAGATATCCCATGAAGGGACAGATATCCCATGAAGGGACAGATATCCCATGAAGGGACCAGTGCATCAAAGATATCCCATGCAGGGACAGATATCCCATGCAGGGACAGATATCCCATGCAGGGACAGATATCCCATGCAGGGACAGATATCCCATGCAGGGACAGATATCCCATGAAGGGACAGATATCCCATGAAGGGACAGATATCCCATGAAGGGACAGATATCCCATGAAGGGACAGATATCCCATGAAGGGACAGATATCCCATGAAGGGACAGATATCCCATGAAGGGACAGATATCCCATGAAGGGACAGATATCCCATGAAGGGACAGATATCCCATGAAGGGACAGATATCCCATGAAGGGACCAGTGCATCAAAGATATCCCATGAAGGGACCAGTGCATCAAAGATATCCCATGAAGGGACAGATATCCCATGAAGGGACCAGTGCATCAAAGATATCCCATGAAGGGACCAGCGCATCAAAGATATCCCATGAAGGGACCAGTGCATCAAAGATATCCCATGAAGGGACCAGTGCATCAAAGATATCCCATGAAGGGACAGATATCCCATGAAGGGACCAGTGCATCAAAGATATCCCATGAAGGGACAGATATCCCATGAAGGGACAGATATCCCATGAAGGGACAGATATCCCATGAAGGGACAGATATCCCATGAAGGGACCAGTGCATCAAAGATATCCCATGAAGGGACCAGTGCATCAAAGATATCCCATGAAGGGACAGATATCCCATGAAGGGACCAGTGCATCAAAGATATCCCTTGAAGGGACCAGTGCATCAAAGATATCCCATGAAGGGACAGATATCCCATGAAGGGACCGGTGCATCAAAGATGTCCCATGAAGGGACCAGTGCATCAAAGATATCCCATGAAGGGACCAGTGCATCAAAGATATCCCATGAAGGGACCAGTGCATCAAAGATATCCCATGAAGGGACAGATATCCCATGAAGGGACCAGTGCATCAAAGATATCCCATGAAGGGACCGGTGCATCAAAGATGTCCCATGAAGGGACCAGTGCATCAAAGATGTCCCATGAAGGGACCAGTGCATCAAAGATATCCCATGAAGGGACCAGTGCATCAAAGATATCCCATGAAGGGACAGATATCCCATGAAGGGACCAGTGCATCAAAGATATCCCATGAAGGGACAGATATCCCATGAAGGGACCAGTGCATCAAAGATATCCCATGAAGGGACCAGTGCATCAAAGATATCCCATGAAGGGACCAGTGCATCAAAGATATCCCATGAAGGGACCAGTGCATCAAAGATATCCCATGAAGGGACAGATATCCCATGAAGGGACCAGTGCATCAAAGATATCCCATGAAGGGACAGATATCCCATGAAGGGACCGGTGCATCAAAGATATCCCATGAAGGGACCAGTGCATCAAAGATATCCCATGAAGGGAGGGACAGATATCCCATGAAGGGACCAGTGCATCAAAGATATCCCATGAAGGGACCAGTGCATCAAAGATATCCCTTGAAGGGACAGATATCCCATGAAGGGACCAGTGCATCAAAGATATCCCATGAAGGGACCAGTGCATCAAAGATATCCCTTGAAGGGACCAGTGCATCAAAGATATCCCATGAAGGGACCAGTGCATCAAAGATATCCCATGAAGGGACAAGTGCATCAAAGATATCCCATGAAGGGACAGATATCCCATGAAGGGACCAGTGCATCAAAGATATCCCATGAAGGGACAGATATCCCATGAAGGGACCAGTGCATCAAAGATATCCCATGAAGGGACCAGTGCATCAAAGATATCCCATGAAGGGACAGATATCCCATGAAGGGACCAGTGCATCAAAGATATCCCATGAAGGGACAGATATCCCATGAAGGGACCAGTGCATCAAAGATATCCCATGAAGGGACCAGTGCATCAAAGATATCCCATGAAGGGACCAGTGCATCAAAGATATCCCATGAAGGGACAGATATCCCATGAAGGGACCAGTGCATCAAAGATATCCCATGAAGGGACAGATATCCCATGAAGGGACAGATATCCCATGAAGGGACCAGTGCATCAAAGATATCCCATGAAGGGACCAGTGCATCAAAGATATCCCATGAAGGGACCAGTGCATCAAAGATATCCCATGAAGGGACAGATATCCCATGAAGGGACCAGTGCATCAAAGATCTCCCATTAAGGGACCAGTGCATCAAAGATATCCCATGAAGGGACAGATAACCCATGAAGGGACCAGTGCATCAAAGATCTCCCATTAAGGGACCAGTGCATCAAAGATATCCCATGAAGGGACCAGTGCATCAAAGATATCCCATGAAGGGACAGATATCCCATGAAGGGACCAGTGCATCAAAGATATCCCATGAAGGGACAGATATCCCATGAAGGGACCAGTGCATCAAAGATATCCCATGAAGGGACCAGTGCATCAAAGATATCCCATGAAGGGACAGATATCCCATGAAGGGACCGGTGCATCAAAGATATCCCATGAAGGGACCAGTGCATCAAAGATATCCCATGAAGGGACAGATATCCCATGAAGGGACCAGTGCATCAAAGATATCCCATGAAGGGACCAGTGCATCAAAGATATCCCATGAAGGGACAGATATCCCATGAAGGAACCAGTGCATCAAAGATATCCCATGAAGGGACAGATATCCCATGAAGGGACCAGGGCATCAAAGATATCCCATGAAGGGACAGATATCCCATGAAGGGACCAGAGCATCAAAGATATCCCATGAAGGGACAGATATCCCATGAAGGGACCAGTGCATCAAAGATATCCCATGAAGGGACAGATATCCCATGAAGGGACCGGTGCATCAAAGATGTCCCATGAAGGGACCAGTGCATCAAAGATATCCCATGAAGGGACCAGTGCATCAAAGATATCCCATGAAGGGACCAGTGCATCAAAGATATCCCATGAAGGGACAGATATCCCATGAAGGGACCAGTGCATCAAAGATATCCCATGAAGGGACCGGTGCATCAAAGATGTCCCATGAAGGGACCAGTGCATCAAAGATATCCCATGAAGGGACCAGTGCATCAAAGATATCCCATGAAGGGACCAGTGCATCAAAGATATCCCATGAAGGGACAGATATCCCATGAAGGGACCAGTGCATCAAAGATATCCCATGAAGGGACAGATATCCCATGAAGGGACCAGTGCATCAAAGATATCCCATGAAGGGACCAGTGCATCAAAGATATCCCATGAAGGGACCAGTGCATCAAAGATATCCCATGAAGGGACCAGTGCATCAAAGATATCCCATGAAGGGACAGATATCCCATGAAGGGACCAGTGCATCAAAGATATCCCATGAAGGGACAGATATCCCATGAAGGGACCGGTGCATCAAAGATATCCCATGAAGGGACCAGTGCATCAAAGATATCCCATGAAGGGAGGGACAGATATCCCATGAAGGGACCAGTGCATCAAAGATATCCCATGAAGGGACCAGTGCATCAAAGATATCCCTTGAAGGGACAGATATCCCATGAAGGGACCAGTGCATCAAAGATATCCCATGAAGGGACCAGTGCATCAAAGATATCCCTTGAAGGGACCAGTGCATCTAAGATATCCCATGAAGGGACCAGTGCATCAAAGATATCCCATGAAGGGACAAGTGCATCAAAGATATCCCATGAAGGGACAGATATCCCATGAAGGGACCAGTGCATCAAAGATATCCCATGAAGGGACAGATATCCCATGAAGGGACAGATATCCCATGAAGGGACCAGTGCATCAAAGATATCCCATGAAGGGACAGATATCCCATGAAGGGACAGATATCCCATGAAGGGACAGATCTCCCATTAAGGGACCAGTGCATCAAAGATATCCCATGAAGGGACCAGTGCATCAAAGATATCCCATGAAGGGACAGATATCCCATGAAGGGACCAGTGCATCAAAGATATCCCATGAAGGGACAGATATCCCATGAAGGGACCAGTGCATCAAAGATATCCCATGAAGGGACCAGTGCATCAAAGATATCCCATGAAGGGACCAGTGCATCAAAGATATCCCATGAAGGGACAGATATCCCATGAAGGGACCAGTGCATCAAAGATATCCCATGAAGGGACAGATATCCCATGAAGGGACAGATATCCCATGAAGGGACCAGTGCATCAAAGATATCCCATGAAGGGACCAGTGCATCAAAGATATCCCATGAAGGGACCAGTGCATCAAAGATATCCCATGAAGGGACAGATATCCCATGAAGGGACCAGTGCATCAAAGATCTCCCATTAAGGGACCAGTGCATCAAAGATATCCCATGAAGGGACAGATAACCCATGAAGGGACCAGTGCATCAAAGATCTCCCATTAAGGGACCAGTGCATCAAAGATATCCCATGAAGGGACCAGTGCATCAAAGATATCCCATGAAGGGACAGATATCCCATGAAGGGACCAGTGCATCAAAGATATCCCATGAAGGGACAGATATCCCATGAAGGGACCAGTGCATCAAAGATATCCCATGAAGGGACCAGTGCATCAAAGATATCCCATGAAGGGACAGATATCCCATGAAGGGACCGGTGCATCAAAGATATCCCATGAAGGGACCAGTGCATCAAAGATATCCCATGAAGGGACAGATATCCCATGAAGGGACCAGTGCATCAAAGATATCCCATGAAGGGACCAGTGCATCAAAGATATCCCATGAAGGGACAGATATAACATGAAGGAACCAGTGCATCAAAGATATCCCATGAAGGGACAGATATCCCATGAAGGGACCAGGGCATCAAAGATATCCCATGAAGGGACAGATATCCCATGAAGGGACCAGAGCATCAAAGATATCCCATGAAGGGACAGATATCCCATGACGGGACCAGTGCATCAAAGATATCCCATGAAGGGACCAGTGCATCAAAGATATCCCATGAAGGGACAGATATCCCATGAAGGGACCGGTGCATCAAAGATATCCCATGAAGGGACCAGTGCATCAAAGATATCCCATGAAGGGACAGATATCCCATGAAGGGACCAGTGCATCAAAGATATCCCATGAAGGGACCAGTGCATCAAAGATATCCCATGAAGGGACCAGTGCATCAAAGATATCCCTTGAAGGGACAGATATCCCATGAAGGGACCGGTGCATCAAAGATGTCTCATGAAGGGACAGATATCCCATGAAGGGACAGATATCCCATGAAGGGACCGGTGCATCAAAGATATCCCATGAAGGGACAGATATCCCATGAAGAGACCAGTGCATCAAAGATATCCCATGAAGGGACAGATATCCCATGAAGGGACCAGTGCATCAAAGATATCCCATGAAGGGACCAGTGCATCAAAGATATCTCATGAAGGGACAGATATCCCATGAAGGGACCAGTGCATCAAAAATATCCCATGAAGGGACAGATATCCCATGAAGGGACCAGTGCATCAAAGATATCCCATGAAGGGACCAGTGCATCAAAGATATCCCATGATGGGACAGATATCCCATGAAGGGACCAGTGCATCAAAGATATCCCATGAAGGGACAGATATCCCATGAAGGGACCAGTGCATCAAAGATATCCCATGAAGGGACCAGTGCATCAAAGATATCCCATGAAGGGACCAGTGCATCAAAGATATCCCATGAAGGGACCAGTGCATCAAAGATATCCCATGAAGGGACCAGTGCATCAAAGATATCCCATGAAGGGACCAGTGCATCAAAGATATCCCATGAAGGGACCAGTGCATCAAAGATATCCCATGAAGGGACCAGTGCATCAAAGATATCCCATGAAGGGACAGATATCCCATGAAGGGACCAGTGCATCAAAGATATCCCATGAAGGGACAGATATCCCATGAAGGGACCAGTGCATCAAAGATATCCCATGAAGGGACAGATATCCCATGAAGGGACCAGTGCATCAAAGATATCTCATGAAGGGACAGATATCCCATGAAGGGACCAGTACATCAAAGACATCCCATGAAGGGACCAGTGCATCAAAGATATCCCATGAAGGGACCAGTGCATCAAAGATATCCCATGAAGGGACAGATATCCCATGAAGGGACCAGTGCATCAAAGATATCCCATGAAGGGACAGATATCCCATGAAGGGACCAGTGCATCAAAGATATCTCATGAAGGGACAGATATCCCATGAAGGGACCAGTGCATCAAAGATATCCCATGAAGGGACCAGTGCATCAAAGATATCCCATGAAGGGACAGATATCCCATGAAGGGACCAGTGCATCAAAGATCTCATGAAGGGACAGATATCCCATGAAGGGACCAGTGCATCAAAGATATCCCATGAAGGGACCAGTGCATCAAAGATATCCCATGAAGGGACAGATATCCCATGAAGGGACCAGTGCATCAAAGATATCCCATGAAGGGACCAGTGCATCAAAGATATCCCATGAAGGGACAGATATCCCATGAAGGGACCAGTGCATCAAAGATATCCCATGAAGGGACAGATATCCCATGAAGGGACCGGTGCATCAAAGATGTCCCATGAAGGGACCAGTGCATCAAAGATATCCCATGAAGGGACCAGTGCATCAAAGATATCCCATGAAGGGACCGGTGCATCAAAGATGTCCCATGAAGGGACCAGTGCATCAAAGATATCCCATGAAGGGACCAGTGCATCAAAGATATCCCATGAAGGGACCAGTGCATCAAAGATATCCCATGAAGGGACCAGTGCATCAAAGATATCCCATGAAGGGACAGATATCCCATGAAGGGACCAGTGCATCAAAGATATCCCATGAAGGGACAGATATCCCATGAAGGGACCAGTGCATCAAAGATATCCCTTAAAGGGACCAGTGCATCAAAGATATCCCTTAAAGGGACCAGTGCATCAAAGATATCCCATGAAGGGACAGATATCCCATGAAGGGACCAGTGCATCAAAGATATCCCATGAAGGGACAGATATCCCATGAAGGGACAGATATCCCATGAAGGGACCAGTGCATCAAAGATATCCCATGAAGGGACAGATATCCCATGCAGGGACAGATATCCCATGCAGGGACAGATATCCCATGAAGGGACAGATATCCCATGAAGGGACAGATATCCCATGAAGGGACAGATATCCCATGAAGGGACAGATATCCCATGAAGGGACAGATATCCCATGAAGGGACAGATATCCCATGAAGGGACAGATATCCCATGAAGGGACAGATATCCCATGAAGGGACAGATATCCCATGAAGGGACAGATATCCCATGAAGGGACAGATATCCCATGAAGGGACCAGTGCATCAAAGATATCCCATGAAGGGACCAGTGCATCAAAGATATCCCATGAAGGGACAGATATCCCATGAAGGGACCAGTGCATCAAAGATATCCCATGAAGGGACCAGTGCATCAAAGATATCCCATGAAGGGACCAGTGCATCAAAGATATCCCATGAAGGGACCAGTGCATCAAAGATATCCCATGAAGGGACCAGTGCATCAAAGATATCCCATGAAGGGACAGATATCCCATGAAGGGACTAGTGCATCAAAGATATCCCATGAAGGGACAGATATCCCATGAAGGGACAGATATCCCATGAAGGGACAGATATCCCATGAAGGGACAGATATCCCATGAAGGGACAGATATCCCATGAAGGGACAGATATCCCATGAAGGGACAGATATCCCATGAAGGGACAGATATCCCATGAAGAGACCAGTGCATCAAAGATATCCCATGAAGGGACCAGTGCATCAAAGATATCCCATGAAGGGACAGATATCCCATGAAGGGACCAGTGCATCAAAGATATCCCTTGAAGGGACCAGTGCATCAAAGATATCCCATGAAGGGACAGATATCCCATGAAGGGACCGGTGCATCAAAGATGTCCCATGAAGGGACCAGTGCATCAAAGATATCCCATGAAGGGACCAGTGCATCAAAGATATCCCATGAAGGGACCAGTGCATCAAAGATATCCCATGAAGGGACAGATATCCCATGAAGGGACCAGTGCATCAAAGATATCCCATGAAGGGACCGGTGCATCAAAGATGTCCCATGAAGGGACCAGTGCATCAAAGATATCCCATGAAGGGACCAGTGCATCAAAGATATCCCATGAAGGGACCAGTGCATCAAAGATATCCCATGAAGGGACAGATATCCCATGAAGGGACCAGTGCATCAAAGATATCCCATGAAGGGACAGATATCCCATGAAGGGACCAGTGCATCAAAGATATCCCATGAAGGGACCAGTGCATCAAAGATATCCCATGAAGGGACCAGTGCATCAAAGATATCCCATGAAGGGACCAGTGCATCAAAGATATCCCATGAAGGGACAGATATCCCATGAAGGGACCAGTGCATCAAAGATATCCCATGAAGGGACAGATATCCCATGAAGGGACCGGTGCATCAAAGATATCCCATGAAGGGACCAGTGCATCAAAGATATCCCATGAAGGGAGGGACAGATATCCCATGAAGGGACCAGTGCATCAAAGATATCCCATGAAGGGACCAGTGCATCAAAGATATCCCATGAAGGGACAGATATCCCATGAAGGGACCAGTGCATCAAAGATATCCCATGAAGGGACCAGTGCATCAAAGATATCCCTTGAAGGGACCAGTGCATCAAAGATATCCCATGAAGGGACCAGTGCATCAAAGATATCCCATGAAGGGACAAGTGCATCAAAGATATCCCATGAAGGGACAGATATCCCATGAAGGGACCAGTGCATCAAAGATATCCCATGAAGGGACAGATATCCCATGAAGGGACCAGTGCATCAAAGATATCCCATGAAGGGACCAGTGCATCAAAGATATCCCATGAAGGGACAGATATCCCATGAAGGGACCAGTGCATCAAAGATATCCCATGAAGGGACAGATATCCCATGAAGGGACCAGTGCATCAAAGATATCCCATGAAGGGACCAGTGCATCAAAGATATCCCATGAAGGGACCAGTGCATCAAAGATATCCCATGAAGGGACAGATATCCCATGAAGGGACCAGTGCATCAAAGATATCCCATGAAGGGACAGATATCCCATGAAGGGACCAGTGCATCAAAGATATCCCATGAAGGGACCAGTGCATCAAAGATATCCCATGAAGGGACCAGTGCATCAAAGATATCCCATGAAGGGACAGATATCCCATGAAGGGACCAGTGCATCAAAGATCTCCCATTAAGGGACCAGTGCATCAAAGATATCCCATGAAGGGACAGATAACCCATGAAGGGACCAGTGCATCAAAGATATCCCATGAAGGGACAGATATCCCATGAAGGGACCAGTGCATCAAAGATATCCCATGAAGGGACAGATATCCCATTAAGGGACCAGGGCATCAAAGATATCCCATGAAGGGACAGATATCCCATGAAGGGACCAGTGTATCAAAGATATCCCATGAAGGGACCAGTGCATCAAAGATATCCCATGAAGGGACAGATATCCCATGAAGGGACCAGTGCATCAAAGATATCCCATGAAGGGACAGATATCCCATGAAGGGACCAGTGCATCAAAGATATCCCATGAAGGGACAGATATCCCATGAAGGGACCAGTGCATCAAAGATATCCCATGAAGGGACCGGTGCATCAAAGATATCCCATGAAGGGACAGATATCCCATGAAGGGACCAGTGCATCAAAGATATCCCATGAAGGGACCGGTGCATCAAAGATATCCCATGAAGGGACCAGTGCATCAAAAATATCCCATGAAGGGACCAGTGCATCAAAGATATCCCATGAAGGGACAGATATCCCATGAAGGGACAAGTGCATCAAAGATATCCCATGAAGGGACAGATATCCCATGAAGGGACCAGTGCATCAAAGATATCCCATGAAGGGACCAGTGCATCATAGATATCCCATGAAGGGACCAGTGCATCATAGATATCCCATGAAGGGATAGATATCCCATGAAGGGACCAGTGCATCAAAGATATCCCATGAAGGGACCAGTGCATCAAAGATATCCCATGAAGGGACCGGTGCATGAAAGATATCCCATGAAGGGACCAGTGCATCAAAGACATCCCATGAAGGGACAGATATCCCATGAAGGGACCAGTGCATCAAAGATATCCCATGAAGGGACCAGTGCATCAAAGATATCCCATGAAGGGACAGATATCCCATGAAGGGACCGGTGCATCAAAGATATCCCATGAAGGGACCAGTGCATCAAAGACATCCCATGAAGGGACAGATATCCCATGAAGGGACCAGTGCATCAAAGATATCCCATGAAGGGACAGATATCCCATGAAGGGACCAGTGCATCAAAGATATCCCATGAAGGGACCAGTGCATCAAAGATATCCCATGAAGGGACAGATATCCCATGAAGGGACCAGTGCATCAAAGATATCCCATGAAGGGACAGATATCCCATGAAGGGACCAGTGCATCAAAGATATCCCATGAAGGGACAGATATCCCATGAAGGGACAGATATCCCATGAAGGGACCAGTGCATCAAAGATATCCCATGAAGGGACCAGTGCATCAAAGATATCCCAGGAAGGGACAGATATCCCATGAAGGGACCAGTGCATAAAATATATCCCATGAAGGGACCGGTGCATCAAAGATATCCCATGAAGGGACCAGTGCATCAAAGATATCACATGAAGGGACCAGTGCATCAAAGATATCCCATGAAGGGACCAGTGCATCAAAGATATCCCATGAAGGGACCAGTGCATCAAAGATATCCCATGAAGGGACAGATATCCCACGAAGGGACCAGTGCATCAAAGATATCCCATGAAGGGACCAGTGCATCAAAGATATCCCATTAGGGACAGATATCCCATGAAGGGACCGGTGCATGAAAGATATCCCATGAAGGGACCAGTGCATCAAAAATATCCCATGAAGGGACCAGTGCATCAAAGATATCCCATGAAGGGACAGATATCCCATGAAGGGACCAGTGCATCAAAGATATCCCATGAAGGGACCAGTGCATCAAAGATATCCCATGAAGGGACAGATATCCCATGGAGGGACCAGTGTATCAAAGATATCCCATGAAGGGACAGTTATCCCATGAAGGGACCAGTGCATCAAATATATCCCATGAAGGGACCAGTGCATCAAATATATCCCATGAAGGGACAGATATCCCATGAAGGGACCAGTGCATCAAAGATATCCCATGAAGGGACCAGTGCATCAAAGATATCCCATGAATGGACAGATATCCCATGAAGGGACAGATATCCCATGGAGGGACCAGTGCATCAAAGATATCCCATGAAGGGACAGATATCCCATGAAGGGACCAGTGCATCAAAGATATACCATGAAGGGACCAGTGCATCAAAGATATCCCATGAAGGGACAGATATCCCATGAAGGGACAGATATCCCATGAAGGGACAGATATCCCATGAAGGGACAGATATCCCATGAAGGGACAGATATCCCATGAAGGGACCAGTGCATCAAAGATATCCCATGAAGGGACAGGTATCCCATGAAGGAACCAGTGCATCAAAGATATCCCATGAAGGGACCAGTGCATCAAAGATATCCCATGAAGGGACCAGAGCATCAAAGATATCCCATGAAGGGACAGATATCCCATGAAGGGACCAGTGCATCAAAGATATCTCATGAAGGGACAGATATCCCATGAAGGGACCAGTGCATCAAAGATATCCCATGAAGGGACCAGTGCATCAAAGATATCCCATGAAGGGACAGATATCCCATGAAGGGACCAGTGCATCAAAGATCTCATGAAGGGACAGATATCCCATGAAGGGACCAGTGCATCAAAGATATCCCATGAAGGGACCCGTGCATCAAAGATATCCCATGAAGGGACAGATATCCCATGAAGGGACCAGTGCATCAAAGATATCCCATGAAGGGACCAGTGCATCAAAGATATCCCATGAAGGGACAGATATCCCATGAAGGGACCAGTGCATCAAAGATATCCCATGAAGGGACAGATATCCCATGAAGGGACCAGTGCATCAAAGATATCCCATGAAGGGACCGGTGCATCAAAGATGTCCCATGAAGGGACCAGTGCATCAAAGATATCCCATGAAGGGACCAGTGCATCAAAGATATCCCATGAAGGGACCAGTGCATCAAAGATATCCCATGAAGGGACCAGTGCATCAAAGATATCCCATGAAGGGACCAGTGCATCAAAGATATCCCATGAAGGGACAGATATCCCATGAAGGGACCAGTGCATCAAAGATATCCCATGAAGGGACAGATATCCCATGAAGGGACCAGTGCATCAAAGATATCCCTTAAAGGGACCAGTGCATCAAAGATATCCCTTAAAGGGACCAGTGCATCAAAGATATCCCATGAAGGGACAGATATCCCATGAAGGGACAGATATCCCATGAAGGGACCAGTGCATCAAAGATATCCCATGAAGGGACAGATATCCCATGAAGGGACCAGTGCATCAAAGATATCCCTTAAAGGGACCAGTGCATCAAAGATATCCCCTAAAGGGACCAGTGCATCAAAGATATCCCTTAAAGGGACCAGTGCATCAAAGATATCCCATGAAGGGACAGATATCCCATGAAGGGACAGATATCCCATGAAGGGACCAGTGCATCAAAGATATCCCATGAAGGGACCAGTGCATCAAAGATATCCCATGAAGGGACAGATATCCCATGCAGGGACAGATATCCCATGAAGGGACAGATATCCCATGAAGGGACAGATATCCCATGAAGGGACAGATATCCCATGAAGGGACAGATATCCCATGAAGGGACAGATATCCCATGAAGGGACAGATATCCCATGAAGGGACAGATATCCCATGAAGGGACCAGTGCATCAAAGATATCCCATGAAGGGACCAGTGCATCAAAGATATCCCATGAAGGGACAGATATCCCATGAAGGGACCAGTGCATCAAAGATATCCCACGAAGGGACCAGTGCATCAAAGATATCCCATGAAGGGACAGATATCCCATGAAGGGACCAGTGCATCAAAGATATCCCATGAAGGGACAGATATCCCATGAAGGGACCAGTGCATCAAAGATATCCCATGAAGGGACAGATATCCCATGAAGGGACAGATATCCCATGAAGGGACCAGTGCATCAAAGATATCCCATGAAGGGACCAGTGCATCAAAGATATCCCATGAAGGGACAGATATCCCATGAAGGGACCAGTGCATCAAAGATATCCCTTGAAGGGACCAGTGCATCAAAGATATCCCATGAAGGGACAGATATCCCATGAAGGGACCAGTGCATCAAAGATATCCCATGAAGGGACAGATATCCCATGAAGGGACCGGTGCATCAAAGATGTCCCATGAAGGGACCAGTGCATCAAAGATATCCCATGAAGGGACCAGTGCATCAAAGATATCCCATGAAGGGACCAGTGCATCAAAGATATCCCATGAAGGGACCAGCTCATCAAAGATATCCCATGATGGGACAGATATCCCATGAAGGGACCAGTGCATCAAAGATATCCCATGAAGGGACCGGTGCATCAAAGATGTCCCATGAAGGGACCAGTGCATCAAAGATATCCCATGAAGGGACCAGTGCATCAAAGATATCCCATGAAGGGACCAGTGCATCAAAGATATCCCATGAAGGGACAGATATCCCATGAAGGGACCAGTGCATCAAAGATATCCCATGAAGGGACAGATATCCCATGAAGGGACCAGTGCATCAAAGATATCCCATGAAGGGACCAGTGCATCAAAGATATCCCATGAAGGGACCAGTGCATCAAAGATATCCCATGAAGGGACCAGTGCATCAAAGATATCCCATGAAGGGACCAGTGCATCAAAGATATCCCATGAAGGGACAGATATCCCATGAAGGGACCAGTGCATCAAAGATATCCCATGAAGGGACAGATATCCCATGAAGGGACCAGTGCATCAAAGATATCCCATGAAGGGACCAGTGCATCAAAGATATCCCATGAAGGGACAGATATCCCATGAAGGGACCAGTGCATCAAAGATATCCCATGAAGGGACAGATATCCCATGAAGGGACCAGTGCATCAAAGATATCCCATGAAGGGACAGATATCCCATGAAGGGACCAGTGCATCAAAGATATCCCTTAAAGGGACCAGTGCATCAAAGATATCCCTTAAAGGGACCAGTGCATCAAAGATATCCCATGAAGGGACAGATATCCCATGAAGGGACAGATATCCCATGAAGGGACAGATATCCCATGAAGGGACCAGTGCATCAAAGATATCCCATGAAGGGACAGATATCCCATGAAGGGACCAGTGCATCAAAGATATCCCATGAAGGGACAGATATCCCATGAAGGGACCAGTGCATCAAAGATATCCCATGAAGGGACCAGTGCATCAAAGATATCCCATGAAGGGACAGATATCCCATGAAGGGACCAGTGCATCAAAGATATCCCATGAAGGGGCAGATATCCCATGAAGGGACCAGTGCATCAAAGATATCCCATGAAGGGACCAGTGCATCAAAGATATCCCATGAAGGGACAGATATCCCATGAAGGGACCAGTGCATCAAAGATATCTCATGAAGGGACAGATATCCCATGAAGGGACCAGTGCATCAAAGATATCCCATGAAGGGACCAGTGCATCAAAGATATCCCATGAAGGGACCAGTGCATCAAAGATATCCCATGAAGGGACAGATATCCCATGCAGGGACAGATATCCCATGAAGGGACAGATATCCCATGAAGGGACAGATATCCCATGAAGGGACAGATATCCCATGAAGGGACCAGAGCATCAAAGATATCCCATGAAGGGACAGATATCCCATGAAGGGACCAATGCATCAAAGATATCCCATGAAGGGACCAGTGCATCAAAGATATCCCATGAAGGGACCAGTGCATCAAAGATCTCCCATTAAGGGACCAGTGCATCAAAGATATCCCATGAAGGGACAGATAACCCTTGAAGGGACCAGTGCATCAAAAATATCCCATGAAGGGACAGATATCCCATGAAGGGACCGGTGCATCAAAGATATCCCTTGAAGGGACCAGTGCATCAAAGATATCCCATGAAGGGACCAGTGCATCATAGATATCCCATGAAGGGACCAGTGCATCAAAGATATCCCATGAAGGGACAGATATCCCATGAAGGGACCAGTGCATCAAAGATATCCCATGAAGGGACAGATATCCCATGAAGGGACCAGTGCATCAAAGATATCCCATGAAGGGACCAGTGCATCAAAGATATCCCATGAAGGGACAGATATCCCATGAAGGGACCAGTGCATCAAAGATATCCCAAGAAGGGACAGATATCCCATGAAGGGACCGGTGCATCAAAGATATCCCATGAAGGGACCAGTGCATCAAAGATATCCCATGAAGGGACAGATATCCCATGAAGGGACCAGTGCATCAAAGATATCCCTTGAAGGGACAGATATCCCATGAAGGGACCAGTGCATCAAAGATATCCCATGAAGGGACCAGTGCATCAAAGATATCCCTTGAAGGGACCAGTGCATCAAAGATATCCCATGAAGGGACCAGTGCATCAAAGATATCCCATGAAGGGACAAGTGCATCAAAGATATCCCATGAAGGGACAGATATCCCATGAAGGGACCAGTGCATCAAAGATATCCCATGAAGGGACAGATATCCCATGAAGGGACCAGTGCATCAAAGATATCCCATGAAGGGACAGATATCCCATGAAGGGACCAGTGCATCAAAGATATCCCATGAAGGGACCAGTGCATCAAAGATATCCCATGAAGGGACCAGTGCATCAAAGATATCCCATGAAGGGACAGATATCCCATGAAGGGACCAGTGCATCAAAGATATCCCATGAAGGGACAGATATCCCATGAAGGGACAGATATCCCATGAAGGGACCAGTGCATCAAAGATATCCCATGAAGGGACCAGTGCATCAAAGATATCCCATGAAGGGACCAGTGCATCAAAGATATCCCATGAAGGGACAGATATCCCATGAAGGGACCAGTGCATCAAAGATATCCCATGAAGGGACAGATAACCCATGAAGGGACCAGTGCATCAAAGATATCCCATGAAGGGACAGATATCCCATGAAGGGACCAGTGCATCAAAGATATCCCATGAAAGGACAGATATCCCATGAAGGGACAGATATCCCATGAAGGGACAGATATCCCATGAAGGGACAGATATCCCATGAAGGGACAGATATCCCATGAAGGGACAGATATCCCATGAAGGGACAGATATCCCATGAAGGGACCAGTGCATAAAATATATCCCATGAAGGGACCGGTGCATCAAAGATATCCCATGAAGGGACCAGTGCATCAAAGATATCACATGAAGGGACCAGTGCATCAAAGATATCCCATGAAGGGACCAGTGCATCAAAGATATCCCATGAAGGGACCAGTGCATCAAAGATATCCCATGAAGGGACAGATATCCCATGAAGGGACCAGTGCATCAAAGATATCCCATGAAGGGACCAGTGCATCAAAGATATCCCATGAAGGGACAGATATCCCATGAAGGGACCAGTGCATCAAAGATATCCCATGAAGGGACCAGTGCATCAAAGATATCCCATGAAGGGACCAGTGCATCAAAGATATCCCATGAAGGGACAGATATCCCATGAAGGGACCAGTGCATCAAAGATCTCCCATTAAGGGACCAGTGCATCAAAGATATCCCATGAAGGGACCAGTGCATCAAAGATATCCCATGAAGGGACCAGTGCATCAAAGATATCCCATGAAGGGACCAGTGCATCAAAGATATCCCATAAAGGGACAGATATCCCATGAAGGGACAGATATCCCATGAAGGGACCAGTGCATCAAAGATATCCCATGAAGGGACCAGTGCATCAAAGATATCCCATGAAGGGACCAGTGCATCAAAGATATCCCATGAAGGGACAGATATCCCATGAAGGGACCAGTGCATTAAAGATATCCCATGAAGGGACAGATATCCCATGAAGGGACCAGTGCATCAAAGATATCCCATGAAGGGACAGATATCCCATGAAGGGACCAGTGCATCAAAGATATCCCATGAAGGGACCAGTGCATCAAAGATATCCCAGGAAGGGACAGATATCCCATGAAGGGACCAGTGCATAAAATATATCCCATGAAGGGACCGGTGCATCAAAGATATCCCATGAAGGGACCAGTGCATCAAAGATATCACATGAAGGGACCAGTGCATCAAAGATATCCCATGAAGGGACCAGTGCATCAAAGATATCCCATGAAGGGACCAGTGCATCAAAGATATCCCATGAAGGGACAGATATCCCACGAAGGGACCAGTGCATCAAAGATATCCCATGAAGGGACCAGTGCATCAAAGATATCCCATTAGGGACAGATATCCCATGAAGGGACCGGTGCATGAAAGATATCCCATGAAGGGACCAGTGCATCAAAAATATCCCATGAAGGGACCAGTGCATCAAAGATATCCCATGAAGGGACAGATATCCCATGAAGGGACCAGTGCATCAAAGATATCCCATGAAGGGACCAGTGCATCAAAGATATCCCATGAAGGGACAGATATCCCATGGAGGGACCAGTGTATCAAAGATATCCCATGAAGGGACAGTTATCCCATGAAGGGACCAGTGCATCAAATATATCCCATGAAGGGACCAGTGCATCAAATATATCCCATGAAGGGACAGATATCCCATGAAGGGACCAGTGCATCAAAGATATCCCATGAAGGGACCAGTGCATCAAAGATATCCCATGAATGGACAGATATCCCATGAAGGGACAGATATCCCATGGAGGGACCAGTGCATCAAAGATATCCCATGAAGGGACAGATATCCCATGAAGGGACCAGTGCATCAAAGATATACCATGAAGGGACCAGTGCATCAAAGATATCCCATGAAGGGACAGATATCCCATGAAGGGACAGATATCCCATGAAGGGACAGATATCCCATGAAGGGACAGATATCCCATGAAGGGACAGATATCCCATGAAGGGACCAGTGCATCAAAGATATCCCATGAAGGGACAGGTATCCCATGAAGGAACCAGTGCATCAAAGATATCCCATGAAGGGACCAGTGCATCAAAGATATCCCATGAAGGGACCAGAGCATCAAAGATATCCCATGAAGGGACAGATATCCCATGAAGGGACCAGTGCATCAAAGATATCTCATGAAGGGACAGATATCCCATGAAGGGACCAGTGCATCAAAGATATCCCATGAAGGGACCAGTGCATCAAAGATATCCCATGAAGGGACAGATATCCCATGAAGGGACCAGTGCATCAAAGATCTCATGAAGGGACAGATATCCCATGAAGGGACCAGTGCATCAAAGATATCCCATGAAGGGACCCGTGCATCAAAGATATCCCATGAAGGGACAGATATCCCATGAAGGGACCAGTGCATCAAAGATATCCCATGAAGGGACCAGTGCATCAAAGATATCCCATGAAGGGACAGATATCCCATGAAGGGACCAGTGCATCAAAGATATCCCATGAAGGGACAGATATCCCATGAAGGGACCAGTGCATCAAAGATATCCCATGAAGGGACCGGTGCATCAAAGATGTCCCATGAAGGGACCAGTGCATCAAAGATATCCCATGAAGGGACCAGTGCATCAAAGATATCCCATGAAGGGACCAGTGCATCAAAGATATCCCATGAAGGGACCAGTGCATCAAAGATATCCCATGAAGGGACCAGTGCATCAAAGATATCCCATGAAGGGACAGATATCCCATGAAGGGACCAGTGCATCAAAGATATCCCATGAAGGGACAGATATCCCATGAAGGGACCAGTGCATCAAAGATATCCCTTAAAGGGACCAGTGCATCAAAGATATCCCTTAAAGGGACCAGTGCATCAAAGATATCCCATGAAGGGACAGATATCCCATGAAGGGACAGATATCCCATGAAGGGACCAGTGCATCAAAGATATCCCATGAAGGGACAGATATCCCATGAAGGGACCAGTGCATCAAAGATATCCCTTAAAGGGACCAGTGCATCAAAGATATCCCCTAAAGGGACCAGTGCATCAAAGATATCCCTTAAAGGGACCAGTGCATCAAAGATATCCCATGAAGGGACAGATATCCCATGAAGGGACAGATATCCCATGAAGGGACCAGTGCATCAAAGATATCCCATGAAGGGACCAGTGCATCAAAGATATCCCATGAAGGGACAGATATCCCATGCAGGGACAGATATCCCATGAAGGGACAGATATCCCATGAAGGGACAGATATCCCATGAAGGGACAGATATCCCATGAAGGGACAGATATCCCATGAAGGGACAGATATCCCATGAAGGGACAGATATCCCATGAAGGGACAGATATCCCATGAAGGGACAGATATCCCATGAAGGGACCAGTGCATCAAAGATATCCCATGAAGGGACCAGTGCATCAAAGATATCCCATGAAGGGACAGATATCCCATGAAGGGACCAGTGCATCAAAGATATCCCACGAAGGGACCAGTGCATCAAAGATATCCCATGAAGGGACAGATATCCCATGAAGGGACCAGTGCATCAAAGATATCCCATGAAGGGACAGATATCCCATGAAGGGACCAGTGCATCAAAGATATCCCATGAAGGGACAGATATCCCATGAAGGGACAGATATCCCATGAAGGGACCAGTGCATCAAAGATATCCCATGAAGGGACCAGTGCATCAAAGATATCCCATGAAGGGACAGATATCCCATGAAGGGACCAGTGCATCAAAGATATCCCTTGAAGGGACCAGTGCATCAAAGATATCCCATGAAGGGACAGATATCCCATGAAGGGACCAGTGCATCAAAGATATCCCATGAAGGGACAGATATCCCATGAAGGGACCGGTGCATCAAAGATGTCCCATGAAGGGACCAGTGCATCAAAGATATCCCATGAAGGGACCAGTGCATCAAAGATATCCCATGAAGGGACCAGTGCATCAAAGATATCCCATGAAGGGACCAGCTCATCAAAGATATCCCATGATGGGACAGATATCCCATGAAGGGACCAGTGCATCAAAGATATCCCATGAAGGGACCGGTGCATCAAAGATGTCCCATGAAGGGACCAGTGCATCAAAGATATCCCATGAAGGGACCAGTGCATCAAAGATATCCCATGAAGGGACCAGTGCATCAAAGATATCCCATGAAGGGACAGATATCCCATGAAGGGACCAGTGCATCAAAGATATCCCATGAAGGGACAGATATCCCATGAAGGGACCAGTGCATCAAAGATATCCCATGAAGGGACCAGTGCATCAAAGATATCCCATGAAGGGACCAGTGCATCAAAGATATCCCATGAAGGGACCAGTGCATCAAAGATATCCCATGAAGGGACCAGTGCATCAAAGATATCCCATGAAGGGACAGATATCCCATGAAGGGACCAGTGCATCAAAGATATCCCATGAAGGGACAGATATCCCATGAAGGGACCAGTGCATCAAAGATATCCCATGAAGGGACCAGTGCATCAAAGATATCCCATGAAGGGACAGATATCCCATGAAGGGACCAGTGCATCAAAGATATCCCATGAAGGGACAGATATCCCATGAAGGGACCAGTGCATCAAAGATATCCCATGAAGGGACAGATATCCCATGAAGGGACCAGTGCATCAAAGATATCCCTTAAAGGGACCAGTGCATCAAAGATATCCCTTAAAGGGACCAGTGCATCAAAGATATCCCATGAAGGGACAGATATCCCATGAAGGGACAGATATCCCATGAAGGGACAGATATCCCATGAAGGGACCAGTGCATCAAAGATATCCCATGAAGGGACAGATATCCCATGAAGGGACCAGTGCATCAAAGATATCCCATGAAGGGACAGATATCCCATGAAGGGACCAGTGCATCAAAGATATCCCATGAAGGGACCAGTGCATCAAAGATATCCCATGAAGGGACAGATATCCCATGAAGGGACCAGTGCATCAAAGATATCCCATGAAGGGGCAGATATCCCATGAAGGGACCAGTGCATCAAAGATATCCCATGAAGGGACCAGTGCATCAAAGATATCCCATGAAGGGACAGATATCCCATGAAGGGACCAGTGCATCAAAGATATCCCATGAAGGGACCAGTGCATCAAAGATATCCCATGAAGGGACCAGTGCATCAAAGATATCCCATGAAGGGACAGATATCCCATGCAGGGACAGATATCCCATGAAGGGACAGATATCCCATGAAGGGACAGATATCCCATGAAGGGACAGATATCCCATGAAGGGACAGATATCCCATGAAGGGACCAGAGCATCAAAGATATCCCATGAAGGGACAGATATCCCATGAAGGGACCAATGCATCAAAGATATCCCATGAAGGGACCAGTGCATCAAAGATATCCCATGAAGGGACCAGTGCATCAAAGATCTCCCATTAAGGGACCAGTGCATCAAAGATATCCCATGAAGGGACAGATAACCCTTGAAGGGACCAGTGCATCAAAAATATCCCATGAAGGGACAGATATCCCATGAAGGGACCGGTGCATCAAAGATATCCCTTGAAGGGACCAGTGCATCAAAGATATCCCATGAAGGGACCAGTGCATCATAGATATCCCATGAAGGGACCAGTGCATCAAAGATATCCCATGAAGGGACAGATATCCCATGAAGGGACCAGTGCATCAAAGATATCCCATGAAGGGACAGATATCCCATGAAGGGACCAGTGCATCAAAGATATCCCATGAAGGGACCAGTGCATCAAAGATATCCCATGAAGGGACAGATATCCCATGAAGGGACCAGTGCATCAAAGATATCCCAAGAAGGGACAGATATCCCATGAAGGGACCGGTGCATCAAAGATATCCCATGAAGGGACCAGTGCATCAAAGATATCCCATGAAGGGACAGATATCCCATGAAGGGACCAGTGCATCAAAGATATCCCTTGAAGGGACAGATATCCCATGAAGGGACCAGTGCATCAAAGATATCCCATGAAGGGACCAGTGCATCAAAGATATCCCTTGAAGGGACCAGTGCATCAAAGATATCCCATGAAGGGACCAGTGCATCAAAGATATCCCATGAAGGGACAAGTGCATCAAAGATATCCCATGAAGGGACAGATATCCCATGAAGGGACCAGTGCATCAAAGATATCCCATGAAGGGACAGATATCCCATGAAGGGACCAGTGCATCAAAGATATCCCATGAAGGGACCAGTGCATCAAAGATATCCCATGAAGGGACAGATATCCCATGAAGGGACCAGTGCATCAAAGATATCCCATGAAGGGACAGATATCCCATGAAGGGACCAGTGCATCAAAGATATCCCATGAAGGGACCAGTGCATCAAAGATATCCCATGAAGGGACCAGTGCATCAAAGATATCCCATGAAGGGACAGATATCCCATGAAGGGACCAGTGCATCAAAGATATCCCATGAAGGGACAGATATCCCATGAAGGGACAGATATCCCATGAAGGGACCAGTGCATCAAAGATATCCCATGAAGGGACCAGTGCATCAAAGATATCCCATGAAGGGACCAGTGCATCAAAGATATCCCATGAAGGGACAGATATCCCATGAAGGGACCAGTGCATCAAAGATATCCCATGAAGGGACAGATAACCCATGAAGGGACCAGTGCATCAAAGATATCCCATGAAGGGACAGATATCCCATGAAGGGACCAGTGCATCAAAGATATCCCATGAAAGGACAGATATCCCATGAAGGGACAGATATCCCATGAAGGGACAGATATCCCATGAAGGGACAGATATCCCATGAAGGGACAGATATCCCATGAAGGGACAGATATCCCATGAAGGGACAGATATCCCATGAAGGGACAGATATCCCATGAAGGGACCAGTGCATAAAATATATCCCATGAAGGGACCGGTGCATCAAAGATATCCCATGAAGGGACCAGTGCATCAAAGATATCACATGAAGGGACCAGTGCATCAAAGATATCCCATGAAGGGACCAGTGCATCAAAGATATCCCATGAAGGGACCAGTGCATCAAAGATATCCCATGAAGGGACAGATATCCCATGAAGGGACCAGTGCATCAAAGATATCCCATGAAGGGACCAGTGCATCAAAGATATCCCATGAAGGGACAGATATCCCATGAAGGGACCAGTGCATCAAAGATATCCCATGAAGGGACCAGTGCATCAAAGATATCCCATGAAGGGACCAGTGCATCAAAGATATCCCATGAAGGGACAGATATCCCATGAAGGGACCAGTGCATCAAAGATCTCCCATTAAGGGACCAGTGCATCAAAGATATCCCATGAAGGGACCAGTGCATCAAAGATATCCCATGAAGGGACCAGTGCATCAAAGATATCCCATGAAGGGACCAGTGCATCAAAGATATCCCATAAAGGGACAGATATCCCATGAAGGGACAGATATCCCATGAAGGGACCAGTGCATCAAAGATATCCCATGAAGGGACCAGTGCATCAAAGATATCCCATGAAGGGACCAGTGCATCAAAGATATCCCATGAAGGGACAGATATCCCATGAAGGGACCAGTGCATCAAAGATATCCCATGAAGGGACAGATATCCCATGAAGGGACCAGTGCATCAAAGATATCTCATGAAGGGACAGATATCCCATGAAGGGACAGATATCCCATGAAGGGACAGATATCCCATGAAGGGACAGATATCCCATGAAGGGACAGATAAACCATGAAGGGACAGATAAACCATGAAGGGACAGATAAACCATGAAGGGACAGATAAACCATGAAGGGACAGATATCCCATGAAGGGACCAGTGCATCAAAGATATCCCATGAAGGGACCGGTGCATCAAAGATATCCCATGAAGGGACCAGTGCATCAAAGATATCCCATGAAGGGACAGATATCCCATGGAGGGACTAGTGCATCAAAGATATCCCATGAAGGGACAGATATCCCATGAAGGGACCAGTGCATCAAAGATATCCCATGAAGGGACAGATATCGCACGAAGGGACCAGTGCATCAAAGATATCCCATGAAGGGACAGATATCCCATGAAGGGACCAGTGCATCAAAGATATCCCATGAAGGGACAGATATCCCATGAAGGGACAGATATCCCATGAAGGGACAGATATCCCATGAAGGGACCAGTGCATCAAAGATATCCCATGAAGGGACCAGTGCATCAAAGATATCCCATGAAGGGACAGATATCCCATGAAGGGACCAGTGCATCAAAGATATCCCATGAAGGGACCAGTGCATCAAAGATATCCCATGAAGGGACAGATATCCCATGAAGGGACCAGTGCATCAAAGATATTCCACGAAGGGACCAGTGCATCAACGATATCCCATGAAGGGACAGATATCCCATGAAGGGACCAGTGCATCAAAGATATCCCATGAAGGGACAGATATCCCATGAAGGGACCAGTGCATCAAAGATATCCCATGAAGGGACAGATATCCCATGAAGGGACAGATATCCCATGAAGGGACCAGTGCATCAAAGATATCCCATGAAGGGACCAGTGCATCAAAGATATCCCATGAAGGCACAGATATCCCATGAAGGGACCAGTGCATCAAAGATATCCCTTGAAGGGACCAGTGCATCAAAGATATCCCATGAAGGGACAGATATCCCATGAAGGGACCAGTGCATCAAAGATATCCCATGAAGGGACAGATATCCCATGAAGGGACCGGTGCATCAAAGATGTCCCATGAAGGGACCAGTGCATCAAAGATATCCCATGAAGGGACCAGTGCATCAAAGATATCCCATGAAGGGACCAGTGCATCAAAGATATCCCATGAAGGGACCAGCTCATCAAAGATATCCCATGATGGGACAGATATCCCATGAAGGGACCAGTGCATCAAAGATATCCCATGAAAGGACCGGTGCATCAAAGATGTCCCATGAAGGGACCAGTGCATCAAAGATATCCCATGAAGGGACCAGTGCATCAAAGATATCCCATGAAGGGACCAGTGCATCAAAGATATCCCATGAAGGGACAGATATCCCATGAAGGGACCAGTGCATCAAAGATATCCCATGAAGGGACAGATATCCCATGAAGGGACCAGTGCATCAAAGATATCCCATGAAGGGACCAGTGCATCAAAGATATCCCATGAAGGGACCAGTGCATCAAAGATATCCCATGAAGGGACCAGTGCATCAAAGATATCCCATGAAGGGACCAGTGCATCAAAGATATCCCATGAAGGGACAGATATCCCATGAAGGGACCAGTGCATCAAAGATATCCCATGAAGGGACAGATATCCCATGAAGGGACCAGTGCATCAAAGATATCCCATGAAGGGACCAGTGCATCAAAGATATCCCATGAAGGGACAGATATCCCATGAAGGGACCAGTGCATCAAAGATATCCCATGAAGGGACAGATATCCCATGAAGGGACCAGTGCATCAAAGATATCCCATGAAGGGACAGATATCCCATGAAGGGACCAGTGCATCAAAGATATCCCTTAAAGGGACCAGTGCATCAAAGACATCCCTTAAAGGGACCAGTGCATCAAAGATATCCCATGAAGGGACAGATATCCCATGAAGGGACAGATATCCCATGAAGGGACCAGTGCATCAAAGATATCCCATGAAGGGACAGATATCCCATGAAGGGACCAGTGCATCAAAGATATCCCATGAAGGGACAGATATCCCATGAAGGGACCAGTGCATCAAAGATATCCCATGAAGGGACCAGTGCATCAAAGATATCCCATGAAGGGACCAGTGCATCAAAGATATCCCATGAAGGGACAGATATCCCATGAAGGGACCAGTGCATCAAAGATATCCCATGAAGGGACCAGTGCATCAAAGATATCCCATGAAGGGACAGATATCCCATGAAGGGACCAGTGCATCAAAGATATCCCATGAAGGGACAGATATCCCATGAAGGGACCAGTGCATCAAAGATATCTCATGAAGGGACAGATATCCCATGAAGGGACCAGTGCATCAAAGATATCCCATGAAGGGACCAGTGCATCAAAGATATCCCATGAAGGGACCAGTGCATCAAAGATATCCCATGAAGGGACAGATATCCCATGCAGGGACAGATATCCCATGAAGGGACAGATATCCCATGAAGGGACAGATATCCCATGAAGGGACAGATATCCCATGAAGGGACAGATATCCCATGAAGGGACCAGAGCATCAAAGATATCCCATGAAGGGACAGATATCCCATGAAGGGACCAATGCATCAAAGATATCCCATGAAGGGACCAGTGCATCAAAGATATCCCATGAAGGGACCAGTGCATCAAAGATCTCCCATTAAGGGACCAGTGCATCAAAGATATCCCATGAAGGGACAGATAACCCATGAAGGGACCAGTGCATCAAAAATATCCCATGAAGGGACAGATATCCCATGAAGGGACCGGTGCATCAAAGATATCCCTTGAAGGGACCAGTGCATCAAAGATATCCCATGAAGGGGCCAGTGCATCATAGATATCCCATGAAGGGACCAGTGCATCAAAGATATCCCATGAAGGGACAGATATCCCATGAAGGGACCAGTGCATCAAAGATATCCCATGAAGGGACAGATATCCCATGAAGGGACCAGTGCATCAAAGATATCCCATGAAGGGACCAGTGCATCAAAGATATCCCATGAAGGGACAGATATCCCATGAAGGGACCAGTGCATCAAAGATATCCCAAGAAGGGACAGATATCCCATGAAGGGACCGGTGCATCAAAGATATCCCATGAAGGGACCAGTGCATCAAAGATATCCCATGAAGGGACAGATATCCCATGAAGGGACCAGTGCATCAAAGATATCCCTTGAAGGGACAGATATCCCATGAAGGGACCAGTGCATCAAAGATATCCCATGAAGGGACCAGTGCATCAAAGATATCCCTTGAAGGGACCAGTGCATCAAAGATATCCCATGAAGGGACCAGTGCATCAAAGATATCCCATGAAGGGACAAGTGCATCAAAGATATCCCATGAAGGGACAGATATCCCATGAAGGGACCAGTGCATCAAAGATATCCCATGAAGGGACAGATACCCCATGAAGGGACCAGTGCATCAAAGATATCCCATGAAGGGACCAGTGCATCAAAGATATCCCATGAAGGGACAGATATCCCATGAAGGGACCAGTGCATCAAAGATATCCCATGAAGGGACAGATATCCCATGAAGGGACCAGTGCATCAAAGATATCCCATGAAGGGACCAGTGCATCAAAGATATCCCATGAAGGGACCAGTGCATCAAAGATATCCCATGAAGGGACAGATATCCCATGAAGGGACCAGTGCATCAAAGATATCCCATGAAGGGACAGATATCCCATGAAGGGACAGATATCCCATGAAGGGACCAGTGCATCAAAGATATCCCATGAAGGGACCAGTGCATCAAAGATATCCCATGAAGGGACCAGTGCATCAAAGATATCCCATGAAGGGACAGATATCCCATGAAGGGACCAGTGCATCAAAGATATCCCATGAAGGGACAGATATCCCATGAAGGGACAGATAACCCATGAAGGGACCAGTGCATCAAAGATATCCCATGAAGGAACAGATATCCCATGAAGGGACCAGTGCATCAAAGATATCCCATGAAAGGACAGATATCCCATGAAGGGACAGATATCCCATGAAGGGACAGATATCCCATGAAGGGACAGATATCCCATGAAGGGACAGATATCCCATGAAGGGACAGATATCCCATGAAGGGACAGATATCCCATGAAGGGACAGATATCCCATGAAGGGACAGATATCCCATGAAGGGACAGATATCCCATGAAGGGACAGATATCCCATGAAGGGACAGATATCCCATGAAGGGACAGATATCCCATGAAGGGACAGATATCCCATGAAGGGACAGATAAACCATGAAGGGACAGATAAACCATGAAGGGACAGATAAACCATGAAGGGACAGATAAACCATGAAGGGACAGATATCCCATGAAGGGACCAGTGCATCAAAGATATCCCATGAAGGGACCGGTGCATCAAAGATATCCCATGAAGGGACCAGTGCATCAAAGATATCCCATGAAGGGACAGATATCCCATGAAGGGACTAGTGCATCAAAGATATCCCATGAAGGGACAGATATCCCATGAAGGGACCAGTGCATCAAAGATATCCCATGAAGGGACAGATATCGCACGAAGGGACCAGTGCATCAAAGATATCCCATGAAGGGACAGATATCCCATGAAGGGACCAGTGCATCAAAGATATCCCATGAAGGGACAGATATCCCATGAAGGGACAGATATCCCATGAAGGGACCAGTGCATCAAAGATATCCCATGAAGGGACCAGTGCATCAAAGATATCCCATGAAGGGACCAGTGCATCAAAGATATCCCATGAAGGGACAGATATCCCATGAAGGGACCGGTGCATCAAAGATATCCCATGAAGGGACCAGTGCATCTAAGATATCCCATGAAGGGACAGATATCCCATGAAGGGACCAGTGCATCAAAGATATCCCATGAAGGGACCAGTGCATCAAAGATATCCCATGAAGGGACAGATATCCCATGAATGGCCCGGTGCATCAAAGATGTCCCATGAAGGGACAGATATCCCATGAAGGGACCAGTGCATCAAAGATATCCCATGAAGGGACCAGTGCATCAAAGATATCCCATGAAGGGACAGATATCCCATGAAGGGACCAGTGCATCATAGATATCCCATGAAGGGACCAGTGCATCAACGATATCCCATGAAGGGACAGATATCCCATGAAGGGACAGATATCCCATGAAGGGACAGATATCCCATGAAAGGACAGATATCCCATGAAGGGACAGATATCCCATGAAGGGACCAGTGCATCAAAGATATCCCATGAAGGGACCAGTGCATCAAAGATATCCCATGAAGGGACCAGTGCATCAAAGATATCCCATGAAGGGACAGATATCCCATGAAGGGACAGATATCCCATGAAGATACAGATATCCCATGAAGAGACAGATATCCCATGAAGGGACCGGTGCATCAAAGATATCCCATGAAGGGACCGGTGCATCAAAGATATCCCATGAAGGGACAGATATCCCATGAAGGGACCAGTGCATCAAAGATATCCCATGAAGGGACCAGTGCATCAAAGATATCCCATGAAGGGACCAGTGCATCAAAGATATCCCATGAAGGGACAGATATCCCATGAAGGGACCAGTGCATCAAAGATATCCCATGAAGGGACCAGTGCATCAAAGATATCCCATGAAGGGACCAGTGCATCAAAGATATCCCATAAAGGGACAGATATCCCATGAAGGGACAGATATCCCATGAAGGGACCAGTGCATCAACGATATCCCATGAAGGGACAGATATCCCATGAAGGGACCAGTGCATCAAAGATATCCCATGAAGGAACAGATATCCCATGAAGGGACCAGTGCATCAAAGATATCCCACGAAGGGACCAGTGCATCAAAGATATCCCATGTAGGGACCAGTGCATCAAAGATATCCCATGAAGGGACCAGTGCATCAAAGATATCCCATGAAGGGACCAGTGCATCAAAGATATCCCATGAAGGGACAGATATCCCATGAAGGGACAGATATCCCATGAAGGGACCAGTGCATCAAAGATATCCCATGAAGGGACCAGTGCATCAAAGATATCCCATGAAGAGACCAGTGCATCAAAGATATCCCATGAAGGGACCAGTGCATCAAAGATATCCCATGAAGGGACCGGTGCATCAAAGATATCCCATGAAGGGACCGGTGCATCAAAGATATCCCATGAAGGGACCGGTGCATCAAAGATATCCCATGAAGGGACAGATATCCCATGAAGGGACCAGTGCATCAAAGATATCCCATGAAGGGACAGATATCCCATGAAGGGACAGATATCCCATGAAGGGACCAGTGCACCAAAGATATCCCATGAAGGGACCAGTGCATCAAAGATATCCCATGAAGGGACAGATATCCCATGAAGGGACCGGTGCATCAAAGATATCCCATGAAGGGACAGATATCCCATGAAGGGACAGATATCCCATGAAGGGACCAGTGCATCAAAGATATCCCATGAAGGGACAGATATCCCATGAAGGGACAGATATCCCATGAAGGGACAGATATCGCATGAAGGGACAGATATCCCATGAAGGGACAGATATCCCATGAAGGGACAGATATCCCATGAAGGGACAGATATCCCATGAAGGGACAGATATCCCATGAAGGGACAGATATCCCATGAAGGGACAGATATCCCATGAAGGGACAGATATCCCATGAAGGGAGCAGCGCATCAAAGATATCCCATGAAGGGACAGATATCCCATGAAGGGACAGATATCCCATGAAGGGACAGATATCCCATGAAGGGACAGATATCCCATGAAGGGACCAGTGCATCAAAGATATCCCATGAAGGGACAGATATCCCATGAAGGGACCAGTGCATCAAAGATATCCCATGAAGGGACCAGTGCTTCAAAGATATCCCATGAAGGGACAGATATCCCATGAAGGGACAGATATCCCATGAAGGGACCAGTGCATCAAAGATATCCCATGAAGGGACCAGTGCATCAAAGATATCCCATGAAGGGACAGATATCCCATGAAGGGACCGGTGCATCAAAGATATCCCATGATGGGACCAGTGCATCAAAGATATCCCATGAAGGGACCAGTGCATCAAAGATATCCCATGAAGGGACCGGTGCATCAAAGATATCCCATGAAGGGACAGATATCCCATGAAGGGACCAGTGCATCAAAGATATCCCATGAAGGGACCGGTGCATCAAAGATATCCCATGAAGGGACCAGTGCATCAAAAATATCCCATGAAGGGACCAGTGCATCAAAGATATCCCATGAAGGGACAGATATCCCATGAAGGGACAAGTGCATCAAAGATATCCCATGAAGGGACAGATATGCCATGAAGGGACCAGTGCATCAAAGATATCCCATGAAGGGACAGATATCCCATGAAGGGACCAGTGCATCAAAGATATCCCATGAAGGGACAGATATCCCATGAAGGGACCAGTGCATCAAAGATATCCCATGAAGGGACAGATATCCCATGAAGGGACCAGTGCATCAAAGATATCCCATGAAGGGACCAGTGCATCATAGATATCCCATGAAGGGACCACTGCATCATAGATATCCCATGAAGGGATAGATATCCCATGAAGGGACCAGTGCATCAAAGATATCCCATGAAGGGACCAGTGCATCAAAGATATCCCATGAAGGGACCGGTGCATGAAAGATATCCCATGAAGGGACCAGTGCATCAAAGACATCCCATGAAGGGACCGATATCCCATGAAGGGACCAGTGCATCAAAGATATCCCATGAAGGGACCAGTGCATCAAAGATATCCCATGAAGGGACAGATATCCCATGAAGGGACCGGTGCATCAAAGATATCCCATGAAGGGACCGGTGCATCAAAGATATCGCATGAAGGGACCAGTGCATCAAAGACATCCCATGAAGGGACAGATATCCCATGAAGGGACAGATATCCCATGAAGGGACAGATATCCCATGAAGGGACAGATATCCCATGAAGGGACAGATATCCCATGAAGGGACAGATATCCCATGAAGGGACAGATATCCCATGAAGGGACAGATAAACCATGAAGGGACAGATAAACCATGAAGGGACAGATAAACCATGAAGGGACAGATATCCCATGAAGGGACCAGTGCATCAAAGATATCCCATGAAGGGACCGGTGCATCAAAGATATCCCATGAAGGGACCAGTGCATCAAAGATATCCCATGAAGGGACAGATATCCCATGAAGGGACCAGTGCATCAAAGATATCCCATGAAGGGACAGATATCCCATGAAGGGACAGATATCCCATGAAGGGACCAGTGCATCAAAGATATCCCATGAAGGGACCAGTGCATCAAAGATATCCCATGAAGGGACAGATATCCCATGAAGGGACCGGTGCATCAAAGATATCCCATGAAGGGACCAGTGCATCTAAGATATCCCATGAAGGGACAGATATCCCATGAAGGGACCAGTGCATCAAAGATATCCCATGAAGGGTCCAGTGCATCAAAGATATCCCATGAAGGGACAGATATCCCATGAATGGCCCGGTGCATCAAAGATGTCCCATGAAGGGACAGATATCCCATGAAGGGACCAGTGCATCAAAGATATCCCATGAAGGGACCAGTGCATCAAAGATATCCCATGAAGGGACAGATATCCCATGAAGGGACCAGTGCATCATAGATATCCCATGAAGGGACCAGTGCATCAACGATATCCCATGAAGGGACAGATATCCCATGAAGGGACAGATATCCCATGAAGGGACAGATATCCCATGAAGGGACAGATATCCCATGAAGGGACAGATATCCCATGAAGGGACAGATATCCCATGAAGGGACAGATATCCCATGAAGGGACAGATATCCCATGAAAGGACAGATATCCCATGAAGGGACAGATATCCCATGAAGGGACCAGTGCATCAAAGATATCCCATGAAGGGACCAGTGCATCAAAGATATCCCATGAAGGGACCAGTGCATCAAAGATATCCCATGAAGGGACAGATATCCCATGAAGGGACAGATATCCCATGAAGGGACAGATATCCCATGAAGAGACAGATATCCCATGAAGAGACAGATATCCCATGAAGGGACCAGTGCATCAAAGATATCCCATGAAGGGACAGATATCCCATGAAGGGACCAGTGCATCAAAGATATCCCATGAAGGGACAGATATCCCATGAAGGGACCAGTGCATCAAAGATATCCCATGAAGGGACAGATATCCCATGAAGGGACCGGTGCATCAAAGATATCCCATGAAGGGACCGGTGCATCAAAGATATCCCATGAAGGGACAGATATCCCATGAAGGGACCAGTGCATCAAAGATATCCCATGAAGGGACCAGTGCATCAAAGATATCCCATGAAGGGACAGATATCCCATGAAGGGACCAGTGCATCAAAGATATCCCATGAAGGGACAGATATCCCATGAAGGGACCAGTGCATCAAAGATATCCCATGAAGGGACCAGTGCATCAAATATATCCCATGAAGGGACCAGTGCATCAAAGATATCCCATGAAGGGACCAGTGCATCAAAGATATCCCATAAAGGGACAGATATCCCATGAAGGGACAGATATCCCATGAAGGGACCAGTGCATCAACGATATCCCATGAAGGGACAGATATCCCATGAAGGGACCAGTGCATCAAAGATATCCCATGAAGGAACAGATATCCCATGAAGGGACCAGTGCATCAAAGATATCCCACGAAGGGACCAGTGCATCAAAGATATCCCATGTAGGGACCAGTGCATCAAAGATATCCCATGAAGGGACCAGTGCATCAAAGATATCCCATGAAGGGACCAGTGCATCAAAGATATCCCATGAAGGGACAGATATCCCATGAAGGGACAGATATCCCATGAAGGGACCAGTGCATCAAAGATATCCCATGAAGGGACCAGTGCATCAAAGATATCCCATGAAGAGACCAGTGCATCAAAGATATCCCATGAAGGGACCAGTGCATCAAAGATATCCCATGAAGAGACCAGTGCATCAAAGATATCCCATGAAGGGACCAGTGCATCAAAGATATCCCATGAAGGGACCGGTGCATCAAAGATATCCCATGAAGGGACCGGTGCATCAAAGATATCCCATGAAGGGACCGGTGCATCAAAGATATCCCATGAAGGGACAGATATCCCATGAAGGGACCAGTGCATCAAAGATATCCCATGAAGGGACAGATATCCCATGAAGGGACGGATAGCCCATGAAGGGACCAGTGCACCAAAGATATCCCATGAAGGGACCAGTGCATCAAAGATATCCCATGAAGGGACAGATATCCCATGAAGGGACCGGTGCATCAAAGATATCCCATGAAGGGACAGATATCCCATGAAGGGACAGATATCCCATGAAGGGACCAGTGCATCAAAGATATCCCATGAAGGGACAGATATCCCATGAAGGGACAGATATCCCATGAAGGGACAGATATCGCATGAAGGGACAGATATCCCATGAAGGGACAGATATCCCATGAAGGGACAGATATCCCATGAAGGGACAGATATCCCATGAAGGGACAGATATCCCATGAAGGGACAGATATCCCATGAAGGGACAGATATCCCATGAAGGGACAGATATCCCATGAAGGGAGCAGCGCATCAAAGATATCCCATGAAGGGACAGATATCCCATGAAGGGACAGATATCCCATGAAGGGACAGATATCCCATGAAGGGACAGATATCCCATGAAGGGACCAGTGCATCAAAGATATCCCATGAAGGGACAGATATCCCATGAAGGGACCAGTGCATCAAAGATATCCCATGAAGGGACCAGTGCTTCAAAGATATCCCATGAAGGGACAGATATCCCATGAAGGGACAGATATCCCATGAAGGGACCAGTGCATCAAAGATATCCCATGAAGGGACCAGTGCATCAAAGATATCCCATGAAGGGACAGATATCCCATGAAGGGACCGGTGCATCAAAGATATCCCATGATGGGACCAGTGCATCAAAGATATCCCATGAAGGGACCAGTGCATCAAAGATATCCCATGAAGGGACCGGTGCATCAAAGATATCCCATGAAGGGACAGATATCCCATGAAGGGACCAGTGCATCAAAGATATCCCATGAAGGGACCGGTGCATCAAAGATATCCCATGAAGGGACCAGTGCATCAAAAATATCCCATGAAGGGACCAGTGCATCAAAGATATCCCATGAAGGGACAGATATCCCATGAAGGGACAAGTGCATCAAAGATATCCCATGAAGGGACAGATATGCCATGAAGGGACCAGTGCATCAAAGATATCCCATGAAGGGACAGATATCCCATGAAGGGACCAGTGCATCAAAGATATCCCATGAAGGGACAGATATCCCATGAAGGGACCAGTGCATCAAAGATATCCCATGAAGGGACAGATATCCCATGAAGGGACCAGTGCATCAAAGATATCCCATGAAGGGACCAGTGCATCATAGATATCCCATGAAGGGACCACTGCATCATAGATATCCCATGAAGGGATAGATATCCCATGAAGGGACCAGTGCATCAAAGATATCCCATGAAGGGACCAGTGCATCAAAGATATCCCATGAAGGGACCGGTGCATGAAAGATATCCCATGAAGGGACCAGTGCATCAAAGACATCCCATGAAGGGACCGATATCCCATGAAGGGACCAGTGCATCAAAGATATCCCATGAAGGGACCAGTGCATCAAAGATATCCCATGAAGGGACAGATATCCCATGAAGGGACCGGTGCATCAAAGATATCCCATGAAGGGACCGGTGCATCAAAGATATCGCATGAAGGGACCAGTGCATCAAAGACATCCCATGAAGGGACAGATATCCCATGAAGGGACAGATATCCCATGAAGGGACAGATATCCCATGAAGGGACAGATATCCCATGAAGGGACAGATATCCCATGAAGGGACAGATATCCCATGAAGGGACAGATATCCCATGAAGGGACAGATATCCCATGAAGGGACAGATAAACCATGAAGGGACAGATAAACCATGAAGGGACAGATAAACCATGAAGGGACAGATATCCCATGAAGGGACCAGTGCATCAAAGATATCCCATGAAGGGACCGGTGCATCAAAGATATCCCATGAAGGGACCAGTGCATCAAAGATATCCCATGAAGGGACAGATATCCCATGAAGGGACCAGTGCATCAAAGATATCCCATGAAGGGACAGATATCCCATGAAGGGACAGATATCCCATGAAGGGACCAGTGCATCAAAGATATCCCATGAAGGGACCAGTGCATCAAAGATATCCCATGAAGGGACAGATATCCCATGAAGGGACCGGTGCATCAAAGATATCCCATGAAGGGACCAGTGCATCTAAGATATCCCATGAAGGGACAGATATCCCATGAAGGGACCAGTGCATCAAAGATATCCCATGAAGGGTCCAGTGCATCAAAGATATCCCATGAAGGGACAGATATCCCATGAATGGCCCGGTGCATCAAAGATGTCCCATGAAGGGACAGATATCCCATGAAGGGACCAGTGCATCAAAGATATCCCATGAAGGGACCAGTGCATCAAAGATATCCCATGAAGGGACAGATATCCCATGAAGGGACCAGTGCATCATAGATATCCCATGAAGGGACCAGTGCATCAACGATATCCCATGAAGGGACAGATATCCCATGAAGGGACAGATATCCCATGAAGGGACAGATATCCCATGAAGGGACAGATATCCCATGAAGGGACAGATATCCCATGAAGGGACAGATATCCCATGAAGGGACAGATATCCCATGAAGGGACAGATATCCCATGAAAGGACAGATATCCCATGAAGGGACAGATATCCCATGAAGGGACCAGTGCATCAAAGATATCCCATGAAGGGACCAGTGCATCAAAGATATCCCATGAAGGGACCAGTGCATCAAAGATATCCCATGAAGGGACAGATATCCCATGAAGGGACAGATATCCCATGAAGGGACAGATATCCCATGAAGAGACAGATATCCCATGAAGAGACAGATATCCCATGAAGGGACCAGTGCATCAAAGATATCCCATGAAGGGACAGATATCCCATGAAGGGACCAGTGCATCAAAGATATCCCATGAAGGGACAGATATCCCATGAAGGGACCAGTGCATCAAAGATATCCCATGAAGGGACAGATATCCCATGAAGGGACCGGTGCATCAAAGATATCCCATGAAGGGACCGGTGCATCAAAGATATCCCATGAAGGGACAGATATCCCATGAAGGGACCAGTGCATCAAAGATATCCCATGAAGGGACCAGTGCATCAAAGATATCCCATGAAGGGACAGATATCCCATGAAGGGACCAGTGCATCAAAGATATCCCATGAAGGGACAGATATCCCATGAAGGGACCAGTGCATCAAAGATATCCCATGAAGGGACCAGTGCATCAAATATATCCCATGAAGGGACCAGTGCATCAAAGATATCCCATGAAGGGACCAGTGCATCAAAGATATCCCATAAAGGGACAGATATCCCATGAAGGGACAGATATCCCATGAAGGGACCAGTGCATCAACGATATCCCATGAAGGGACAGATATCCCATGAAGGGACCAGTGCATCAAAGATATCCCATGAAGGAACAGATATCCCATGAAGGGACCAGTGCATCAAAGATATCCCACGAAGGGACCAGTGCATCAAAGATATCCCATGTAGGGACCAGTGCATCAAAGATATCCCATGAAGGGACCAGTGCATCAAAGATATCCCATGAAGGGACCAGTGCATCAAAGATATCCCATGAAGGGACAGATATCCCATGAAGGGACAGATATCCCATGAAGGGACCAGTGCATCAAAGATATCCCATGAAGGGACCAGTGCATCAAAGATATCCCATGAAGAGACCAGTGCATCAAAGATATCCCATGAAGGGACCAGTGCATCAAAGATATCCCATGAAGAGACCAGTGCATCAAAGATATCCCATGAAGGGACCAGTGCATCAAAGATATCCCATGAAGGGACCGGTGCATCAAAGATATCCCATGAAGGGACCGGTGCATCAAAGATATCCCATGAAGGGACCGGTGCATCAAAGATATCCCATGAAGGGACAGATATCCCATGAAGGGACCAGTGCATCAAAGATATCCCATGAAGGGACAGATATCCCATGAAGGGACGGATAGCCCATGAAGGGACCAGTGCACCAAAGATATCCCATGAAGGGACCAGTGCATCAAAGATATCCCATGAAGGGACAGATATCCCATGAAGGGACCGGTGCATCAAAGATATCCCATGAAGGGACAGATATCCCATGAAGGGACAGATATCCCATGAAGGGACCAGTGCATCAAAGATATCCCATGAAGGGACAGATATCCCATGAAGGGACAGATATCCCATGAAGGGACAGATATCCCATGAAGGGACAGATATCCCATGAAGGGACAGATATCCCATGAAGGGACAGATATCCCATGAAGGGACAGATATCCCATGAAGGGACAGATATCCCATGAAGGGACAGATATCCCATGAAGGGACAGATATCCCATGAAGGGACAGATATCCCATGAAGGGACAGATATCCCATGAAGGGACAGATATCCCATGAAGGGAGCAGCGCATCAAAGATATCCCATGAAGGGACAGATATCCCATGAAGGGACAGATATCCCATGAAGGGACAGATATCCCATGAAGGGACAGATATCCCATGAAGGGACCAGTGCATCAAAGATATCCCATGAAGGGACCAGTGCATCAAAGATATCCCATGAAGGGACAGATATCCCATGAAGGGACCAGTGCATCAAAGATATTCCACGAAGGGACCAGTGCATCAAAGATATCCCATGAAGGGACAGATATCCCATGAAGGGACCAGTGCATCAAAGATATCCCATGAAGGGACAGATATCCCATGAAGGGACCAGTGCATCAAAGATATCCCATGAAGGGACAGATATCCCATGAAGGGACAGATATCCCATGAAGGGACCAGTGCATCAAAGATATCCCATGAAGGGACCAGTGCATCAAAGATATCCCATGAAGGCACAGATATCCCATGAAGGGACCAGTGCATCAAAGATATCCCTTGAAGGGACCAGTGCATCAAAGATATCCCATGAAGGGACAGATATCCCATGAAGGGACCAGTGCATCAAAGATATCCCATGAAGGGACAGATATCCCATGAAGGGACCGGTGCATCAAAGATGTCCCATGAAGGGACCAGTGCATCAAAGATATCCCATGAAGGGACCAGTGCATCAAAGATATCCCATGAAGGGACCAGTGCATCAAAGATATCCCATGAAGGGACCAGCTCATCAAAGATATCCCATGATGGGACAGATATCCCATGAAGGGACCAGTGCATCAAAGATATCCCATGAAGGGACCGGTGCATCAAAGATGTCCCATGAAGGGACCAGTGCATCAAAGATATCCCATGAAGGGACCAGTGCATCAAAGATATCCCATGAAGGGACCAGTGCATCAAAGATATCCCATGAAGGGACCAGTGCATCAAAGATATCCCATGAAGGGACAGATATCCCATGAAGGGACCAGTGCATCAAAGATAACCCATGAAGGGACAGATATCCCATGAAGGGACCAGTGCATCAAAGATATCCCATGAAGGGACCAGTGCATCAAAGATATCCCATGAAGGGACCAGTGCATCAAAGATATCCCATGAAGGGACCAGTGCATCAAAGATATCCCATGAAGGGACCAGTGCATCAAAGATATCCCATGAAGGGACAGATATCCCATGAAGGGACCAGTGCATCAAAGATATCCCATGAAGGGACAGATATCCCATGAAGGGACCAGTGCATCAAAGATATCCCATGAAGGGACCAGTGCATCAAAGATATCCCATGAAGGGACAGATATCCCATGAAGGGACCAGTGCATCAAAGATATCCCATGAAGGGACAGATATCCCATGAAGGGACCAGTGCATCAAAGATATCCCATGAAGGGACAGATATCCCATGAAGGGACCAGTGCATCAAAGATATCCCTTAAAGGGACCAGTGCATCAAAGATATCCCTTAAAGGGACCAGTGCATCAAAGATATCCCATGAAGGGACAGATATCCCATGAAGGGACAGATATCCCATGAAGGGACCAGTGCATCAAAGATATCCAATGAAGGGACCAGTGCATCAAAGATATCCCATGAAGGGACAGATATCCCATGAAGGGACCAGTGCATCAAAGATATCCCATGAAGGGACAGATATCCCATGAAGGGACCAGTGCATCAAAGATATCCCATGAAGGGACCAGTGCATCAAAGATATCCCATGAAGGGACCAGTGCATCAAAGATATCCCATGAAGGGACAGATATCCCATGAAGGGACCAGTGCATCAAAGATATCCCATGAAGGGACAGATATCCCATGAAGGGACAGATATCCCATGAAGGGACCAGTGCATCAAAGATATCCCATGAAGGGACCAGTGCATCAAAGATATCCCATGAAGGGACCAGTGCATCAAAGATATCCCATGAAGGGACAGATATCCCATGAAGGGACCAGTGCATCAAAGATATCCCATGAAGGGACAGATATCCCATGAAGGGACAGATAACCCATGAAGGGACCAGTGCATCAAAGATATCCCATGAAGGGACAGATATCCCATGAAGGGACCAGTGCATCAAAGATATCCCATGAAGGGACAGATATCCCATGAAGGGACAGATATCCCATGAAGGGACAGATATCCCATGAAGGGACAGATATCCCATGAAGGGACAGATATCCCATGAAGGGACAGATATCCCATGAAGGGACAGATATCCCATGAAGGGACAGATATCCCATGAAGGGACAGATATCCCATGAAGGGACAGATATCCCATGAAGGGACAGATATCCCATGAAGGGACAGATAAACCATGAAGGGACAGATAAACCATGAAGGGACAGATAAACCATGAAGGGACAGATAAACCATGAAGGGACAGATAAACCATGAAGGGACAGATAAACCATGAAGGGACCAGTGCATCAAAGATATCCCATGAAGGGACCGGTGCATCAAAGATATCCCATGAAGGGACCAGTGCATCAAAGATATCCCATGAAGGGACAGATATCCCATGAAGGGACTAGTGCATCAAAGATATCCCATGAAGGGACAGATATCCCATGAAGGGACCAGTGCATCAAAGATATCCCATGAAGGGAGAGATATCGCACGAAGGGACCAGTGCATCAAAGATATCCCATGAAGGGACAGATATCCCATGAAGGGACCAGTGCATCAAAGATATCCCATGAAGGGACAGATATCCCATGAAGGGACAGATATCCCATGAAGGGACCAGTGCATCAAAGATATCCCATGAAGGGACCAGTGCATCAAAGATATCCCATGAAGGGACCAGTGCATCAAAGATATCCCATGAAGGGACAGATATCCCATGAAGGGACCGGTGCATCAAAGATATCCCATGAAGGGACCAGTGCATCTAAGATATCCCATGAAGGGACAGATATCCCATGAAGGGACCAGTGCATCAAAGATATCCCATGAAGGGACCAGTGCATCAAAGATATCCCATGAAGGGACAGATATCCCATGAATGGCCCGGTGCATCAAAGATGTCCCATGAAGGGACAGATATCCCATGAAGGGACCAGTGCATCAAAGATATCCCATGAAGGGACCAGTGCATCAAAGATATCCCATGAAGGGACAGATATCCCATGAAGGGACCAGTGCATCATAGATATCCCATGAAGGGACCAGTGCATCAACGATATCCCATGAAGGGACAGATATCCCATGAAGGGACAGATATCCCATGAAGGGACAGATATCCCATGAAAGGACAGATATCCCATGAAGGGACAGATATCCCATGAAGGGACCAGTGCATCAAAGATATCCCATGAAGGGACCAGTGCATCAAAGATATCCCATGAAGGGACCAGTGCATCAAAGATATCCCATGAAGGGACAGATATCCCATGAAGGGACAGATATCCCATGAAGATACAGATATCCCATGAAGAGACAGATATCCCATGAAGGGACCGGTGCATCAAAGATATCCCATGAAGGGACCGGTGCATCAAAGATATCCCATGAAGGGACAGATATCCCATGAAGGGACCAGTGCATCAAAGATATCCCATGAAGGGACAGATATCCCATGAAGGGACCAGTGCATCAAAGATATCCCATGAAGGGACCAGTGCATCAAAGATATCCCATGAAGGGACCAGTGCATCAAAGATATCCCATAAAGGGACAGATATCCCATGAAGGGACAGATATCCCATGAAGGGACCAGTGCATCAACGATATCCCATGAAGGGACAGATATCCCATGAAGGGACCAGTGCATCAAAGATATCCCATGAAGGAACAGATATCCCATGAAGGGACCAGTGCATCAAAGATATCCCACGAAGGGACCAGTGCATCAAAGATATCCCATGTAGGGACCAGTGCATCAAAGATATCCCATGAAGGGACCAGTGCATCAAAGATATCCCATGAAGGGACCAGTGCATCAAAGATATCCCATGAAGGGACAGATATCCCATGAAGGGACAGATATCCCATGAAGGGACCAGTGCATCAAAGATATCCCATGAAGGGACCAGTGCATCAAAGATATCCCATGAAGAGACCAGTGCATCAAAGATATCCCATGAAGGGACCAGTGCATCAAAGATATCCCATGAAGGGACCGGTGCATCAAAGATATCCCATGAAGGGACCGGTGCATCAAAGATATCCCATGAAGGGACCGGTGCATCAAAGATATCCCATGAAGGGACAGATATCCCATGAAGGGACCAGTGCATCAAAGATATCCCATGAAGGGACAGATATCCCATGAAGGGACAGATATCCCATGAAGGGACCAGTGCACCAAAGATATCCCATGAAGGGACCAGTGCATCAAAGATATCCCATGAAGGGACAGATATCCCATGAAGGGACCGGTGCATCAAAGATATCCCATGAAGGGACAGATATCCCATGAAGGGACAGATATCCCATGAAGGGACCAGTGCATCAAAGATATCCCATGAAGGGACAGATATCCCATGAAGGGACAGATATCGCATGAAGGGACAGATATCCCATGAAGGGACAGATATCCCATGAAGGGACAGATATCCCATGAAGGGACAGATATCCCATGAAGGGACAGATATCCCATGAAGGGACAGATATCCCATGAAGGGACAGATATCCCATGAAGGGACAGATATCCCATGAAGGGAGCAGCGCATCAAAGATATCCCATGAAGGGACAGATATCCCATGAAGGGACAGATATCCCATGAAGGGACAGATATCCCATGAAGGGACAGATATCCCATGAAGGGACCAGTGCATCAAAGATATCCCATGAAGGGACAGATATCCCATGAAGGGACCAGTGCATCAAAGATATCCCATGAAGGGACCAGTGCTTCAAAGATATCCCATGAAGGGACAGATATCCCATGAAGGGACAGATATCCCATGAAGGGACCAGTGCATCAAAGATATCCCATGAAGGGACCAGTGCATCAAAGATATCCCATGAAGGGACAGATATCCCATGAAGGGACCGGTGCATCAAAGATATCCCATGATGGGACCAGTGCATCAAAGATATCCCATGAAGGGACCAGTGCATCAAAGATATCCCATGAAGGGACCGGTGCATCAAAGATATCCCATGAAGGGACAGATATCCCATGAAGGGACCAGTGCATCAAAGATATCCCATGAAGGGACCGGTGCATCAAAGATATCCCATGAAGGGACCAGTGCATCAAAAATATCCCATGAAGGGACCAGTGCATCAAAGATATCCCATGAAGGGACAGATATCCCATGAAGGGACAAGTGCATCAAAGATATCCCATGAAGGGACAGATATGCCATGAAGGGACCAGTGCATCAAAGATATCCCATGAAGGGACAGATATCCCATGAAGGGACCAGTGCATCAAAGATATCCCATGAAGGGACAGATATCCCATGAAGGGACCAGTGCATCAAAGATATCCCATGAAGGGACAGATATCCCATGAAGGGACCAGTGCATCAAAGATATCCCATGAAGGGACCAGTGCATCATAGATATCCCATGAAGGGACCACTGCATCATAGATATCCCATGAAGGGATAGATATCCCATGAAGGGACCAGTGCATCAAAGATATCCCATGAAGGGACCAGTGCATCAAAGATATCCCATGAAGGGACCGGTGCATGAAAGATATCCCATGAAGGGACCAGTGCATCAAAGACATCCCATGAAGGGACAGATATCCCATGAAGGGACCAGTGCATCAAAGATATCCCATGAAGGGACCAGTGCATCAAAGATATCCCATGAAGGGACAGATATCCCATGAAGGGACCGGTGCATCAAAGATATCCCATGAAGGGACCGGTGCATCAAAGATATCGCATGAAGGGACCAGTGCATCAAAGACATCCCATGAAGGGACAGATATCCCATGAAGGGACAGATATCCCATGAAGGGACAGATATCCCATGAAGGGACAGATATCCCATGAAGGGACAGATATCCCATGAAGGGACAGATAAACCATGAAGGGACAGATAAACCATGAAGGGACAGATATCCCATGAAGGGACCAGTGCATCAAAGATATCCCATGAAGGGACCGGTGCATCAAAGATATCCCATGAAGGGACCAGTGCATCAAAGATATCCCATGAAGGGACAGATATCCCATGAAGGGACTAGTGCATCAAAGATATCCCATGAAGGGACAGATATCCCATGAAGGGACCAGTGCATCAAAGATATCCCATGAAGGGACAGATATCGCACGAAGGGACCAGTGCATCAAAGATATCCCATGAAGGGACAGATATCCCATGAAGGGACCAGTGCATCAAAGATATCCCATGAAGGGACAGATATCCCATGAAGGGACAGATATCCCATGAAGGGACCAGTGCATCAAAGATATCCCATGAAGGGACCAGTGCATCAAAGATATCCCATGAAGGGACAGATATCCCATGAAGGGACCGGTGCATCAAAGATATCCCATGAAGGGACCAGTGCATCTAAGATATCCCATGAAGGGACAGATATCCCATGAAGGGACCAGTGCATCAAAGATATCCCATGAAGGGTCCAGTGCATCAAAGATATCCCATGAAGGGACAGATATCCCATGAATGGCCCGGTGCATCAAAGATGTCCCATGAAGGGACAGATATCCCATGAAGGGACCAGTGCATCAAAGATATCCCATGAAGGGACCAGTGCATCAAAGATATCCCATGAAGGGACAGATATCCCATGAAGGGACCAGTGCATCATAGATATCCCATGAAGGGACCAGTGCATCAACGATATCCCATGAAGGGACAGATATCCCATGAAGGGACAGATATCCCATGAAGGGACAGATATCCCATGAAGGGACAGATATCCCATGAAGGGACAGATATCCCATGAAGGGACAGATATCCCATGAAGGGACAGATATCCCATGAAGGGACAGATATCCCATGAAAGGACAGATATCCCATGAAGGGACAGATATCCCATGAAGGGACCAGTGCATCAAAGATATCCCATGAAGGGACCAGTGCATCAAAGATATCCCATGAAGGGACCAGTGCATCAAAGATATCCCATGAAGGGACAGATATCCCATGAAGGGACAGATATCCCATGAAGATACAGATATCCCATGAAGAGACAGATATCCCATGAAGAGACAGATATCCCATGAAGGGACCAGTGCATCAAAGATATCCCATGAAGGGACAGATATCCCATGAAGGGACCAGTGCATCAAAGATATCCCATGAAGGGACAGATATCCCATGAAGGGACCAGTGCATCAAAGATATCCCATGAAGGGACAGATATCCCATGAAGGGACCGGTGCATCAAAGATATCCCATGAAGGGACCGGTGCATCAAAGATATCCCATGAAGGGACAGATATCCCATGAAGGGACCAGTGCATCAAAGATATCCCATGAAGGGACAGATATCCCATGAAGGGACCAGTGCATCAAAGATATCCCATGAAGGGACCAGTGCATCAAAGATATCCCATGAAGGGACCAGTGCATCAAAGATATCCCATAAAGGGACAGATATCCCATGAAGGGACAGATATCCCATGAAGGGACCAGTGCATCAACGATATCCCATGAAGGGACAGATATCCCATGAAGGGACCAGTGCATCAAAGATATCCCATGAAGGAACAGATATCCCATGAAGGGACCAGTGCATCAAAGATATCCCACGAAGGGACCAGTGCATCAAAGATATCCCATGTAGGGACCAGTGCATCAAAGATATCCCATGAAGGGACCAGTGCATCAAAGATATCCCATGAAGGGACCAGTGCATCAAAGATATCCCATGAAGGGACAGATATCCCATGAAGGGACAGATATCCCATGAAGGGACCAGTGCATCAAAGATATCCCATGAAGGGACCAGTGCATCAAAGATATCCCATGAAGAGACCAGTGCATCAAAGATATCCCATGAAGGGACCAGTGCATCAAAGATATCCCATGAAGGGACCGGTGCATCAAAGATATCCCATGAAGGGACCGGTGCATCAAAGATATCCCATGAAGGGACCGGTGCATCAAAGATATCCCATGAAGGGACAGATATCCCATGAAGGGACCAGTGCATCAAAGATATCCCATGAAGGGACAGATATCCCATGAAGGGACAGATATCCCATGAAGGGACCAGTGCACCAAAGATATCCCATGAAGGGACCAGTGCATCAAAGATATCCCATGAAGGGACAGATATCCCATGAAGGGACCGGTGCATCAAAGATATCCCATGAAGGGACAGATATCCCATGAAGGGACAGATATCCCATGAAGGGACCAGTGCATCAAAGATATCCCATGAAGGGACAGATATCCCATGAAGGGACAGATATCGCATGAAGGGACAGATATCCCATGAAGGGACAGATATCCCATGAAGGGACAGATATCCCATGAAGGGACAGATATCCCATGAAGGGACAGATATCCCATGAAGGGACAGATATCCCATGAAGGGACAGATATCCCATGAAGGGACAGATATCCCATGAAGGGACAGATATCCCATGAAGGGAGCAGCGCATCAAAGATATCCCATGAAGGGACAGATATCCCATGAAGGGACAGATATCCCATGAAGGGACAGATATCCCATGAAGGGACAGATATCCCATGAAGGGACAGATATCCCATGAAGGGACAGATATCCCATGAAGGGACCAGTGCATCAAAGATATCCCATGAAGGGACAGATATCCCATGAAGGGACCAGTGCATCAAAGATATCCCATGAAGGGACCAGTGCTTCAAAGATATCCCATGAAGGGACAGATATCCCATGAAGGGACAGATATCCCATGAAGGGACCAGTGCATCAAAGATATCCCATGAAGGGACCAGTGCATCAAAGATATCCCATGAAGGGACAGATATCCCATGAAGGGACCGGTGCATCAAAGATATCCCATGATGGGACCAGTGCATCAAAGATATCCCATGAAGGGACCAGTGCATCAAAGATATCCCATGAAGGGACCGGTGCATCAAGGATATCCCATGAAGGGACAGATATCCCATGAAGGGACCAGTGCATCAAAGATATCCCATGAAGGGACCGGTGCATCAAAGATATCCCATGAAGGGACCAGTGCATCAAAAATATCCCATGAAGGGACCAGTGCATCAAAGAAATCCCATGAAGGGACAGATATCCCATGAAGGGACAAGTGCATCAAAGATATCCCATGAAGGGACAGATATGCCATGAAGGGACCAGTGCATCAAAGATATCCCATGAAGGGACAGATATCCCATGAAGGGACCAGTGCATCAAAGATATCCCATGAAGGGACAGATATCCCATGAAGGGACCAGTGCATCAAAGATATCCCATGAAGGGACAGATATCCCATGAAGGGACCAGTGCATCAAAGATATCCCATGAAGGGACCAGTGCATCATAGATATCCCATGAAGGGACCACTGCATCATAGATATCCCATGAAGGGATAGATATCCCATGAAGGGACCAGTGCATCAAAGATATCCCATGAAGGGACCAGTGCATCAAAGATATCCCATGAAGGGACCGGTGCATGAAAGATATCCCATGAAGGGACCAGTGCATCAAAGACATCCCATGAAGGGACCAGTGCATCAAAGATATCCCATGAAGGGACCAGTGCATCAAAGATATCCCATGAAGGGACCAGTGCATCAAAGATATCCCATGAAGGGACAGATATCCCATGAAGGGACCGGTGCATCAAAGATATCCCATGAAGGGACCGGTGCATCAAAGATATCGCATGAAGGGACCAGTGCATCAAAGACATCCCATGAAGGGACAGATATCCCATGAAGGGACAGATATCCCATGAAGGGACAGATATCCCATGAAGGGACAGATATCCCATGAAGGGACAGATATCCCATGAAGGGACAGATAAACCATGAAGGGACAGATAAACCATGAAGGGACAGATAAACCATGAAGGGACAGATATCCCATGAAGGGACCAGTGCATCAAAGATATCCCATGAAGGGACCGGTGCATCAAAGATATCCCATGAAGGGACCAGTGCATCAAAGATATCCCATGAAGGGACAGATATCCCATGAAGGGACTAGTGCATCAAAGATATCCCATGAAGGGACAGATATCCCATGAAGGGACCAGTGCATCAAAGATATCCCATGAAGGGACAGATATCGCACGAAGGGACCAGTGCATCAAAGATATCCCATGAAGGGACAGATATCCCATGAAGGGACCAGTGCATCAAAGATATCCCATGAAGGGACAGATATCCCATGAAGGGACAGATATCCCATGAAGGGACCAGTGCATCAAAGATATCCCATGAAGGGACCAGTGCATCAAAGATATCCCATGAAGGGACAGATATCCCATGAAGGGACCGGTGCATCAAAGATATCCCATGAAGGGACCAGTGCATCTAAGATATCCCATGAAGGGACAGATATCCCATGAAGGGACCAGTGCATCAAAGATATCCCATGAAGGGTCCAGTGCATCAAAGATATCCCATGAAGGGACAGATATCCCATGAATGGCCCGGTGCATCAAAGATGTCCCATGAAGGGACAGATATCCCATGAAGGGACCAGTGCATCAAAGATATCCCATGAAGGGACCAGTGCATCAAAGATATCCCATGAAGGGACAGATATCCCATGAAGGGACCAGTGCATCATAGATATCCCATGAAGGGACCAGTGCATCAACGATATCCCATGAAGGGACAGATATCCCATGAAGGGACAGATATCCCATGAAGGGACAGATATCCCATGAAGGGACAGATATCCCATGAAGGGACAGATATCCCATGAAGGGACAGATATCCCATGAAGGGACAGATATCCCATGAAGGGACAGATATCCCATGAAAGGACAGATATCCCATGAAGGGACAGATATCCCATGAAGGGACCAGTGCATCAAAGATATCCCATGAAGGGACCAGTGCATCAAAGATATCCCATGAAGGGACCAGTGCATCAAAGATATCCCATGAAGGGACAGATATCCCATGAAGGGACAGATATCCCATGAAGATACAGATATCCCATGAAGAGACAGATATCCCATGAAGAGACAGATATCCCATGAAGGGACCAGTGCATCAAAGATATCCCATGAAGGGACAGATATCCCATGAAGGGACCAGTGCATCAAAGATATCCCATGAAGGGACAGATATCCCATGAAGGGACCAGTGCATCAAAGATATCCCATGAAGGGACAGATATCCCATGAAGGGACCGGTGCATCAAAGATATCCCATGAAGGGACCGGTGCATCAAAGATATCCCATGAAGGGACAGATATCCCATGAAGGGACCAGTGCATCAAAGATATCCCATGAAGGGACCAGTGCATCAAAGATATCCCATGAAGGGACAGATATCCCATGAAGGGACCAGTGCATCAAAGATATCCCATGAAGGGACAGATATCCCATGAAGGGACCAGTGCATCAAAGATATCCCATGAAGGGACCAGTGCATCAAAGATATCCCATGAAGGGACCAGTGCATCAAAGATATCCCATGAAGGGACCAGTGCATCAAAGATATCCCATAAAGGGACAGATATCCCATGAAGGGACAGATATCCCATGAAGGGACCAGTGCATCAACGATATCCCATGAAGGGACAGATATCCCATGAAGGGACCAGTGCGTCAAAGATATCCCATGAAGGAACAGATATCCCATGAAGGGACCAGTGCATCAAAGATATCCCACGAAGGGACCAGTGCATCAAAGATATCCCATGTAGGGACCAGTGCATCAAAGATATCCCATGAAGGGACCAGTGCATCAAAGATATCCCATGAAGGGACCAGTGCATCAAAGATATCCCATGAAGGGACAGATATCCCATGAAGGGACAGATATCCCATGAAGGGACCAGTGCATCAAAGATATCCCATGAAGGGACCAGTGCATCAAAGATATCCCATGAAGAGACCAGTGCATCAAAGATATCCCATGAAGGGACCAGTGCATCAAAGATATCCCATGAAGGGACCGGTGCATCAAAGATATCCCATGAAGGGACCGGTGCATCAAAGATATCCCATGAAGGGACAGATATCCCATGAAGGGACAGATATCCCATGAAGGGACCAGTGCATCAACGATATCCCATGAAGGGACAGATATCCCATGAAGGGACCAGTGCATCAAAGATATCCCATGAAGGAACAGATATCCCATGAAGGGACCAGTGCATCAAAGATATCCCACGAAGGGACCAGTGCATCAAAGATATCCCATGTAGGGACCAGTGCATCAAAGATATCCCATGAAGGGACCAGTGCATCAAAGATATCCCATGAAGGGACCAGTGCATCAAAGATATCCCATGAAGGGACAGATATCCCATGAAGGGACAGATATCCCATGAAGGGACCAGTGCATCAAAGATATCCCATGAAGGGACCAGTGCATCAAAGATATCCCATGAAGAGACCAGTGCATCAAAGATATCCCATGAAGGGACCAGTGCATCAAAGATATCCCATGAAGGGACCGGTGCATCAAAGATATCCCATGAAGGGACCGGTGCATCAAAGATATCCCATGAAGGGACCGGTGCATCAAAGATATCCCATGAAGGGACCGGTGCATCAAAGATATCCCATGAAGGGACAGATATCCCATGAAGGGACCAGTGCATCAAAGATATCCCATGAAGGGACAGATATCCCATGAAGGGACGGATAGCCCATGAAGGGACCAGTGCACCAAAGATATCCCATGAAGGGACCAGTGCATCAAAGATATCCCATGAAGGGACAGATATCCCATGAAGGGACCGGTGCATCAAAGATATCCCATGAAGGGACAGATATCCCATGAAGGGACAGATATCCCATGAAGGGACCAGTGCATCAAAGATATCCCATGAAGGGACAGATATCCCATGAAGGGACAGATATCCCATGAAGGGACAGATATCCCATGAAGGGACAGATATCCCATGAAGGGACAGATATCCCATGAAGGGACAGATATCCCATGAAGGGACAGATATCCCATGAAGGGACAGATATCCCATGAAGGGACAGATATCCCATGAAGGGACAGATATCCCATGAAGGGACAGATATCCCATGAAGGGACAGATATCCCATGAAGGGACAGATATCCCATGAAGGGAGCAGCGCATCAAAGATATCCCATGAAGGGACAGATATCCCATGAAGGGACAGATATCCCATGAAGGGACAGATATCCCATGAAGGGACAGATATCCCATGAAGGGACCAGTGCATCAAAGATATCCCATGAAGGGACCAGTGCATCAAAGATATCCCATGAAGGGACAGATATCCCATGAAGGGACCAGTGCATCAAAGATATTCCACGAAGGGACCAGTGCATCAAAGATATCCCATGAAGGGACAGATATCCCATGAAGGGACCAGTGCATCAAAGATATCCCATGAAGGGACAGATATCCCATGAAGGGACCAGTGCATCAAAGATATCCCATGAAGGGACAGATATCCCATGAAGGGACAGATATCCCATGAAGGGACCAGTGCATCAAAGATATCCCATGAAGGGACCAGTGCATCAAAGATATCCCATGAAGGCACAGATATCCCATGAAGGGACCAGTGCATCAAAGATATCCCTTGAAGGGACCAGTGCATCAAAGATATCCCATGAAGGGACAGATATCCCATGAAGGGACCAGTGCATCAAAGATATCCCATGAAGGGACAGATATCCCATGAAGGGACCGGTGCATCAAAGATGTCCCATGAAGGGACCAGTGCATCAAAGATATCCCATGAAGGGACCAGTGCATCAAAGATATTCCATGAAGGGACCAGTGCATCAAAGATATCCCATGAAGGGACCAGCTCATCAAAGATATCCCATGATGGGACAGATATCCCATGAAGGGACCAGTGCATCAAAGATATCCCATGAAGGGACCGGTGCATCAAAGATGTCCCATGAAGGGACCAGTGCATCAAAGATATCCCATGAAGGGACCAGTGCATCAAAGATATCCCATGAAGGGACCAGTGCATCAAAGATATCCCATGAAGGGACAGATATCCCATGAAGGGACCAGTGCATCAAAGATATCCCATGAAGGGACAGATATCCCATGAAGGGACCAGTGCATCAAAGATATCCCATGAAGGGACCAGTGCATCAAAGATATCCCATGAAGGGACCAGTGCATCAAAGATATCCCATGAAGGGACCAGTGCATCAAAGATATCCCATGAAGGGACCAGTGCATCAAAGATATCCCATGAAGGGACAGATATCCCATGAAGGGACCAGTGCATCAAAGATATCCCATGAAGGGACAGATATCCCATGAAGGGACAGATATCCCATGAAGGGACAGATATCCCATGAAGGGACAGATATCCCATGAAGGGACAGATATCCCATGAAGGGACAGATATCCCATGAAGGGACAGATATCCCATGAAGGGACAGATATCCCATGAAGGGACAGATATCCCATGAAGGGACAGATATCCCATGAAGGGAGCAGCGCATCAAAGATATCCCATGAAGGGACAGATATCCCATGAAGGGACAGATATCCCATGAAGGGACAGATATCCCATGAAGGGACAGATATCCCATGAAGGGACCAGTGCATCAAAGATATCCCATGAAGGGACCAGTGCATCAAAGATATCCCATGAAGGGACAGATATCCCATGAAGGGACCAGTGCATCAAAGATATTCCACGAAGGGACCAGTGCATCAAAGATATCCCATGAAGGGACAGATATCCCATGAAGGGACCAGTGCATCAAAGATATCCCATGAAGGGACAGATATCCCATGAAGGGACCAGTGCATCAAAGATATCCCATGAAGGGACAGATATCCCATGAAGGGACAGATATCCCATGAAGGGACCAGTGCATCAAAGATATCCCATGAAGGGACCAGTGCATCAAAGATATCCCATGAAGGCACAGATATCCCATGAAGGGACCAGTGCATCAAAGATATCCCTTGAAGGGACCAGTGCATCAAAGATATCCCATGAAGGGACAGATATCCCATGAAGGGACCAGTGCATCAAAGATATCCCATGAAGGGACAGATATCCCATGAAGGGACCGGTGCATCAAAGATGTCCCATGAAGGGACCAGTGCATCAAAGATATCCCATGAAGGGACCAGTGCATCAAAGATATCCCATGAAGGGACCAGTGCATCAAAGATATCCCATGAAGGGACCAGCTCATCAAAGATATCCCATGATGGGACAGATATCCCATGAAGGGACCAGTGCATCAAAGATATCCCATGAAGGGACCGGTGCATCAAAGATGTCCCATGAAGGGACCAGTGCATCAAAGATATCCCATGAAGGGACCAGTGCATCAAAGATATCCCATGAAGGGACCAGTGCATCAAAGATATCCCATGAAGGGACAGATATCCCATGAAGGGACCAGTGCATCAAAGATATCCCATGAAGGGACAGATATCCCATGAAGGGACCAGTGCATCAAAGATATCCCATGAAGGGACCAGTGCATCAAAGATATCCCATGAAGGGACCAGTGCATCAAAGATATCCCATGAAGGGACCAGTGCATCAAAGATATCCCATGAAGGGACCAGTGCATCAAAGATATCCCATGAAGGGACAGATATCCCATGAAGGGACCAGTGCATCAAAGATATCCCATGAAGGGACAGATATCCCATGAAGGGACCAGTGCATCAAAGATATCCCATGAAGGGACCAGTGCATCAAAGATATCCCATGAAGGGACAGATATCCCATGAAGGGACCAGTGCATCAAAGATATCCCATGAAGGGACAGATATCCCATGAAGGGACCAGTGCATCAAAGATATCCCATGAAGGGACAGATATCCCATGAAGGGACCAGTGCATCAAAGATATCCCTTAAAGGGACCAGTGCATCAAAGATATCCCTTAAAGGGACCAGTGCATCAAAGATATCCCATGAAGGGACAGATATCCCATGAAGGGACAGATATCCCATGAAGGGACCAGTGCATCAAAGATATCCCATGAAGGGACAGATATCCCATGAAGGGACCAGTGCATCAAAGATATCCCATGAAGGGACAGATATCCCATGAAGGGACCAGTGCATCAAAGATATCCCATGAAGGGACCAGTGCATCAAAGATATCCCATGAAGGGACCAGTGCATCAAAGATATCCCATGAAGGGACAGATATCCCATGAAGGGACCAGTGCATCAAAGATATCCCATGAAGGGACCAGTGCATCAAAGATATCCCATGAAGGGACAGATATCCCATGAAGGGACCAGTGCATCAAAGATATCCCATGAAGGGACCAGTGCATCAAAGATATCCCATGAAGGGACCAGTGCATCAAAGATATCCCATGAAGGGACCAGTGCATCAAAGATATCCCATGAAGGGACAGATATCCCATGCAGGGACAGATATCCCATGAAGGGACAGATATCCCATGAAGGGACAGATATCCCATGAAGGGACCAGAGCATCAAAGATATCCCATGAAGGGACAGATATCCCATGAAGGGACCAATGCATCAAAGATATCCCATGAAGGGACCAGTGCATCAAAGATATCCCATGAAGGGACCAGTGCATCAAAGATCTCCCATTAAGGGACCAGTGCATCAAAGATATCCCATGAAGGGACAGATAACCCATGAAGGGACCAGTGCATCAAAAATATCCCATGAAGGGACAGATATCCCATGAAGGGACCGGTGCATCAAAGATATCCCTTGAAGGGACCAGTGCATCAAAGATATCCCATGAAGGGACCAGTGCATCATAGATATCCCATGAAGGGACCAGTGCATCAAAGATATCCCATGAAGGGACAGATATCCCATGAAGGGACCAGTGCATCAAAGATATCCCATGAAGGGACAGATATCCCATGAAGGGACCAGTGCATCAAAGATATCCCATGAAGGGACCAGTGCATCAAAGATATCCCATGAAGGGACAGATATCCCATGAAGGGACCAGTGCATCAAAGATATCCCAAGAAGGGACAGATATCCCATGAAGGGACCGGTGCATCAAAGATATCCCATGAAGGGACCAGTGCATCAAAGATATCCCATGAAGGGACAGATATCCCATGAAGGGACCAGTGCATCAAAGATATCCCTTGAAGGGACAGATATCCCATGAAGGGACCAGTGCATCAAAGATATCCCATGAAGGGACCAGTGCATCAAAGATATCCCTTGAAGGGACCAGTGCATCAAAGATATCCCATGAAGGGACCAGTGCATCAAAGATATCCCATGAAGGGACAAGTGCATCAAAGATATCCCATGAAGGGACAGATATCCCATGAAGGGACCAGTGCATCAAAGATATCCCATGAAGGGACAGATATCCCATGAAGGGACCAGTGCATCAAAGATATCCCATGAAGGGACCAGTGCATCAAAGATATCCCATGAAGGGACAGATATCCCATGAAGGGACCAGTGCATCAAAGATATCCCATGAAGGGACAGATATCCCATGAAGGGACCAGTGCATCAAAGATATCCCATGAAGGGACCAGTGCATCAAAGATATCCCATGAAGGGACCAGTGCATCAAAGATATCCCATGAAGGGACAGATATCCCATGAAGGGACCAGTGCATCAAAGATATCCCATGAAGGGACAGATATCCCATGAAGGGACAGATATCCCATGAAGGGACCAGTGCATCAAAGATATCCCATGAAGGGACCAGTGCATCAAAGATATCCCATGAAGGGACCAGTGCATCAAAGATATCCCATGAAGGGACAGATATCCCATGAAGGGACCAGTGCATCAAAGATATCCCATGAAGGGACAGATATCCCATGAAGGGACAGATAACCCATGAAGGGACAGATAACCCATGAAGGGACCAGTGCATCAAAGATATCCCATGAAGGGACAGATATCCCATGAAGGGACCAGTGCATCAAAGATATCCCATGAAAGGACAGATATCCCATGAAGGGACAGATATCCCATGAAGGGACAGATATCCCATGAAGGGACAGATATCCCATGAAGGGACAGATATCCCATGAAGGGACAGATATCCCATGAAGGGACAGATATCCCATGAAGGGACAGATATCCCATGAAGGGACAGATATCCCATGAAGGGACAGATATCCCATGAAGGGACAGATATCCCATGAAGGGACAGATATCCCATGAAGGGACAGATAAACCATGAAGGGACAGATAAATCATGAAGGGACAGATATCCCATGAAGGGACCAGTGCATCAAAGATATCCCATGAAGGGACCGGTGCATCAAAGATATCCCATGAAGGGACCAGTGCATCAAAGATATCCCATGAAGGGACAGATATCCCATGAAGGGACTAGTGCATCAAAGATATCCCATGAAGGGACAGATATCCCATGAAGGGACCAGTGCATCAAAGATATCCCATGAAGGGACAGATATCGCACGAAGGGACCAGTGCATCAAAGATATCCCATGAAGGGACAGATATCCCATGAAGGGACCAGTGCATCAAAGATATCCCATGAAGGGACAGATATCCCATGAAGGGACAGATATCCCATGAAGGGACCAGTGCATCAAAGATATCCCATGAAGGGACCAGTGCATCAAAGATATCCCATGAAGGGACCAGTGCATCAAAGATATCCCATGAAGGGACAGATATCCCATGAAGGGACCGGTGCATCAAAGATATCCCATGAAGGGACCAGTGCATCTAAGATATCCCATGAAGGGACAGATATCCCATGAAGGGACCAGTGCATCAAAGATATCCCATGAAGGGACCAGTGCATCAAAGATATCCCATGAAGGGACAGATATCCCATGAATGGCCCGGTGCATCAAAGATGTCCCATGAAGGGACAGATATCCCATGAAGGGACCAGTGCATCAAAGATATCCCATGAAGGGACCAGTGCATCAAAGATATCCCATGAAGGGACAGATATCCCATGAAGGGACCAGTGCATCATAGATATCCCATGAAGGGACCAGTGCATCAACGATATCCCATGAAGGGACAGATATCCCATGAAGGGACAGATATCCCATGAAGGGACAGATATCCCATGAAGGGACAGATATCCCATGAAAGGACAGATATCCCATGAAGGGACAGATATCCCATGAAGGGACCAGTGCATCAAAGATATCCCATGAAGGGACCAGTGCATCAAAGATATCCCATGAAGGGACCAGTGCATCAAAGATATCCCATGAAGGGACAGATATCCCATGAAGGGACAGATATCCCATGAAGATACAGATATCCCATGAAGAGACAGATATCCCATGAAGGGACCGGTGCATCAAAGATATCCCATGAAGGGACCGGTGCATCAAAGATATCCCATGAAGGGACAGATATCCCATGAAGGGACCAGTGCATCAAAGATATCCCATGAAGGGACCAGTGCATCAAAGATATCCCATGAAGGGACAGATATCCCATGAAGGGACCAGTGCATCAAAGATATCCCATGAAGGGACCAGTGCATCAAAGATATCCCATGAAGGGACCAGTGCATCAAAGATATCCCATAAAGGGACAGATATCCCATGAAGGGACAGATATCCCATGAAGGGACCAGTGCATCAACGATATCCCATGAAGGGACAGATATCCCATGAAGGGACCAGTGCATCAAAGATATCCCATGAAGGGACAGATATCCCATGAAGGGACAGATATCCCATGAAGGGACCAGTGCACCAAAGATATCCCATGAAGGGACAGATATCCCATGAAGGGACCAGTGCATCAAAGATATCCCATGAAGGGACCAGTGCATCAAAGATATCCCATGAAGGGACAGATATCCCATGAAGGGACCAGTGCATCAAAGATATCCCATGAAGGGACAGATATCCCATGAAGGGACCAGTGCATCAAAGATATCCCATGAAGGGACCAGTGCATCAAAGATATCCCATGAAGGGACAGATATCCCATGAAGGGACCAGTGCATCAAAGATATCCCATGAAGGGACAGATATCCCATGAAGGGACCAGTGCATCAAAGATATCCCATGAAGGGACCAGTGCATCAAAGATATCCCATGAAGGGACCAGTGCATCAAAGATATCCCATGAAGGGACAGATATCCCATGAAGGGACCAGTGCATCAAAGATATCCCATGAAGGGACAGATATCCCATGAAGGGACCAGTGCATCATAGATATCCCATTAAGGGACCAGTGCATCAAAGATATCCCATGAAGGGACAGATAACCCATGAAGGGACCAGTGCATCAAAGATATCCCATGAAGGGACAGATATCCCATGAAGGGACCAGTGCATCAAAGATATCCCATGAAGGGACCAGTGCATCAAAGATATCCCATGAAGGGACCAGTGCATCAAAGATATCCCATGAAGGGACAGATATCCCATGAAGGGACCAGTGCATCAAAGATATCCCATGAAGGGACAGATATCCCATGAAGGGACCAGTGCATCAACGATATCCCATGAAGGGACAGATATCCCATGAAGGGACAGATATCCCATGAAGGGACAGATATCCCATGAAGGGACAGATATCCCATGAAGGGACAGATATCCCATGAAGGGACAGATATCCCATGAAGGGACAGATATCCCATGAAAGGACAGATATCCCATGAAAGGGCAGATATCCCATGAAAGGGCAGATATCCCATGAAGGGGCAGATATCCCATGAAGGGGCAGATATCCCATGAAGGGACAGATAAACCATGAAGGGACAGATAAACCATGAAGGGACAGATAAACCATGAAGGGACAGCTATCCCATGAAGGGACCAGTGCATCAAAGATATCCCATGAAGGGACCGGTGCATCAAAGATATCCCATGAAGGGACCAGTGCATCAAAGATATCCCATGAAGGGACAGATATCCCATGAAGGGACCAGTGCATCAAAGATATCCCATGAAGGGACAGATATCCCATGAAGGGACCAGTGCATCAAAGATATCCCATGAAGGGACAGATATCACACGAAGGGACCAGTGCATCAAAGATATCCCATGAAGGGACAGATATCCCATGAAGGGACCAGTGCATCAAAGATATCCCATGAAGGGACAGATATCCCATGAAGGGACCGGTGCATCAAATATATCCCATGAAGGGACCAGAGCATCAAAGATATCCCATGAAGGGACAGATATCCCATGAAGGGACCAGTGCATCAAAGATATCCCATGAAGGGACAGATATCCCATGAAGGGACCAGTGCATCAAAGATATCCCATGAAGGGACCAGTGCATCAAAGATATCCCATGAAGGGACCAGTGCATCAAAGATATCCCATGAAGGGACCAGTGCATCAAAGATATCCCATGAAGGGACAGATATCCCATGAAGGGACAGATATACCATGAAGGGACAGATATACCATGAAGGGGCCAGTGCATCAACGATATCCCATGAAGGGACAGATATCCCATGAAGGGACCAGTGCATCAAAGATATCCCATGAAGGGACATATATCCCATGAAGGGACAGATATCCCATGAAGGGACAGATATCCCATGAAGGGACAGATATCCCATGAAGGGACAGATATCCCATGAAGGGACAGATATCCCATGAAGGGACAGATATCCCATGAAGGGACAGATATCCCATGAAGGGACAGATATCCCATGAAGGGACAGATATCCCACGAAGGGACAGATATCCCACGAAGGGACAGATATCCCACGAAGGGACAGATATCCCACGAAGGGACAGATATCCCACGAAGGGACAGATATCCCATGAAGGGACAGATATCCCACGAAGGGACAGATATCCCACGAAGGGACAGATATCCCACGAAGGGACAGATATCCCATGAAGGGACAGATATCCCATGAAGGGACAGATATCCCATGAAGGGACAGATATCCCATGAAGGGACAGATATCCCATGAAGGGACCAGTGCATCAAATATATCCCATGAAGGGACCAGTGCATCAAAGATATCCCATGAAAGGACAGATATCCCATGAAGGGACCGGTGCATCAAAGATATCCCATGAAGGGACAGATATCCCATGAAGGGACCAGTGCATCAAAGATATCCCATGAAGGGACAGATATCCCATGAAGGGACCAGTGCATCAAAGATATCCCATGAAGGGACAGATATCCCATGAAGGGACCAGTGCATCAAAGATATCCCATGAAGGGACCAGTGCATCAAAGATATCCCATGAAGGGACAGATATCCCATGAAGGGCCCGGTGCATCAAAGATGTCCCATGAAGGGACAGATATCCCATGAAGGGACCAGTGCATCAAAGATATCCCATGAAGGGACCAGTGCATCAAAGATATCCCATGAAGGGACAGATATCCCATGAAGGGACCAGTGCATCAAAGATATCCCATGAAGGGACAGATATCCCATGAACGGACAGATATCCCATGAAGGGACAGATATCCCATGAAGGGACAGATATCCCATGAAGGGACAGATATCCCATGAAGGGACAGATATCCCATGAAGGGACAGATATCCCATGAAGGGACAGATATCCCATGAAGGGACAGATATCCCATGAAGGGACAGATATCCCATGAAGGGACAGATATCCCATGAAGGGACAGATATCCCATGAAGGGACAGATATCCCATGAAGGGACAGATATCCCATAAAGGGACAGATATCCCATAAAGGGACAGATATCCCATAAAGGGACAGATATCCCATGAAGGGACATATCCCATGAAGGGACCAGTGCATCAAAGATATCCCATGAAGGGACAGATATCCCATGAAGGGACCGGTGCATCAAAGATATCCCATGAAGGGACAGATATCCCATGAAGGGACCGGTGCATCAAAGATATCCCATGAAGGGACAGATATCCCATGAAGGGACCAGTGCATCAAAGATATCCCATGAAGGGACCAGTGCATCAAAGATATCCCATGAAGGGACAGATATCCCATGAAGGGACCAGTGCATCAAAGATATCCCATGAAGGGACCAGTGCATCAAAGATATCCCATGAAGGGACCAGTGCATCAAAGATATCCCATGAAGGGACCAGTGCATCAAAGATATCCCATGAAGGGACCAGTGCATCAAAGATATCCCATGAAGGGACCAGTGCATCAAAGATATCCCATAAAGGGACAGATATCCCATGAAGGGACAGATATCCCATGAAGGGACAGATATCCCATGAAGGGACAGATATCCCATGAAGGGACAGATATCCCATGAAGGGACAGATATCCCATGAAGGGACAGATATCCCATGAAGGGACAGATATACCATGAAGGGGCCAGTGCATCAACGATATCCCATGAAGGGACAGATATCCCATGAAGGGACCAGTGCATCATAGATATCCCATGAAGGGACAGATATCCCATGAAGGGACCAGTGCATCAAAGATATCCCATGAAGGGACCAGTGCATCAAAGATATCCCATGAAGGGACCAGTGCATCAAAGATATCCCATGAAGGGACCAGTGCATCAAAGATATCCCATGAAGGGACAGATATCCCATGAAGGGACCAGTGCATCAAAGATATCCCATGAAGGGACAGATATCCCATGAAGGGACCGGTGCATCAAAGATATCCCATGAAGGGACCAGTGCATCAAAGATATCCCATGAAGGGACCAGTGCATCAAAGATATCCCATGAAGGGACCAGTGCATCAAAGATATCCCATGAAGGGACAGATATCCCATGAAGGGACAGATATCCCATGAAGGGACAGATATCCCATGAAGGGACAGATATCCCATGAAGGGACAGATATCCCATGAAGGGACAGATATCCCATGAAGGGACAGATATCCCATGAAGGGACAGATATCCCATGAAGGGACAGATATCCCATGAAGGGACAGATATCCCATGAAGGGACAGATATCCCATGAAGGGACAGATATCCCATGAAGGGACAGATATCCCATGAAGGGACAGATATCCCATGAAGGGACCAGTGCATCAAAGATATCCCATGAAGGGACAGATATCCCATGAAGGGACCAGTGCATCAAAGATATCCCATGAAAGGACCAGTGCATCAAAGATATCCCATGAAGGGACCAGTGCATCAAAGATATCCCATGAAAGGACAGATATCCCATGAAGGGACCAGTGCATCAAAGATATCCCATGAAAGGACAGATATCCCATGAAGGGACAGATATCCCATGAAGGGACAGATATCCCATGAAGGGACAGATATCCCATGAAGGGACAGATATCCCATGAAGGGACAGATATCCCATGAAGGGACAGATATCCCATGAAGGGACAGATATCCCATGAAGGGACAGATATCCCATGAAGGGACAGATATCCCATGAAGGGACAGATATCCCATGAAGGGACAGATATCCCATGAAGGGACAGATATCCCATGAAGGGACAGATATCCCATGAAGGGACAGATATCCCATGAAGGGACAGATATCCCATGAAGGGACAGATATCCCATGAAGGGACAGACATCCCATGAAGGGACAAATATCCGATGAAGGGACAAATATCCCATGAAGGGACAGATATCCCATGAAGGGACAGATATCCCATGAAGGGACAGATATCCCATGAAGGGAGCAGCGCATCAAAGATATCCCATGAAGGGACAGATATCCCAAGAAGGGACCAGTGCATCAAAGATATCCCATGAAGGGACCAGTGCATCAAAGATATCCCATGAAGGGACAGATATCCCATGAAGAGACAGATATCCCATGAAGAGACCAGTGCATCAAAGATATCCCATGAAGGGACAGATATCCCATGAAGGGACCAGTGCATCAAAGATATCCCATGAAGGGACCAGTGCATCAAAGATATCCCATGAAGGGACAGATATCCCATGAAGGGACAGATATCCCATGAAGGGACCAGTGCATCAACGATATCCCATGTAGGGACAGATATCCCATTAAGGGACCAGTGCATCAAAGATATCCCATGAAGGGACAGATATCCCATGAAGGGACCAGTGCATCAAAGATATCCCATGAAGGGACCAGTGCATCAAAGATATCCCATGAAGGGACAGATATCCCATGAAGGGACCAGTGCATCAAAGATATCCCATGAAGGGACCAGTGCATCACAGATATCCCATGAAGGGACCAGTGCATCAAAGATATCCCATGAAGGGACCGGTGCATCAAAGATATCCCATGAAGGGACCGGTGCATCAAAGATATCCCATGAAGGGACCGGTGCATCAAAGATATCCCATGAAGGGACCGGTGCATCAAAGATATCCCATGAAGGGACCAGTGCATCAAAGATATCCCATGAAGGGACCATTGCATCAAAGATATCCCATGAAGGGACCAGTGCATCAACGATATCCCATGAAAGGACAGATATCCCATGAAGGGACAGATATCCCATGAAGGGACAGATATCCCATGAAGGGACAGATATCCCATGAAGGGACAGATATCCCATGAAGGGACAGATATCCCATGAAGGGACAGATATCCCATGAAGGGACAGATATCCCATGAAGGGACAGATATCCCATGAAGGGAGCAGCGCATCAAAGATATCCCATGAAGGGACAGATATCCCATGAAGGGACCAGTGCATCAAAGATATCCCATGAAGGGACCAGTGCATCAAAGATATCCCATGAAGGGACAGATATCCCATGAAGGGACATATATCCCATGAAGGGACCAGTGCATCAAAGATATCCCATGAAGGGACAGATATCCCATGAAGGGACCAGTGCATCAAAGATATCCCATGAAGGGACCAGTGCATCAAAGATATCCCATGAAGGGACAGATATCCCATGAAGGGACCAGTGCATCAACGATATCCCATGAAGGGACAGATATCCCATTAAGGGACCAGTGCATCAAAGATATCCCATGAAGGGACCAGTGCATCAAAGATATCCCATGAAGGGACCAGTGCATCAAAGATATCCCATGAAGGGACAGATATCCCATGAAGGGACCAGTGCGTCAAAGATATCCCATGAAGGGACAGATATCACATGAAGGGACCAGTGCATCAAAGATATCCCATGAAGGGACAGATATCCCATGAAGGGACAGATATCCCATGAAGGGACAGATATCCCATGAAGGGACCAGTGCATCAAAGATATCCCATGAAGGGACCAGTGCATCAAAGATATCCCATGAAGGGACCAGTGCATCAAAGATATCCCATGAAGGGACCAGTGCATCAAAGATATCCCATGAAGGGACAGATATCCCATGAAGGGACCAGTGCATCAAAGATATCCCATGAAGGGACAGATATCCCATGAAGGGACCAGTGCATCAAAGATATCCCATGAAGGGACCAGTGCATCAAAGATATCCCATGAAGGGACAGATATCCCATGAAGGGACCAGTGCATCAAAGATATCCCATGAAGGGACAGATATCCCATGAAGGGACCAGTGCATCAAAGATATCCTATGAAGGGACCAGTGCATCAAAGATATCCCATGAAGGGACCAGTGCATCAAAGATATCCCATGAAGGGACCAGTGCATCAAAGATATCCCATGAAGGGACAGATATCCCATGAAGGGACCAGTGCATCAAAGATATCCCATGAAGGGACAGATATCCCATGAAGGGACCAGTGCATCATAGATATCCCATTAAGGGACCAGTGCATCAAAGATATCCCATGAAGGGACAGATAACCCATGAAGGGACCAGTGCATCAAAGATATCCCATGAAGGGACAGATATCCCATGAAGGGACCAGTGCATCAAAGATATCCCATGAAGGGACCAGTGCATCAAAGATATCCCATGAAGGGACCAGTGCATCAAAGATATCCCATGAAGGGACAGATATCCCATGAAGGGACCAGTGCATCAAAGATATCCCATGAAGGGACAGATATCCCATGAAGGGACCAGTGCATCAACGATATCCCATGAAGGGACAGATATCCCATGAAGGGACAGATATCCCATGAAGGGACAGATATCCCATGAAGGGACAGATATCCCATGAAGGGACAGATATCCCATGAAGGGACAGATATCCCATGAAGGGACAGATATCCCATGAAGGGACAGATATCCCATGAAGGGACAGATATCCCATGAAGGGGCAGATATCCCATGAAGGGGCAGATATCCCATGAAGGGGCAGATATCCCATGAAGGGGCAGATATCCCATGAAGGGGCAGATATCCCATGAAGGGGCAGATATCCCATGAAGGGGCAGATATCCCATGAAGGGACAGATAAACCATGAATGGACAGATAAACCATGAAGGGACAGATAAACCATGAAGGGACAGCTATCCCATGAAGGGACCAGTGCATCAAAGATATCCCATGAAGGGACCGGTGCATCAAAGATATCCCATGAAGGGACCAGTGCATCAAAGATATCCCATGAAGGGACAGATATCCCATGAAGGGACCAGTGCATCAAAGATATCCCATGAAGGGACAGATATCCCATGAAGGGACCAGTGCATCAAAGATATCCCATGAAGGGACAGATATCACACGAAGGGACCAGTGCATCAAAGATATCCCATGAAGGGACAGATATCCCATGAAGGGACCAGTGCATCAAAGATATCCCATGAAGGGACAGATATCCCATGAAGGGACCGGTGCATCAAAGATATCCCATGAAGGGACCAGAGCATCAAAGATATCCCATGAAGGGACAGATATCCCATGAAGGGACCAGTGCATCAAAGATATCCCATGAAGGGACAGATATCCCATGAAGGGACCAGTGCATCAAAGATATCCCATGAAGGGACCAGTGCATCAAAGATATCCCATGAAGGGACCAGTGCATCAAAGATATCCCATGAAGGGACCAGTGCATCAAAGATATCCCATGAAGGGACAGATATCCCATGAAGGGACAGATATACCATGAAGGGACAGATATACCATGAAGGGACAGATATACCATGAAGGGGCCAGTGCATCAACGATATCCCATGAAGGGACAGATATCCCATGAAGGGACCAGTGCATCAAATATATCCCATGAAGGGACATATATCCCATGAAGGGACAGATATCCCATGAAGGGACAGATATCCCATGAAGGGACAGATATCCCATGAAGGGACAGATATCCCTCGAAGGGACAGATATCCCACGAAGGGACAGATATCCCACGAAGGGACAGATATCCCATGAAGGGACAGATATCCCACAAAGGGACAGATATCCCATGAAGGGACCAGTGCATCAAATATATCCCATGAAGGGACCAGTGCATCAAAGATATCCCATGAAGGGACAGATATCCCATGAAGGGACCGGTGCATCAAAGATATCCGATGAAGGGACCAGTGCATCAAAGATATCCGATGAAGGGACCAGTGCATCAAAGATATCCGATGAAGGGACCAGTGCATCAAAGATATCCCATGAAGGGACCAGTGCATCAAAGATATCCCATGAAGGGACAGATATCCCATGAAGAGACAGATATCCCATGAAGAGACCAGTGCATCAAAGATATCCCATGAAGGGACAGATATCCCATGAAGGGACCAGTGCATCAAAGATATCCCATGAAGGGACAGATATACCATGAAGGGACAGATATACCATGAAGGGACAGATATACCATGAAGGGACAGATATACCATGAAGGGACAGATATACCATGAAGGGACAGATATTCCATGAAGGGACAGATATACCATGAAGGGGCCAGTGCATCAACGATATCCCATGAAGGGACAGATATCCCATGAAGGGACCAGTGCATCAAAGATATCCCATGAAGGGACAGATATCCCATGAAGGGACCAGTGCATCAAAGATATCCCATGAAGGGACCAGTGCATCAAAGATATCCCATGAAGGGACAGATATCCCATGAAGGGACCAGTGCATCAAAGATATCCCATGAAGGGACCGGTGCATCAAAGATATCCCATGAAGGGACCAGTGCATCAAAGATATCCCATGAAGGGACAGATATCCCATGAAGGGACAGATATCCCATGAAGGGACCAGTGCATCAAAGATATCCCATGAAGGGACCAGTGCATCAAAGATATCCCATGAAGGGACAGATATCCCATGAAGGGCCCGGTGCATCAAAGATGTCCCATGAAGGGACAGATATCCCATGAAGGGACCAGTGCATCAAAGATATCCCATGAAGGGACAGATATCCCATGAAGGGACAGATATCCCATGAAGGGACAGATATCCCATGAAGGGACAGATATCCCATGAAGGGACAGATATCCCATGAAGGGACAGATATCCCATGAAGGGACAGATATCCCATGAAGGGACAGATATCCCATGAAGGGACAGATATCCCATGAAGGGACAGATATCCCATGAAGGGACAGATATCCCATGAAGGGACAGATATCCCATGAAGGGACCAGTGCATCAAAGATATCCCATGAAGGGACAGATATCCCATGAAGGGACCAGTGCATTTAAGATATCCCATGAAGGGACAGATATCCCATGAAGGGACCGGTTCATCAAAGATATCCCATGAAGGGACCGGTGCATCAAAGATATCCCATGAAGGGACCGGTGCATCAAAGATATCCCATGAAGGGACAGATATCCCATGAAGGGACAGATATCCCATGAAGGGACAGATATCCCATGAAGGGACCAGTGCATCAAAGATATCCCATGAAGGGACCAGTGCATCAAAGATATCCCATGAAGGGACAGATATCCCATGAAGGGACAGATATCCCATGAAGGGACAGATATCCCATGAAGGGACAGATATCCCATGAAGGGACAGATATCCCATGAAGGGACAGATATCCCATGAAGGGACAGATATCCCATGAAGGGACAGATATCCCATGAAGGGACAGATATCCCATGAAGGGACAGATATCCCATGAAGGGACAGATATCCCATGAAGGGACAGATATCCCATGAAGGGACAGATATACCATGAAGGGCCAGTGCATCAACGATATCCCATGAAGGGACAGATATCCCATGAAGGGACCAGTGCATCAAAGATATCCCATGAAGGGACAGATATCCCATGAAGGGACCAGTGCATCAAAGATATCCCATGAAGGGACCAGTGCATCAAAGATATCCCATGAAGGGACCAGTGCATTAAAGATATCCCATGAAGGGACCAGTGCATCAAAGATATCCCATGAAGGGACAGATATCCCATGAAGGGACCAGTGCATCAAAGATATCCCATGAAGGGACAGATATCCCATGAAGGGACCGGTGCATCAAAGATATCCCATGAAGGGACCAGTGCATCAAAGATATCCCATGAAGGGACCAGTGCATCAAAGATATCCCATGAAGGGACCAGTGCATCAAAGATATCCCACGAAGGGACAGATATCCCATGAAGGGACAGATATCCCATGAAGGGACAGATATCCCATGAAGGGACAGATATCCCATGAAGGGACAGATATCCCATGAAGGGACAGATATCCCATGAAGGGACAGATATCCCATGAAGGGACAGATATCCCATGAAGGGACAGATATCCCATGAAGGGACAGATATCCCATGAAGGGACCAGTGCATCAAAGATATCCCATGAAGGGACAGATATCCCATGAAGGGACCAGTGCATCAAAGATATCCCATGAAGGGACCAGTGCATCAAAGATATCCCATGAAGGGACCAGTGCATCAAAGATATCCCATGAAAGGACAGATATCCCATGAAGGGACCAGTGCATCAAAGATATCCCATGAAAGGACAGATATCCCATGAAAGGACAGATATCCCATGAAGGGACAGATATCCCATGAAGGGACAGATATCCCATGAAGGGACAGATATCCCATGAAGGGACAGATATCCCATGAAGGGACAGATATCCCATGAAGGGACAGATATCCCATGAAGGGACAGATATCCCATGAAGGGACAGATATCCCATGAAGGGACAGATATCCCATGAAGGGACAGATATCCCATGAAGGGACAGATATCCCATGAAGGGACCAGTGCATCAAATATATCCCATGAAGGGACCAGTGCATCAAAGATATCCCATGAAGGGACAGATATCCCATGAAGGGACCGGTGCATCAAAGATATCCGATGAAGGGACCAGTGCATCAAAGATATCCCATGAAGGGACAGATATCCCATGAAGGGACCAGTGCATCAAAGATATCCCATGAAGGGACAGATATCCCATGAAGGGACCAGTGCATCAAAGATATCCCATGAAGGGACCAGTGCATCAAAGATATCCCATGAAGGGACAGATATCCCATGAAGGGACCAGTGCATCAAAGATATCCCATGAAGGGACAGATATCCCATGAAGGGACCAGTGCATCAAAGATATCCCATGAAGGGACCAGTGCATCAAAGATATCCCATGAAGGGACAGATATCCCATGAAGGGACCGGTGCATCAAAGATATCCCATGAAGGGACAGATATCCCATGAAGGGCCCGGTGCATCAAAGATGTCCCATGAAGGGACAGATATCCCATGAAGGGACCACTGCATCAAAGATATCCCATGAAGGGACCAGTGCATCAAAGATATCCCATGAAGGGACCAGTACATCAAAGATATCCCATGAAGGGACAGATATCCCATGAAGGGACAGATATCCCATGAAGGGACAGATATCCCATGAAGGGACAGATATCCCATGAAGGGACAGATATCCCATGAAGGGACAGATATCCCATGAAGGGACAGATATCCCATGAAGGGACAGATATCCCATGAAGGGACAGATATCCCATGAAGGGACAGATATCCCATGAAGGGACAGATATCCCATGAAGGGACAGATATCCCATGAAGGGACCCGGGCATCAAAGATATCCCATGAAGGGACAGATATCCCATGAAGGGACCAGTGCATCAAAGATATCCCATGAAGGGACAGATATCCCATGAAGGGACCGGTGCATCAAAGATATCCCATGAAGGGACAGATATCCCATGAAGGGACCGGTGCATCAAAGATATCCCATGAAGGGACAGATATCCCATGAAGGGACAGATATCCCATGAAGGGACCAGTGCATCAAAGATATCCCATGAAGGGACCAGTGCATCAAAGATATCCCATGAAGGGACCAGTGCATCAAAGATATCCCATGAAGGGACCAGTGCATCAAAGATATCCCATGAAGGGACCAGTGCATCAAAGATATCCAATGAAGGGACCAGTGCATCAAAGATATCCCATAAAGGGACAGATATCCCATGAAGGGACAGATATCCCATGAAGGGACAGATATCCCATGAAGGGACAGATATCCCATGAAGGGACAGATATCCCATGAAGGGACAGATATCCCATGAAGGGACAGATATCCCATGAAGGGACAGATATACCATGAAGGGACAGATATACCATGAAGGGACAGATATACCATGAAGGGACAGATATACCATGAAGGGGCCAGTGCATCAACGATATCCCATGAAGGGACAGATATCCCATGAAGGGACCAGTGCATCAAAGATATCCCATGAAGGGACAGATATCCCATGAAGGGACCAGTGCATCAAAGATATCCCATGAAGGGACCAGTGCATCAAAGATATCCCATGAAGGGACCAGTGCATCAAAGATATCCCATGAAGGGACCAGTGCATCAAAGATATCCCATGAAGGGACAGATATCCCATGAAGGGACCAGTGCATCAAAGATATCCCATGAAGGGACAGATATCCCATGAAGGGACCGGTGCATCAAAGATATCCCATGAAGGGACCAGTGCATCAAAGATATCCCATGAAGGGACCAGTGCATCAAAGATATCCCATGAAGGGACAGATATCCCATGAAGGGACAGATATCCCATGAAGGGACAGATATCCCATGAAGGGACAGATATCCCATGAAGGGACAGATATCCCATGAAGGGACAGATATCCCATGAAGGGACAGATATCCCATGAAGGGACAGATATCCCATGAAGGGACAGATATCCCATGAAGGGACAGATATCCCATGAAGGGACAGATATCCCATGAAGGGACCGGTGCATCAAAGATATCCCATGAAGGGACAGATATCCCATGAAGGGACCAGTGCATCAAAGATATCCCATGAAGGGACCAGTGCATCAACGATATCCCATGTAGGGACAGATATCCCATTAAGGGACCAGTGCATCAAAGATATCCCATGAAGGGACAGATATCCCATGAAGGGACCAGTGCATCAAAGATATCCCATGAAGGGACCAGTGCATCAAAGATATCCCATGAAGGGACAGATATCCCATGAAGGGACCAGTGCATCAAAGATATCCCATGAAGGGACCAGTGCATCACAGATATCCCATGAAGGGACCGGTGCATCAAAGATATCCCATGAAGGGACCGGTGCATCAAAGATATCCCATGAAGGGACCGGTGCATCAAAGATATCCCATGAAGGGACCGGTGCATCAAAGATATCCCATGAAGGGACCGGTGCATCAAAGATATCCCATGAAGGGACCAGTGCATCAAAGATATCCCATGAAGGGACCATTGCATCAAAGATATCCCATGAAGGGACCAGTGCATCAACGATATCCCATGAAAGGACAGATATCCCATGAAGGGACAGATATCCCATGAAGGGACAGATATCCCATGAAGGGACAGATATCCCATGAAGGGACAGATATCCCATGAAGGGACAGATATCCCATGAAGGGACAGATATCCCATGAAGGGACAGATATCCCATGAAGGGAGCAGCGCATCAAAGATATCCCATGAAGGGACAGATATCCCATGAAGGGACCAGTGCATCAAAGATATCCCATGAAGGGACCAGTGCATCAAAGATATCCCATGAAGGGACAGATATCCCATGAAGGGACATATATCCCATGAAGGGACCAGTGCATCAAAGATATCCCATGAAGGGACAGATATCCCATGAAGGGACCAGTGCATCAAAGATATCCCATGAAGGGACCAGTGCATCAAAGATATCCCATGAAGGGACAGATATCCCATGAAGGGACCAGTGCATCAACGATATCCCATGAAGGGACAGATATCCCATTAAGGGACCAGTGCATCAAAGATATCCCATGAAGGGACCAGTGCATCAAAGATATCCCATGAAGGGACCAGTGCATCAAAGATATCCCATGAAGGGACAGATATCCCATGAAGGGACCAGTGCATCAAAGATATCCCATGAAGGGACAGATATCCCATGAAGGGACAGATATCCCATGAAGGGACAGATATCCCATGAAGGGACAGATATCCCATGAAGGGACCAGTGCGTCAAAGATATCCCATGAAGGGACAGATATCACATGAAGGGACCAGTGCATCAAAGATATCCCATGAAGGGACAGATATCCCATGAAGGGACAGATATCCCATGAAGGGACAGATATCCCATGAAGGGACCAGTGCATCAAAGATATCCCATGAAGGGACCAGTGCATCAAAGATATCCCATGAAGGGACCAGTGCATCAAAGATATCCCACGAAGGGACAGATATCCCATGAAGGGACAGATATCCCATGAAGGGACAGATATCCCATGAAGGGACAGATATCCCATGAAGGGACAGATATCCCATGAAGGGACAGATATCCCATGAAGGGACAGATATCCCATGAAGGGACAGATATCCCATGAAGGGACAGATATCCCATGAAGGGACAGATATCCCATGAAGGGACCAGTGCATCAAAGATATCCCATGAAGGGACAGATATCCCATGAAGGGACCAGTGCGTCAAAGATATCCCATGAAGGGACAGATATCACATGAAGGGACCAGTGCATCAAAGATATCCCATGAAGGGACAGATATCCCATGAAGGGACAGATATCCCATGAAGGGACAGATATCCCATGAAGGGACCAGTGCATCAAAGATATCCCATGAAGGGACCAGTGCATCAAAGATATCCCATGAAGGGACCAGTGCATCAAAGATATCCCATGAAGGGACCAGTGCATCAAAGATATCCCATGAAGGGACAGATATCCCATGAAGGGACCAGTGCATCAAAGATATCCCATGAAGGGACAGATATCCCATGAAGGGACCAGTGCATCAAAGATATCCCATGAAGGGACCAGTGCATCAAAGATATCCCATGAAGGGACAGATATCCCATGAAGGGACCAGTGCATCAAAGATATCCCATGAAGGGACAGATATCCCATGAAGGGACCAGTGCATCAAAGATATCCCTTGAAGGGACCAGTGCATCAAAGATATCCCATGAAGGGACCAGTGCATCAAAGATATCCCATGAAGGGACAGATATCCCATGAAGGGACCAGTGCATCAAAGATATCCCATGAAGGGACAGATATCCCATGAAGGGACCAGTGCATCAAAGATATCCCATGAAGGGACCAGTGCATCAAAGATATCCCATGAAGGGACCAGTGCATCAAAGATATCCCATGAAGGGACAGATATCCCATGAAGGGACCAGTGCATCAAAGATATCCCATGAAGGGACAGATATCCCATGAAGGGACCAGTGCATCATAGATATCCCATTAAGGGACCAGTGCATCAAAGATATCCCATGAAGGGACAGATAACCCATGAAGGGACCAGTGCATCAAAGATATCCCATGAAGGGACAGATATCCCATGAAGGGACCAGTGCATCAAAGATATCCCATGAAGGGACCAGTGCATCAAAGATATCCCATGAAGGGACCAGTGCATCAAAGATATCCCATGAAGGGACAGATATCCCATGAAGGGACCAGTGCATCAAAGATATCCCATGAAGGGACAGATATCCCATGAAGGGACCAGTGCATCAACGATATCCCATGAAGGGACAGATATCCCATGAAGGGAAAGATATCCCATGAAGGGACAGATATCCCATGAAGGGACAGATATCCCATGAAGGGACAGATATCCCATGAAGGGACAGATATCCCATGAAGGGACAGATATCCCATGAAAGGACAGATATCCCATGAAAGGACAGATATCCCATGAAGGGACAGATATCCCATGAAGGGGCAGATATCCCATGAAGGGGCAGATATCCCATGAAGGGGCAGATATCCCATGAAGGGACAGATAAACCATGAAGGGACAGATATCCCATGAAGGGACAGATATCCCATGAAGGGACAGATATCCCATGAAGGGACAGATATCCCATGAAGGGACAGATATCCCATGAAGGGACAGATATCCCATGAAGGGACAGATATCCCATGAAGGGACAGATATCCCATGAAGGGACAGATATCCCATGAAGGGACAGATATCCCATGAAGGGACAGATATCCCATGAAGGGACAGATATCCCATGAAGGGACCAGTGCATCAAAGATATCCCATGAAGGGACAGATATCCCATGAAGGGACCAGTGCATCAAAGATATCCCATGAAGGGACCAGTGCATCAACGATATCCCATGTAGGGACAGATATCCCATTAAGGGACCAGTGCATCAAAGATATCCCATGAAGGGACAGATATCCCATGAAGGGACCAGTGCATCAAAGATATCCCATGAAGGGACAGATATCCCATGAAGGGACCAGTGCATCAAAGATATCCCATGAAGGGACCAGTGCATCAAAGATATCCCATGAAGGGACCAGTGCATCAAAGATATCCCATGAAGGGACAGATATCCCATGAAGGGACCAGTGCATCAAAGATATCCCATGAAGGGACAGATATCCCATGAAGGGACCAGTGCATCATAGATATCCCATTAAGGGACCAGTGCATCAAAGATATCCCATGAAGGGACAGATAACCCATGAAGGGACCAGTGCATCAAAGATATCCCATGAAGGGACAGATATCCCATGAAGGGACCAGTGCATCAAAGATATCCCATGAAGGGACCGGTGCATCAAAGATATCCCATGAAGGGACCAGTGCATCAAAGATATCCCATGAAGGGACAGATATCCCATGAAGGGACCAGTGCATCAAAGATATCCCATGAAGGGACAGATATCCCATGAAGGGACCAGTGCATCAAAGATATCCCATGAAGGGACAGATATCACACGAAGGGACCAGTGCATCAAAGATATCCCATGAAGGGACAGATATCCCATGAAGGGACCAGTGCATCAAAGATATCCCATGAAGGGACAGATATCCCATGAAGGGACCGGTGCATCAAAGATATCCCATGAAGGGACCAGTGCATCAAAGATATCCCATGAAGGGACAGATATCCCATGAAGGGACCAGTGCATCAAAGATATCCCATGAAGGGACAGATATCCCATGAAGGGACCAGTGCATCAAAGATATCCCATGAAGGGACCAGTGCATCAAAGATATCCCATGAAGGGACCAGTGCATCAAAGATATCCCATGAAGGGACCAGTGCATCAAAGATATCCCATGAAGGGACAGATATCCCATGAAGGGACAGATATCCCATGAAGGGACAGATATCCCATGAAGGGACAGATATACCATGAAGGGACAGATATACCATGAAGGGGCCAGTGCATCAACGATATCCCATGAAGGGACAGATATCCCATGAAGGGACCAGTGCATCAAATATATCCCATGAAGGGACAGATATCCCATGAAGGGACAGATATCCCATGAAGGGACAGATATCCCATGAAGGGACAGATATCCCATGAAGGGACAGATATCCCATGAAGGGACAGATATCCCATGAAGGGACAGATATCCCATGAAGGGACAGATATCCCACGAAGGGACAGATATCCCACGAAGGGACAGATATCCCACGAAGGGACAGATATCCCACGAAGGGACAGATATCCCACGAAGGGACAGATATCCCACGAAGGGACAGATATCCCATGAAGGGACCAGTGCATCAAAGATATCCCATGAAGGGACCAGTGCATCAAAGATATCCCATGAAGGGACAGATATCCCATGAAGGGACCAGTGCATCAAAGATATCCCATGAAGGGACAGATATCCCATGAAGGGACAGATATCCCATGAAGGGACCAGTGCATCAAAGATATCCCATGAAGGGACCAGTGCATCAAAGATATCCCATGAAGGGACAGATATCCCATGAAGGGCCCGGTGCATCAAAGATGTCCCATGAAGGGACAGATATCCCATGAAGGGACCAGTGCATCAAAGATATCCCATGAAGGGACCAGTGCATCAAAGATATCCCATGAAGGGACAGATATCCCATGAAGGGACCAGTGCATCAAAGATATCCCATGAAGGGACAGATATCCCATGAAGGGACAGATATCCCATGAAGGGACAGATATCCCATGAAGGGACAGATATCCCATGAAGGGACAGATATCCCATGAAGGGACAGATATCCCATGAAGGGACAGATATCCCATGAAGGGACAGATATCCCATGAAGGGACAGATATCCCATGAAGGGACAGATATCCCATGAAGGGACCAGTGCATCAAAGATATCCCATGAAGGGACAGATATCCCATGAAGGGACCAGTGCATCAAAGATATCCCATGAAGGGACAGATATCCCATGAAGGGACCGGTGCATCAAAGATATCCCATGAAGGGACCGGTGCATCAAAGATATCCCATGAAGGGACAGATATCCCATGAAGGGACAGATATCCCATGAAGGGACAGATATCCCATGAAGGGACAGATATCCCATGAAGGGACAGATATCCCATGAAGGGACCAGTGCATCAAAGATATCCCATGAAGGGACCAGTGCATCAAAGATATCCCATGAAGGGACAGATATCCCATGAAGGGACAGATATCCCATGAAGGGACAGATATCCCATGAAGGGACAGATATCCCATGAAGGGACAGATATCCCATGAAGGGACAGATATCCCATGAAGGGACAGATATCCCATGAAGGGACAGATATACCATGAAGGGCCAGTGCATCAACGATATCCCATGAAGGGACAGATATCCCATGAAGGGACCAGTGCATCAAAGATATCCCATGAAGGGACAGATATCCCATGAAGGGACCAGTGCATCAAAGATATCCCATGAAGGGACCAGTGCATCAAAGATATCCCATGAAGGGACCAGTGCATTAAAGATATCCCATGAAGGGACCAGTGCATCAAAGATATCCCATGAAGGGACAGATATCCCATGAAGGGACCAGTGCATCAAAGATATCCCATGAAGGGACAGATATCCCATGAAGGGACCGGTGCATCAAAGATATCCCATGAAGGGACCAGTGCATCAAAGATATCCCATGAAGGGACCAGTGCATCAAAGATATCCCATGAAGGGACCAGTGCATCAAAGATATCCCACGAAGGGACAGATATCCCACAAAGGGACAGATATCCCATGAAGGGACAGATATCCCATGAAGGGACAGATATCCCATGAAGGGACAGATATCCCATGAAGGGACAGATATCCCATGAAGGGACAGATATCCCATGAAGGGACAGATATCCCATGAAGGGACAGATATCCCATGAAGGGACAGATATCCCATGAAGGGACCAGTGCATCAAAGATATCCCATGAAGGGACAGATATCCCATGAAGGGACCAGTGCATCAAAGATATCCCATGAAGGGACCAGTGCATCAAAGATATCCCATGAAGGGACCAGTGCATCAAAGATATCCCATGAAAGGACAGATATCCCATGAAGGGACCAGTGCATCAAAGATATCCCATGAAAGGACAGATATCCCATGAAAGGACAGATATCCCATGAAGGGACAGATATCCCATGAAGGGACAGATATCCCATGAAGGGACAGATATCCCATGAAGGGACAGATATCCCATGAAGGGACAGATATCCCATGAAGGGACAGATCCCATGAAGGGACAGATATCCCATGAAGGGACAGATATCCCATGAAGGGACAGATATCCCATGAAGGGACAGATATCCCATGAAGGGACAGATATCCCATGAAGGGACAGATATCCCATGAAGGGACAGATATCCCATGAAGGGACCAGTGCATCAAATATATCCCATGAAGGGACCAGTGCATCAAAGATATCCCATGAAGGGACAGATATCCCATGAAGGGACCGGTGCATCAAAGATATCCGATGAAGGGACCAGTGCATCAAAGATATCCCATGAAGGGACAGATATCCCATGAAGGGACCAGTGCATCAAAGATATCCCATGAAGGGACAGATATCCCATGAAGGGACCAGTGCATCAAAGATATCCCATGAAGGGACCAGTGCATCAAAGATATCCCATGAAGGGACAGATATCCCATGAAGGGACCAGTGCATCAAAGATATCCCATGAAGGGACAGATATCCCATGAAGGGACCAGTGCATCAAAGATATCCCATGAAGGGACCAGTGCATCAAAGATATCCCATGAAGGGACAGATATCCCATGAAGGGACCAGTGCATCAAAGATATCCCATGAAGGGACAGATATCCCATGAAGGGCCCGGTGCATCAAAGATGTCCCATGAAGGGACAGATATCCCATGAAGGGACCAGTGCATCAAAGATATCCCATGAAGGGACCAGTGCATCAAAGATATCCCATGAAGGGACCAGTACATCAAAGATATCCCATGAAGGGACAGATATCCCATGAAGGGACAGATATCCCATGAAGGGACAGATATCCCATGAAGGGACAGATATCCCATGAAGGGACAGATATCCCATGAAGGGACAGATATCCCATGAAGGGACAGATATCCCATGAAGGGACAGATATCCCATGAAGGGACAGATATCCCATGAAGGGACCCGGGCATCAAAGATATCCCATGAAGGGACAGATATCCCATGAAGGGACCAGTGCATCAAAGATATCCCATGAAGGGACAGATATCCCATGAAGGGACCGGTGCATCAAAGATATCCCATGAAGGGACAGATATCCCATGAAGGGACCGGTGCATCAAAGATATCCCATGAAGGGACAGATATCCCATGAAGGGACAGATATCCCATGAAGGGACCAGTGCATCAAAGATATCCCATGAAGGGACCAGTGCATCAAAGATATCCCATGAAGGGACCAGTGCATCAAAGATATCCCATGAAGGGACCAGTGCATCAAAGATATCCCATGAAGGGACCAGTGCATCAAAGATATCCAATGAAGGGACCAGTGCATCAAAGATATCCCATAAAGGGACAGATATCCCATGAAGGGACAGATATCCCATGAAGGGACAGATATCCCATGAAGGGACAGATATCCCATGAAGGGACAGATATCCCATGAAGGGAAAGATATCCCATGAAGGGACAGATATCCCATGAAGGGACAGATATCCCATGAAGGGACAGATATCCCATGAAGGGACAGATATACCATGAAGGGACAGATATACCATGAAGGGACAGATATCCCATGAAGGGACAGATATCCCATGAAGGGACAGATATCCCATGAAGGGACAGATATACCATGAAGGGCCAGTGCATCAACGATATCCCATGAAGGGACAGATATCCCATGAAGGGACCAGTGCATCAAATATATCCCATGAAGGGACCAGTGCATCAAAGATATCCCATGAAGGGACAGATATCCCATGAAGGGACAGATATCCCATGAAGGGACCAGTGCATCAAAGATATCCCATGAAGGGACCAGTGCATCAAAGATATCCCATGAAGGGACAGATATCCCATGAAGGGACCAGTGCATCAAAGATATCCCATGAAGGGACAGATATCCCATGAAGGGACAGATATACCATGAAGGGACAGATATACCATGAAGGGACAGATATACCATGAAGGGGCCAGTGCATCAACGATATCCCATGAAGGGACAGATATCCCATGAAGGGACCAGTGCATCAAAGATATCCCATGAAGGGACAGATATCCCATGAAGGGACCAGTGCATCAAAGATATCCCATGAAGGGACAGATATCCCATGAAGGGACCAGTGCATCAAAGATATCCCATGAAGGGACCAGTGCATCAAAGATATCCCATGAAGGGACCAGTGCATCAAAGATATCCCATGAAGGGACAGATATCCCATGAAGGGACCAGTGCATCAAAGATATCCCATGAAGTGACAGATATCCCATGAAGGGACCGGTGCATCAAAGATATCCCATGAAGGGACCAGTGCATCAAAGATATCCCATGAAGGGACCAGTGCATCAAAGATATCCCATGAAGGGACAGATATCCCATGAAGGGACATATATCCCATGAAGGGACAGATATCCCATGAAGGGACAGATATCCCATGAAGGGACAGATATCCCATGAAGGGACAGATATCCCATGAAGGGACAGATATCCCATGAAGGGACAGATATCCCATGAAGGGACAGATATCCCATGAAGGGACAGATATCCCATGAAGGGACAGATATCCCATGAAGGGACAGATATCCCATGAAGGGACCAGTGCATCAAAGATATCCCATGAAGGGACAGATATCCCATGAAGGGACCAGTGCATCAAAGATATCCCATGAAGGGACCAGTGCATCAAAGATATCCCATGAAGGGACCAGTGCATCAAAGATATCCCATGAAAGGACAGATATCCCATGAAGGGACCAGTGCATCAAAGATATCCCATGAAAGGACAGATATCCCATGAAAGGACAGATATCCCATGAAGGGACAGATATCCCATGAAGGGACAGATATCCCATGAAGGGACAGATATCCCATGAAGGGACAGATATCCCATGAAGGGACAGATATCCCATGAAGGGACAGATATCCCATGAAGGGACAGATATCCCATGAAGGGACAGATATCCCATGAAGGGACAGATATCCCATGAAGGGACAGATATCCCATGAAGGGAGCAGCGCATCAAAGATATCCCATGAAGGGACAGATATCCCAAGAAGGGACCAGTGCATCAAAGATATCCCATGAAGGGACCAGTGCATCAAAGATATCCCATGAAGGGACAGATATCCCATGAAGAGACAGATATCCCATGAAGGGACCAGTGCATCAAAGATATCCCATGAAGGGACAGATATCCCATGAAGGGACCAGTGCATCAAAGATATCCCATGAAGGGACCAGTGCATCAAAGATATCCCATGAAGGGACAGATATCCCATGAAGGGACAGATATCCCATGAAGGGACCAGTGCATCAACGATATCCCATGTAGGGACAGATATCCCATGAAGGGACCAGTGCATCAAAGATATCCCATGAAGGGACCAGTGCATCAAAGATATCCCATGAAGGGACCAGTGCATCAAAGATATCCCATGAAGGGACCAGTGCATCAAAGATATCCCATGAAGGGACCAGTGCATCAAAGATATCCCATGAAGGGACCAGTGCATCAAAGATATCCCATGAAGGGACCAGTGCATCAAAGATATCCCATGAAGGGACCAGTGCATCAAAGATATCCCCTGAAGGGACAGATATCCCATGAAGGGACCAGTGCATCAAAGATATCCCATGAAGGGACCAGTGCATCAAAGATATCCCATGAAGGGACCGGTGCATCAAAGATATCCCATGAAGGGACCAGTGCATCAAAGATATCCCATGAAGGGACCAGTGCATCAAAGATATCCCATGAAGGGACCAGTGCATCAAAGATATCCCATGAAGGGACCATTGCATCAAAGATATCCCATGAAGGGACCAGTGCATCAACGATATCCCATGAAAGGACAGATATCCCATGAAGGGACAGATATCCCATGAAGGGACAGATATCCCATGAAGGGACAGATATCCCATGAAGGGACAGATATCCCATGAAGGGACAGATATCCCATGAAGGGACAGATATCCCATGAAGGGACAGATATCACATGAAGGGACAGATATCACATGAAGGGACAGATATCCCATGAAGGGAGCAGCGCATCAAAGATATCCCATGAAGGTACAGATATCCCATGAAGGGACCAGTGCATCAAAGATATCCCATGAAGGGACCAGTGCATCAAAGATATCCCATGAAGGGACAGATATCCCATGAAGGGACATATATCCCATGAAGGGACCAGTGCATCAAAGATATCCCATGAAGGGACAGATATCCCATGAAGGGACCAGTGCATCAAAGATATCCCATGAAGGGACCAGTGCATCAAAGATATCCCATGAAGGGACAGATATCCCATGAAGGGACCAGTGCATCAACGATATCCCATGAAGGGACAGATATCCCATTAAGGGACCAGTGCATCAAAGATATCCCATGAAGGGACCAGTGCATCAAAGATATCCCATGAAGGGACCATTGCATCAAAGATATCCCATGAAGGGACAGATATCCCATGAAGGGACCAGTGCATCAAAGATATCCCATGAAGGGACAGATATCACATGAAGGGACCTGGAGTTCTGGACTTTTTGGTTCCGTCCAGAGGTGTCAGGGAAAACACCCGAAGACCCCGGAGTTCAACCTGTCTCGGTGCACAAACAAACAGAAACACGGGCTTCTCGATGGTGGCGTCAAAGACCAAAGGTTTATTACTGCAGGGACACAGAAGTCACAGAAACTGCACACGGGCAGTGTCTAGGAGCCTGTTCAATTTGTACAAAGAGGGTTGTTCCTTATATACTAAATATTCTGCTCGGGGCAAATTCTTTACATGTTACCACAGTTCTAAACATTCGTGTCTTAAACAATAAATATTTGGCGTTGCACAGGAATCGTCAACCGTATCTGATGTCAAAACATTACGAATGAGGGGTTCCCACTATTCCATCATAATCCCATGTCAATTTCTCATTCAAGACCCGGACCGCCTCATCGTAAATTTCGTTACCTCCCCCTAATAAAGGCCCAGAAGGAAAGGAGCAGAGCCAGGTGTAGAAGATAGAAAGACAGGATAAGAGATGTTTGTGGGTCGTAAATGGGCACGGTTACCAGTTTCGGCCGCCTAATCATGATCAGGCCAACGAACACAAGAACCAGTATAGCAGGACTGGCCTCAGGCTGGGGAGGCAGTTCTTGCCGAGTCATGCTGCTACAGCGTTGCTGGCCTAAGGTGCACGTGTCACTAGCAAGGTGAATCGCCGGTTAAAGCCTACGTGTCCTTTAATGAAAAGAGGTCATTGCGTGTCCATTGACTATGTGAGGGCAAGGAATACAAAATGGCTTCCGTGTTCGAAGATGGATGCCACGGGTAGAACAGAAATGTGTTTGTAACTGGAGTGCTCTTGCTCGTAGCATAGCGAAAACACCAGGATATACTAAATGGATCATTTGCGGTTCACTGATACCAAAATTATGTATTTACGACAATGTTACAAACACGAGTAAAATCGTCACGGAACCTCAGACCAGTGCATCAAAGATATCCCATGAAGGGACAGATATCCCATGAAGGGACCAGAGCATCAAAGATATCCCATGAAGGGACAGATATCCCATGAAGGGACCAGTGCATCAAAGATATCCCATGAAGGGACCAGTGCATCAAAGATATCCCATGAAGGGACCAGTGCATCAAAGATATCCCATGAAGGGACAGATATCCCATGAAGGGACCAGTGCATCAAAGATATCCCATGAAGGGACAGATATCCCATGAAGGGACCAGTGCATCAAAGATATCCCATGAAGGGACAGATATCCCATGAAGGGACCAGTGCATCAAAGATATCCCATGAAGGGACCAGTGCTTCAAAGATATCCCATGAAGGGACAGATATCCCATGAAGGGACCAGTGCTTCAAAGATATCCCATGAAGGGACAGATATCCCATGAAGGGACCAGTGCATCAAAGATATCCCATGAAGGGACCAGTGCATAAAAGATATCCCATGAAGGGACAGATATCCCATGAAGGTACCGGTGCATCAAAGATATCCCATGAAGGGACCAGTGCATCAAAGATATCCCATGAAGGGACCAGTGCATCAAAGATATCCCATGAAGGGACCAGTGCATCAAAGATATCCCATGAAGGGACCAGTGCATCAAAGATATCCCATGAAGGGACAGATATCCCATGAAGGGACCGGTGCATCAAAGATATCCCATGAAGGGACCGGTGCATCAAAGATATCCCATGAAGGGACCAGTGCATCAAAGATATCCCATGAAGGGACCGGTGCATCAAAGATATCCCATGAAGGGACCAGTGCATCAAAGATATCCCATGAAGGGACCAGTGCATCAAAGATATCCCATGAAGGGACCAGTGCATCAAAGATATCCCATGAAGGGACAGATATCCCATGAAGGGACAGATATCCCATGAAGGGACAGATATCCCATGAAGGGACAGATATCCCATGAAGGGACAGATATCCCATGAAGGGACAGATATCCCATGAAGGGACAGATATCCCATGAAGGGACCAGTGCATCAAAGATATCCCATGAAGGGACAGATATCCCATGAAGGGACCAGTGCATCAAAGATATCCCATGAAGGGACCAGTGCATCAAAGATATCCCATGAAGGGACAGATATCCCATGAAGGGACAGATATCCCATGAAGGGACCAGTGCATCAAAGATATCCCATGAAGGGACCAGTGCATCAAAGATATCGCATGAAGGGACAGATATCCCATGAAGGGACCAGTGCATCAAAGATATCCCATGAAGGGACCAGTGCATCAAAGATATCCCATGAAGGGACCAGTGCATCAAAGATATCCCATGAAGGGACCAGTGCATCAAAGATATCCCATGAAGGGACAGATATCCCATGAAGGGACCAGTGCATCAAAGATATCCCATGAAGGGACAGATATCCCATGAAGGGACCAGTGCATCATAGATATCCCATTAAGGGACCAGTGCATCAAAGATATCCCATGAAGGGACAGATAACCCATGAAGGGACCAGTGCATCAAAGATATCCCATGAAGGGACAGATATCCCATGAAGGGACCAGTGCATCAAAGATATCCCATGAAGGGACCAGTGCATCAAAGATATCCCATGAAGGGACCAGTGCATCAAAGATATCCCATGAAGGGACAGATATCCCATGAAGGGACCAGTGCATCAAAGATATCCCATGAAGGGACAGATATCCCATGAAGGGACCAGTGCATCAACGATATCCCATGAAGGGACAGATATCCCATGAAGGGACAGATATCCCATGAAGGGACAGATATCCCATGAAGGGACAGATATCCCATGAAGGGGCAGATATCCCATGAAGGGGCAGATATCCCATGAAGGGGCAGATATCCCATGAAGGGGCAGATATCCCATGAAGGGGCAGATATCCCATGAAGGGGCAGATATCCCATGAAGGGGCAGATATCCCATGAAGGGGCAGATATCCCATGAAAGGACAGATATCCCATGAAGGGACAGATATCCCATGAAGGGACAGATATCCCATGAAGGGACAGATATCCCATGAAGGGACAGATATCCCATGAAGGGACCAGTGCATCAAAGATATCCCATGAAGGGACCAGTGCATCAAAGATATCCCATGAAGGGACCAGTGCATCAAAGATATCCCATGAAGGGACCAGTGCATCAAAGATATCCCATGAAGGGACAGATATCCCATGAAGGGACCAGTGCATCAAAGATATCCCATGAAGGGACATATCCCATGAAGGGACCAGTGCATCAAAGATATCCCATGAAGGGACCAGTGCATCAAAGATATCCCATGAAGGGACAGATATCCCATGAAGGGACCAGTGCATCAAAGATATCCCATGAAGGGACAGATATCCCATGAAGGGACCAGTGCATCAAAGATATCCCATGAAGGGACCAGTGCATCAAAGATATCCCATGAAGGGACCAGTGCATCAAAGATATCCCATGAAGGGACAGATATCCCATGAAGGGACCAGTGCATCAAAGATATCCCATGAAGGGACAGATATCCCATGAAGGGACCAGTGCATCAAAGATATCCCATGAAGGGACCAGTGCATCAAAGATATCCCATGAAGGGACCAGTGCATCAAAGATATCCCATGAAGGGACCAGTGCATCAAAGATATCCCATGAAGGGACAGATATCCCATGAAGGGACCAGTGCATCAAAGATATCCCATGAAGGGACAGATATCCCATGAAGGGACAGATATCCCATGAAGGGACAGATATCCCATGAAGGGACCAGTGCATCAAAGATATCCCATGAAGGGACCAGTGCATCAAAGATATCCCATGAAGGGACCAGTGCATCAAAGATATCCCATGAAGGGACCAGTGCATCAAAGATATCCCATGAAGGGACAGATATCCCATGAAGGGACCAGTGCATCAAAGATATCCCATGAAGGGACATATCCCATGAAGGGACCAGTGCATCAAAGATATCCCATGAAGGGACCAGTGCATCAAAGATATCCCATGAAGGGACAGATATCCCATGAAGGGACCAGTGCATCAAAGATATCCCATGAAGGGACAGATATCCCATGAAGGGACCAGTGCATCAAAGATATCCCATGAAGGGACCAGTGCATCAAAGATATCCCATGAAGGGACCAGTGCATCAAAGATATCCCATGAAGGGACAGATATCCCATGAAGGGACCAGTGCATCAAAGATATCCCATGAAGGGACAGATATCCCATGAAGGGACCAGTGCATCAAAGATATCCCATGAAGGGACCAGTGCATCAAAGATATCCCATGAAGGGACCAGTGCATCAAAGATATCCCATGAAGGGACCAGTGCATCAAAGATATCCCATGAAGGGACAGATATCCCATGAAGGGACCAGTGCATCAAAGATATCCCATGAAGGGACAGATATCCCATGAAGAGACCAGTGCATCATAGATATCCCATTAAGGGACCAGTGCATCAAAGATATCCCATGAAGGGACAGATAACCCATGAAGGGACCAGTGCATCAAAGATATCCCATGAAGGGACAGATATCCCATGAAGGGACCAGTGCATCAAAGATATCCCATGAAGGGACCAGTGCATCAAAGATATCCCATGAAGGGACAGATATCCCATGAAGGGACCAGTGCATCAAAGATATCCCATGAAGGGACAGATATCCCATGAAGGGACAGATATCCCATGAAGGGACAGATATCCCATGAAGGGACAGATATCCCATGAAGGGACAGATATCCCATGAAGGGACAGATATCCCATGAAGGGACAGATATCCCATGAAGGGACAGATATCCCATGAAGGGACAGATATCCCATGAAGGGACAGATATCCCATGAAGGGACAGATATCCCATGAAGGGACAGATATCCCATGAAGGGACAGATATCCCATGAAGGGACAGATATCCCATGAAAGGACAGATATCCCATGAAGGGACAGATATCCCATGAAGGGACAGATATCCCATGAAGGGACAGATATCCCATGAAGGGACAGATATCCCATGAAGGGACAGATATCCCATGAAGGGGCAGATATCCCATGAAGGGGCAGATATCCCATGAAGGGACAGATATCCCATGAAGGGACAGATATCCCATGAAGGGACAGATATCCCATGAAGGGACAGATATCCCATGAAGGGACAGATATCCCATGAAGGGACAGATATCCCATGAAGGGACAGATATCCCATGAAGGGACAGATATCCCATGAAGGGACAGATATCCCATGAAGGGACCAGTGCATCAAATATATCCCATGAAGGGACCAGTGCATCAAAGATATCCCATGAAGGGACAGATATCCCATGAAGGGACCGGTGCATCAAAGATATCCGATGAAGGGACCAGTGCATCAAAGATATCCCATGAAGGGACAGATATCCCATGAAGGGACCAGTGCATCAAAGATATCCCATGAAGGGACAGATATCCCATGAAGGGACCAGTGCATCAAAGATATCCCATGAAGGGACCAGTGCATCAAAGATATCCCATGAAGGGACAGATATCCCATGAAGGGCCCGGTGCATCAAAGATGTCCCATGAAGGGACAGATATCCCATGAAGGGACCAGTGCATCAAAGATATCCCATGAAGGGACCAGTGCATCAAAGATATCCCATGAAGGGACAGATATCCCATGAAGGGACAGATATCCCATGAAGGGACAGATATCCCATGAAGGGACAGATATCCCATGAAGGGACAGATATCCCATGAAGGGACAGATATCCCATGAAGGGACAGATATCCCATGAAGGGACAGATATCCCATGAAGGGACAGATATCCCATGAAGGGACCAGTGCATCAAAGATATCCCATGAAGGGACAGATATCCCATGAAGGGACCAGTGCATCAAAGATATCCCATGAAGGGACAGATATCCCATGTAGGGACCAGTGCATCAAAGATATCCCATGAAGGGACAGATATCCCATGAAGGGACCGGTGCATCAAAGATATCCCATGAAGGGACCAGTGCATCAAAGATATCCCATGAAGGGACCAGTGCATCAAAGATATCCCATGAAGGGACCAGTGCATCAAAGATATCCCATGAAGGGACCAGTGCATCAAAGATATCCCATGAAGGGACAGATATCCCATGAAGGGACCAGTGCATCAAAGATATCCCATGAAGGGACAGATATCCCATGAAGGGACCAGTGCATCAAAGATATCCCATGAAGGGACAGATATCCCATGAAGGGACCAGTGCATCAAAGATATCCCATGAAGGGACCAGTGCATCAAAGATATCCCATGAAGGGACCAGTGCATCAAAGATATCCCATGAAGGGACCAGTGCATCAAAGATATCCCATAAAGGGACAGATATCCCATGAAGGGACAGATATCCCATGAAGGGACAGATATCCCATGAAGGGACAGATATCCCATGAAGGGACAGATATCCCATGAAGGGACAGATATCCCATGAAGGGACAGATATCCCATGAAGGGACAGATATCCCATGAAGGGACAGATATCCCATGAAGGGACAGATATCCCATGAAGGGACAGATATCCCATGAAGGGACAGATATCCCATGAAGGGACAGATATACCATGAAGGGACAGATATACCATGAAGGGGCCAGTGCATCAACGATATCCCATGAAGGGACAGATATCCCATGAAGGGACCAGTGCATCAAAGATATCCCATGAAGGGACAGATATCCCATGAAGGGACCAGTGCATCAAAGATATCCCATGAAGGGACCAGTGCATCAAAGATATCCCATGAAGGGACCAGTGCATCAAAGATATCCCATGAAGGGACCAGTGCATCAAAGATATCCCATGAAGGGACAGATATCCCATGAAGGGACCAGTGCATCAAAGATATCCCATGAAGGGACAGATATCCCATGAAGGGACCGGTGCATCAAAGATATCCCATGAAGGGACCAGTGCATCAAAGATATCCCATGAAGGGACAGATATCCCATGAAGGGACAGATATCCCATGAAGGGACAGATATCCCATGAAGGGACAGATATCCCATGAAGGGACAGATATCCCATGAAGGGACAGATATCCCATGAAGGGACAGATATCCCATGAAGGGACAGATATCCCATGAAGGGACAGATATCCCATGAAGGGACAGATATCCCATGAAGGGACAGATATCCCATGAAGGGACAGATATCCCATGAAGGGACAGATATCCCATGAAGGGACCAGTGCATCAAAGATATCCCATGAAGGGACCAGTGCATCAAAGATATCCCATGAAGGGACCAGTGCATCAAAGATATCCCATGAAGGGACCAGTGCATCAAAGATATCCCATGAAGGGACCAGTGCATCAAAGATATCCCATGAAGGGACCAGTGCATCAAAGATATCCCATGAAGGGACAGATATCCCATGAAGGGACCAGTGCATCAAAGATATCCCATGAAGGGACCAGTGCATCAAAGATATCCCATGAAGGGACAGATATCCCATGAAGGGACCAGTGCATCAAAGATATCCCATGAAGGGACCAGTGCATCAAAGATATCCCATGAAGGGACCAGTGCATCAAAGATATCCCATGAAGGGACCAGTGCATCAAAGATATCCCATGAAGGGACAGATATCCCATGAAGGGACCAGTGCATCAAAGATATCCCATGAAAGGACCAGTGCATCAAAGATATCCCATGAAGGGACCAGTGCATCAAAGATATCCCATGAAAGGACAGATATCCCATGAAGGGACCAGTGCATCAAAGATATCCCATGAAGGGACAGATATCCCATGAAGGGACAGATATCCCATGAAGGGACAGATATCCCATGAAGGGACCAGATATCCCATGAAGGGACAGATATCCCATGAAGGGACAGATATCCCATGAAGGGACAGATATCCCATGAAGGGACAGATATCCCATGAAGGGACAGATATCCCATGAAGGGACAGATATCCCATGAAGGGACAGATATCCCATGAAGGGACAGATATCCCATGAAGGGACAGATATCCCGTGAAGGGACAGATATCCCGTGAAGGGACAGATATCCCGTGAAGGGACAGATATCCCGTGAAGGGACAGATATCCCGTGAAGGGACAGATATCCCATGAAGGGACAGATATCCCATGAAGGGACAGATATCCCATGAAGGGACAGATATCCCATGAAGGGACAAATATCCCATGAAGGGACAGATATCCCATGAAGGGACAGATATCCCATGAAGGGACAGATATCCCATGAAGGGAGCAGCGCATCAAAGATATCCCATGAAGGGACAGATATCCCAAGAAGGGACCAGTGCATCAAAGATATCCCATGAAGGGACCAGTGCATCAAAGATATCCCATGAAGGGACAGATATCCCATGAAGAGACAGATATCCCATGAAGGGACCAGTGCATCAAAGATATCCCATGAAGGGACAGATATCCCATGAAGGGACCAGTGCATCAAAGATATCCCATGAAGGGACAGATATCCCATGAAGGGACCAGTGCATCAACGATATCCCATGTAGGGACAGATATCCCATTAAGGGACCAGTGCATCAACGATATCCCATGTAGGGACAGATATCCCATGAAGGGACCAGTGCATCAAAGATATCCCATGAAGGGACAGATATCCCATGAAGGGACCAGTGCATCAAAGATATCCCATGAAGGGACAGATATCCCATGAAGGGACCAGTGCATCAAAGATATCCCATGAAGGGACCAGTGCATCAAAGATATCCCATGAAGGGACCAGTGCATCAAAGATATCCCATGAAGGGACCAGTGCATCAAAGATATCCCATGAAGGGACCAGTGCATCAAAGATATCCCCTGAAGGGACAGATATCCCATGAAGGGACCAGTGCATCAAAGATATCCCATGAAGGGACCGGTGCATCAAAGATATCCCATGAAGGGACCGGTGCATCAAAGATATCCCATGAAGGGACCGGTGCATTAAAGATATCCCATGAAGGGACCAGTGCATCAAAGATATCCCATGAAGGGACCATTGCATCAAAGATATCCCATGAAGGGACCAGTGCATCAACGATATCCCATGAAAGGACAGATATCCCATGAAGGGACAGATATCCCATGAAGGGACAGATATCCCATGAAGGGACAGATATCCCATGAAGGGACAGATATCCCATGAAGGGACAGATATCCCATGAAGGGACAGATATCCCATGAAGGGACAGATATCCCATGAAGGGACAGATATCCCATGAAGGGACAGATATCACATGAAGGGACAGATATCCCATGAAGGGACAGATATCCCATGAAGAGAGCAGCGCATCAAAGATATCCCATGAAGGGACAGATATCCCATGAAGGGACCAGTGCATCAAAGATATCCCATGAAGGGACCAGTGCATCAAAGATATCCCATGAAGGGACAGATATCCCATGAAGGGACATATATCCCATGAAGGGACCAGTGCATCAAAGATATCCCATGAAGGGACAGATATCCCATGAAGGGACCAGTGCATCAAAGATATCCCATGAAGGGACCAGTGCATCAAAGATATCCCATGAAGGGACAGATATCCCATGAAGGGACCAGTGCATCAACGATATCCCATGAAGGGACAGATATCCCATTAAGGGACCAGTGCATCAAAGATATCCCATGAAGGGACCAGTGCATCAAAGATATCCCATGAAGGGACCATTGCATCAAAGATATCCCATGAAGGGACAGATATCCCATGAAGGGACCAGTGCATCAAAGATATCCCATGAAGGGACAGATATCACATGAAGGGACCAGTGCATCAAAGATATCCCATGAAGGGACAGATATCCCATGAAGGGACCAGTGCATCAAAGATATCCCATGAAGGGACCGGTGCATCAAAGATATCCCATGAAGGACAGATATCCCATGAAGGGACCAGTGCATCAAAGATATCCCATGAAGGGACAGATATCCCATGAAGGGACCAGTGCATCAAAGATATCCCATGAAGGGACCGGTGCATCAAAGATATCCCATGAAGGGACCAGTGCATCAAAGATATCCCCTGAAGGGACCAGTGCATCAAAGATATCCCATGAAGGGACCAGTGCATCAAAGATATCCCATGAAGGGACAGATATCCCATGAAGGGACCAGTGCATCAAAGATATCCCATGAAGGGACAGATATCCCATGAAGGGACCAGTGCATCAAAGATATCCCATGAAGGGACCAGTGCATCAAAGATATCCCATGAAGGGACAGATATCCCATGAAGGGACCAGTGCATCAAAGATATCCCATGAAGGGACAGATATCCCATGAAGGGACCAGTGCATCAAAGATATCCCATGAAGGGACCAGTGCATCAAAGATATCCCATGAAGGGACCAGTGCATCAAAGATATCCCATGAAGGGACAGATATCCCATGAAGGTGTGGAAAAGTAAATTTTGTCATGTTCTATGTCCCTACGTGTCATCCATCATATGTTATGTGTGCATGACCAATATGCATATGTTATTCCCCATGTCCGATTCAAGACGCAATTATAGTTGTGTCCACCTCTGGTATGTCATTTCCCAGTCCTCATGAGTAATATGAGTATCAGGCCTATGTAAAGCTACGTTGCCACGTTTCTCAGTGTGCACGTTATTTCATTATAAAGTCCCCGTTTCCAGGCCTTAACAGGGCCCGGACATCAGATTCAGCTCCTGTCTCCTGAGCCTCGCTGAGGAGCGATCCAGCCCCCACCTGTATCCTCAACCCTTCACTTACTTCTTGCCTCGCAGTGCCCGGTGCAGCTTGGCTCTGCCTCTGAGTCTGCCAAGACTATGTTATGATTCCAGCTATCAGTTTAGTCCTCCTTCCCTGCATTCCTAAGCTACTGAACTGCATCAATAGTTTCCGTCATTGTCTAGCCTATGCGGCTCCATGTTAAGAGAAATACTGTATTTAATGGTCATTTAATATTCTTCATCACGCACTACATGTAGAATAAATGCATGCTCCAGTCTTAGAGTCAGTTAGCCTTTCCTCTCCTGACTTCTAGTTTATATCAACATGTTCTCTAAACATCAGATACTAGATACTGTTTAGGTACATGTCGCTCCGACCCTCCAGACTTCAGTCTCTGCTCCTAGCACAGAGTTCATAGCCCCCAGCTTCTTCTAGTGATACGTCATTACCAGTTTGCGCGCACCACCAGGTTAGAGGTCCCGGCTCCTTAGGTAGCCCCCTCCTATGTTTCCGCCCATTCATGACATATTCTGTTACGTTTGCATCACATGTCTGAGTTACACCTTCTTTTTACTCTTATCTTTCGCGACTGCTACGCGTCACGCCTTCTGCTCCACCCACTGCTACGCCTACTGCAATGTAATGCTATGTGTTTGCGCTATGTATATATGCTCGTGTATTGTTATTAAAAGTCAGCGCGCTCATCCCAGACCCAGCCCCAGCAGCTGCTGGGCCCTGTCATCCTATTCCTATGCAGGTTGTCCTGTTCCTGTCCTTATGCTGTATTAAACCTGCAAAACTCCTACTACCTCGAATCTTGACTCTTATTTATTGAGCTATCTGTTATTCATTCATTCATTCAAAAATAGATCCGGTATTATTTATTTATATACCACATAATGGCGCCCGAACAGGGACTTGCCCTTTCCCCACGCGTCGGTGAAGCCACGCCGACCCCCTGACCCTCTGCAGTCGTGACGGAACTCTTCTGCGCAGTGGCAGATATTTCTGCTCAAGTATCCCTCAGGCCCACGGAGGAGACGGAGGAGGCGGTCCAGCATCCAGACGAGACGGTGGAGGAACGCGGCGAGTCCCGACCAGAGCCCAAGCCAAGAGTCCAAGGTCCGAGGTATCCGGAGGTCCACCCGTAACTGAAGTCCGAAGTTCGTCGTCCGTCGTCGTAGCAGTCCAGTCCAGTCTGAGGCCTTCCGTTCTTGCTGCCCGGTGAGTACCGTTACTGGGGTGGTATCTAGACAGGGTCAATTTAATTGACTCTGGTCTGTGGGTTGGTGGTACACAGTCCCACAAACGAAGTGTCCACTTCGGTGGATGCGGGTCCTGACGTGTCTCTTTAAGAGACCGGTAAGTTTCGTACTGTTTCAGCAGTGCATCTAGTTTCTGTTCTAGTCAGTTCTGTTCTCGAGAAATTTCAAGTATTTTCAGGTGGTATTCTGTTTGAACTGTTATTCATAATGTTCTTCATGTATTTTAATGTTGTGGTATGAGTGCGACGTGATTTCGTGTTTTCATTGTGTATTGTATTATGTCCAGATTATAGTCCAGTCATGCCGCTCTTCTCAAAATTACGTCAGTTAAAAACTAGAAAGGGTCTGCTGGAAGCAGCAGTTCCCGTCCCGCCTAGGGACAGTCCAGGTCATTTTATGTATCAGAAACATGGCATAAGCGCCATATTGTATCTAGATTTATGGGTAGAGTATACCAAACAGTTAGAAGAAAAGTATAGATGGCCCGTATCGGGTACATGGGATGCCGAATGCATCATGCGAGTAGAGGAAGCATTATGGAAAAAGAAAGCCAGACAATCACAGAAAGATGCCATCGAGTTATGGCGCAAAGAAGCTCATAAGAGAACCGAAAAAGAAATCAGAAAGTCAGAACTAAGTAGAGAATCCCAAGAACGAGCCCAAGAAAGAGAATTAATCGAGATAGGTGAACGAGTTAGAACTGAGCAATCAGACAGACAGAGGAATGCCCTCATTAAGGGTATGTATCCTCTTCTTGCTGAGGGCTTGCCAAAAGCGACCCCAGAGGCATCCAGTAATTTCCCGCCACCATTAGTTCCGACCAAGCTACGTCACAAACCGACCGCAGCTGATATTTTTATTTCGTCCTATCTGGACGACACAGTCCCCGAATATGCAAATCCTGTTCGCGCTCCGCCAGTCCCTGTAAATCAGGTAATTCCTGCTCCTCCAGACACCGGGGTGCCCTTAACAGCTCCCCCAGGTCAGCCCGCCATACAAGTCCAGCCCACGTTACAATTACCGACCCTGCCAGGACGAAAAGCATCAGTTGATGATTCCAGTTTAGGGCCCGCAGGAGGAGGTCTTCCTCAAACCCCGCCGCCATACAAACGTTTATCAGCACTCGAATTACATGCTCAAGCATCACAGCGTACTCCCAAGAGTAATAAGTCTGTTGCAGAAATCAGGCAAACCCTTGGCGAATGTGTCTATGACCCAGTTCCAGGCGAGTTTAATATGGTTTTATATTCCGTACGCGTAAGGAGAGTGACCGAGTATCTAGTCACCCTGCCGAATATGAAAGAAGATCTAGACAGGATATATCGTTTCATCCGTACAGGGGATGACCCACAAAGTATTAGTGATGCCATGTCTCAAAGGAAAGCCGAGATTCAGCGTATGATATTAAAGTTCTTAATTAACTGTCTAATAAGAGAACAGGATTACCCGTCTAAAGACCCGGAAGAAATGAAAACCCTGACAAAGTGGAGTGATAATATAGCCGAAGGAAAGCACAATACCATTGGTGCCATGGAAAGTATGTACAAGAAAATCCGTAGAGAGATAATAAAGATACACGAACAGCGTAAAGCAGCACAAGTAAGCGAGAAAGAAAGTATCTCTGATCCTGAAGAGGAAGACGACGAGAATACCGCCAGAATAGCGTATGTAGGAAAATCTAGATTTCCAGATCGCCATTTACGCCTAGAACACAAGTCAACTTTCCATCAGTCAGCACCAGAACAAGGTTCCCTAGAACAAGTATTTCAAGCTACCGATCACATTCTGAAATCACGAATCGGTTATAGTGAGTTAAGTACTATGCATGAACAGGAACTAGTCCGATCAGCAGTCCGATGGATTACTGATCCTACCACTTTTCCGGACGAAATAGTGGCACAAATGTTCCTGAAAATGCCCCCAGCCGAGCAGCGACTGGTGGGTATGTATATGATTCAGCACCTCATTACTCTGTATGAGGGTCAACATTCTGATCCAGGCCCGTTACATGATATCTTGAACGAGTTACTCCAGTACAAATGGAGAGGTCTAGGTACCGATTTAATTAGTGTCACTTTAGAACAGCGTCATAAATATAGAACATTCTTGAACCCGCATTTTGTCCATGTCTCACCCCCAGAAAGTAAATCATTCTACATAGACAGACAGAATCCGTTACGAGAAGTCCACCCAGTCAGAGGAACGGGTGGCAAAATGCAACGAGTGTTTGTATACACTCCGATCACAAAGATGGAACTCCTCGAAATGAAGAAATTAATTCCCTGTCATGATAAAGATCCAGCAGGGTTCCATAGAGAATTAAAAGACATGCTCCGTATGGGAGAATACACTTACCCAGATATCATTAAAATGTTAAAGGTTCTGCTGCCCGCAGGGGTGTATGAAAAGCTAAAGGAAAAAGAATGGGAGGTGGGAGAGAAAAAGATAGATTGGGCAGTCCTAGAAGCTGAAGATAAGATACGAGTACCAGGTACTGGTCTAGGAGAGAAATGTAAAGAATTACCAGAATTATTAATTCAAGTTTTACCCAGATTATTAACAACTAGAAAGGAAGATTGGGATGCAATCTCAGCCTGTAAACAGAAACAAGATGAAGATATTAGTGATTTTTATTCTAGGTTTGAAAAATGTTTCAGTATCAACAGTGGCCTCAAGACAAGTAGTGAGTCATATCCTCACCTTTTCGTTACTAAATTAGTCGAGAATTCAAGCCCACAAATTAAAAATCGAGTTCTGAAAGTCGAAAGTACCTGGCAAGCTAATACCCCGTCCCAGATGTTGCAGATGCTCCAGTACCACCAGAATAGAATCAGGGAAGAGCAAGAACACGAGAGAAAACGTATGAAAGACACGAAAATGAAAGTACTAGTTGCACAATCTGTTCCTCAAGACAGTCAGAAGAGGGGTCCGAATCAAGTCAGTCATCCTGCAGCTCCCGTTAAAGGGAACTGCAATTATTGTAAACAGCCAGGTCATTTTATAAATGAGTGTGCAGTTCTGAAACACAACATAGCTACTGGTAAGACTAAAGAAAGACCACGTCCGCCTAGACAAGAACAAGTTTCACAGACTCCTCAGTCACAGAATGCACCACAGACAGTTACAGTACCGCAGCCTATTGCTGCAACACAGCATGTTACATCGCAGATGTACCAGTATGCACAGTCTGAGTATCCAGAGTACCAGCCATATTCATGAAACAGCCTAGAGAGGGAGGTAGGCTTGCCTCTCATCGAGATACCTGTAGATCAAGAAGGTCCCTATGTTCACAGTCAAGTATTAGGGAAAGACAGAAAGTTTTTGATTGATACAGGGGCAAGTAGGACCACAATTAGTCATGCCGAAGTTCCAGGGGCTCCGCTCTCAGGCTCAAGAAATGTTTCCCTTGGATTTTCAGGAAAGCCTATCGTTAATGAGATTTCAAAGCCAGTCACTCTAGAAGTAGGTCCATTGTCCCGCACTACTGATCTGTTACTTACTAAGTCATGTCCAGAAAACCTATTAGGCATTAAAACACTGAAAGAGTTGGGTGCAGTTATATGCTGTTCCCCGGAGGGAATACGTCTGTTCCTACGTGACTTTAAGGGTCACTATGTCTTACGAGATTTTGATTCCAGACTGTCTAATGTCCCGCAGCATTTATGGGCGCAAGGTCCAACTGATGTAGGTTATATGCAAATCACACCCCATCGTGTGACCCTGAAACCAGGTGTAGTGTTACCACGAATCAGACAGTACAGATTGCCACCTGAGGCTGTAGCAGCCTTATCCAAAATTATTGACGAGCTCATCGCTCAAGGAGTAGTTGTAGAAACTGGCTCCAATGTATGTAACTCTCCGATCATTCCAGTCATGAAACGTACTGATCCAAATGCACCCCCAGTATATCGATTAGTGATTGATTTACGAGAACTTAACAAATGTATTATTCCTCAGTACCCAGTTGTCCCAGATATCTCTTCCCTATTAACTGCTATTGATTCCGAAGCCACGTTCTTCACTGTAATAGACCTCAAGAACGCATTTTTTAGTGTTCCCATCCATCCAGACAGCCAGTTTCTTTTCGGATTTTGTTTAAATGGAAGGAGCTATATGTTTACACGCGCTCCTCAAGGTTTCACAGAAAGCCCTAGTATTTACAGTCAAGCACTTAAGAGACAACTAGACAACATTCACATGCCAACTGACACTGCCCTGCTCCAGTATGTCGATGATCTATTGATCACAGCCCGTTCTGAACGTGACTGCGAGCGAGCGTCACTGACGGTTCTGTATTTCCTAGCCGAGATGGGGCACAAGGTATCCCCTTCGAAGCTTCAATTCTGTGTCCAGCAAGTGGTCTACTTAGGACACTTACTGTCCAAGAGGGGTAGGCAGTTGACACCAGACCGTATCCAGTTAATAGCACATCTTCCACAGCCCAGGACCCAGAAGGAGGTACGTGCCTTTATTGGCCTTACTTCTTATTGCAGACAATGGATTCCTCAGTATGCATTTCTAGCCAAGCCACTGATACAGTTAACGACACAGGAGGCAGCCGTATCGACTGTCCTCCCTTGGACATCTGAACATACACTTAGTTTCAACGAGTTAAAGAAAGCTTTATGTCAAGCTCCAGTTCTAGCCACACCGAACTACAGTAAGCCTTTTACACTTTTCGTCACAGAACGTGAAGGTACAGCATTATCTGTTCTCACACAAGATCAAGCAGGACAATACAAGCCCTGTGCTTATTTTTCTAGCACACTAGATCCAGTCGCCCAGGCTCTGCCTGCGTGCCTCAAGTCAGTTGCAGCCACAGCACTAGCTATCAGACAAAGTGATTCCATAGTTTTAGGACATACCTTGACAGTACAAGTCCCACACTCCGTGGAAGTTCTTTTAAACCGAACACAAACTCAGCACTTGACAATTGCACGTTTAACAGGTTATGAATTGACACTGTTCCAGCCACACATAGAAATTAGACGCTGCAACGTCCTGAATCCTGCTACACTGTTACCATCAGTTAATTCAAATCCAGCCACACATGATTGCGTGGAAGTAGTTAACATTACGACAAAGCCAAGACAAGATCTGACAGATATTCCGTTACCAGACCCTGACCTGACACTTTATGTGGATGGTTCATGTATGAGAACTAGTACAGGAGAACTAGTAGCCGCGTATGCAGTGACTACTGACACTGAAGTTATTGAGACACACCGCATTGACACTCTGTCCGCTCAAGCAGCAGAGCTAGTTGCTCTGACACAAGCCTGTATACACGCCAAGAACCTGAAAGTTAATGTTTACACAGATTCACGTTACGCATTTGGAGTTGTACACGACTTTGGAGTGCTCTGGCAAGAGAGAGGTTTCATGACTTCTCATGGAACCAAGATTCAGCATGGTATATGTTGTATTTTCTATACTTATGTTTTGCTGTATCCCTTTAAGCCTGACATTCCATTTCCCTGATGTCATTTTCTATCCTGTTCTGCCTTGTCAGTTAGCTCCCTGCTTTCTGATGGGATCACCAGTTATTCTCTGTGGTGCATAATAAATGCCATATACTTGATTACCAGCCTTTTATCTTCATTTACATCACATGGCGACGACCCACATTTAACAACTCTTTCATCCAAGCAGCGACCAGCTTGGTTCCAGCAGAACGTCCCCTCATAACGTTAAAAGGAATCAATCCAGTCACACCATTTTCAGTAGTTCTGTAGGCCCAAACCAGGTCGTTAACCAACCCTCTCACGTCTAATCTGGAAGAGATTGCCATCTGAATTGCGCCCTTTACCATCCGGTTAGCCCTCTCAACTATGCACCAAGCTCTGTTAGATGCCATACATTTACCGACATCCATTGCTATCATGAAATGCAAAGCACATACGAAAGTCACTGACATTATTTCTCAAGGTAATGATCTAGCAGATCGCACAGCCAAGCTTACAGCACAGACTCCAGACATTCAAGTTAATCCGACACAGACACATACTCCAGATCCGATTACATGCATGACAGTTAAGGACCCTACTCAAGATGTCATAGATATCCAGTTACATGCTACTCCCGATGAAACCAAGAAGTGGTCTGAACAAGGAGGGGTCCAGACAGATCAGGGATGGTTAACAAAGGGTAGGACCGCATGGTTTCTCCCCGACTCTATGGTTCAAGTCATCATTAATACCGCACATAGTCCAGCACATTTAGGAGAAAAAGCAATGTTAGACAGTATCCAGAACATTTGGTTCAACAAGCATTTACGAGCTGCAGCCAAGCAGAAAGTCCGTACCTGTATGATATGTTGTCAGTTTAATCCAGGTAAAAGTGTCCCGGTGGAACAAGGTGGATTCCAGCCTCCTGACCACCCTTTTGAGGTCCTCCAGATGGATTATATTCAGATGGAGCGATGTCGAGGTTTCAAGTATGTCCTTGTAGTTGTATGCGCTTTGTCCAGATGGACAGAAGCATATCCAGTCCCAGATTACACAGCCGCGACCACTGCCAAACAGTTGGTTCGTGAATTCTTCCCTCGATATGGACTCCCTAGAGTCGTATATTCTGATAACGGTCAGCCATTCTCATCTGAACTGATGAAGCACGTTTCCCTGTTGTTAGGGTACCAGTGGAAGTTTCATTGTGTACGCCATCCTGAAGCAGCCGGTCTAGTCGAGAGACATAATCAGACTCTGAAAATCCGCATCGCCAAAGTCTGTCAAGAAAAAGGTGTGGACTGGCTAGTAGCTCTGCCAGTTGCTTTGTTTTATATGCGCATGGTCGCACATTCCAGATCAGGTCTGTCCCCGTATGAGGTCGTATTCGGCCGCCCCCCTAACATGTGGGGTACTCCTAGACCCCGAAGTATTACTGATGTTTCATGTAATATGCTGACAGATTACCTAGCTTCCTTGATGTCTGCCCTCAACTCATGTCGTTCACAGGTTGCCGCCGCATTTCCAGACAATACCGAGGTGGCACCGCATGAGATCGTTCCAGGTTCGATGGTGCTCGTCCGGAACTTTGACAGATCAAGTCCGCTGGAGCCACGTTGGAAGGAGCCCCGTCAGGTCCTCCTCACCACCCGTACAGCTGTGAAATTGGAAGGACGCCGCGGCTGGGTGCACCTTTCGCACGTCAAGAAATTCTACGGATTAAAGCCGGTCTCTAAAAACATTTCCCAGGATATCAAGACTTGTCAAAACATTGTTCCTAAGGACTGTCCCGCAAATGACATTGACACAACCCCTCCCCTGTTAGAGAAAACTCCGCAGCAGGAGTATAAGCAAAAACTCCGGTCTAGTAAAATAAGTCAGTCAGTTTGATTGTCTAAGTCCTCCCCTAGGTGAAACGGTTAGACTGTTTCTGACATGTATAAAATAGACCCCCATAGTGAGAGAGTCAGTCAAAACTCAATTCGATGTATCGTTTTTCTAAGTTTCATATTATTCATCAGCATAATGATGTCCTGCACTAGTTACGCATTTTTCCTGTGTTTTCCAGTTCCTCATGTAAATAAGCCTTCTAATGTTACAGTAGAGCACACGTTTAGTGATCTGCCTCCTCACGAATATTCATACCGCCTCGCTATGCGTAACAATACATTTATCCGCATGTTACATTATTCACACCAGACCAGCAATGCCACTAATTGTTGGGTGTGTGGTCGACTCCCCCCTTTCCAGACCCCGAAGGGAGTTCTGCCACTCTTTCCTTATCCTTTTTCACATAATGGTTCGTGTGGAGCATGGTCCACGTTAACGTCATCCTCAACAGATATGTCTTTTCTTAACAGCACATGTTTCCCAGACAAGCAAGGTCTCCCCCACAGAACAGGTTTAGATCTAGAAAATGAAGTGTATAATTTAGGTAACTATTCTTCGAATTTCATGGTCCTGAATGTTCAGTCTGATACTACTCCAGACTCACCTGCTATTTCAGTATTACCAGTCAAAGGCGAATTATGTGTCCGTAATTATGGTTCTGTACACGTAGGACATAGTGATTGTACTACTATTATCAAGTATAGTGACAGTGGGAAATCTATTTTCAAAGCTTCACGTCATTCTTATTTTGTTTGTGGTCAGACCGCATATGTTCGTCTGCCCCTCGATTGGGAGGGAACCTGTTACATTGCCTTCCTACTGCCACCTGTTTTTCTAGCCCCACCTGACTACCATAGGAATTCCTACCTAGTACATACCAGACACAAGAGAAACCTCCCGATTGTCGATTATACTGAAACTGCTGCAGAGCAATTCATTGATATTGATAAAGGTGTGTTCCCTTATTTAGGTACAGTTGTAAATAGTAAGCTAATCCGTAGGTTAACAAGAACCCTTGAAGCTGTAGTAGATGAGACTGCCTCCGCTCTAGGTAACTTAACCGAAGAGCAATCCTTTATGAGAATTGTTGTGCTCCAGAATCGTCTCGTCCTTGACGTCATACTGGCCGATAGGGGCGGGGCCTGTAGACTCATCGGATCTAGTTGCTGCATTTTCATTCCAAATAACGCGCCGTCTGTTTATTCAGCTATAACCAGACTCCATAAAATTGCCCATCTGTTACACCAGGATCCAGGCACCTGGACATGGTCCGGTTGGTTCTGGAATATAATTTCCGCATGGGGATGGAAAGTCCTGTCCTTTCTAGGTATTGCAGCAGCGATCATATTCAGCTGCTGCCTCTGTATACAATGTGGCCCTGCGATTTGCGGCATGTGTGCTACCTCTTGTATTCCTAGTCCCAAGCCCCGTTCTAAATCTCGTTCCAAGACAATTCGAGATGAACAAATGGTACTGTATGAAATGATAGATGGTATCATGAATATTGATGTTTCCTGATGGAAACGTAGTGACAAGGAGGGAATGTGGAAAAGTAAATTTTGTCATGTTCTATGTCCCTACGTGTCATCCATCATATGTTATGTGTGCATGACCAATATGCATATGTTATTCCCCATGTCCGATTCAAGACGCAATTATAGTTGTGTCCACCTCTGGTATGTCATTTCCCAGTCCTCATGAGTAATATGAGTATCAGGCCTATGTAAAGCTACGTTGCCACGTTTCTCAGTGTGCACGTTATTTCATTATAAAGTCCCCGTTTCCAGGCCTTAACAGGGCCCGGACATCAGATTCAGCTCCTGTCTCCTGAGCCTCGCTGAGGAGCGATCCAGCCCCCACCTGTATCCTCAACCCTTCACTTACTTCTTGCCTCGCAGTGCCCGGTGCAGCTTGGCTCTGCCTCTGAGTCTGCCAAGACTATGTTATGATTCCAGCTATCAGTTTAGTCCTCCTTCCCTGCATTCCTAAGCTACTGAACTGCATCAATAGTTTCCGTCATTGTCTAGCCTATGCGGCTCCATGTTAAGAGAAATACTGTATTTAATGGTCATTTAATATTCTTCATCACGCACTACATGTAGAATAAATGCATGCTCCAGTCTTAGAGTCAGTTAGCCTTTCCTCTCCTGACTTCTAGTTTATATCAACATGTTCTCTAAACATCAGATACTAGATACTGTTTAGGTACATGTCGCTCCGACCCTCCAGACTTCAGTCTCTGCTCCTAGCACAGAGTTCATAGCCCCCAGCTTCTTCTAGTGATACGTCATTACCAGTTTGCGCGCACCACCAGGTTAGAGGTCCCGGCTCCTTAGGTAGCCCCCTCCTATGTTTCCGCCCATTCATGACATATTCTGTTACGTTTGCATCACATGTCTGAGTTACACCTTCTTTTTACTCTTATCTTTCGCGACTGCTACGCGTCACGCCTTCTGCTCCACCCACTGCTACGCCTACTGCAATGTAATGCTATGTGTTTGCGCTATGTATATATGCTCGTGTATTGTTATTAAAAGTCAGCGCGCTCATCCCAGACCCAGCCCCAGCAGCTGCTGGGCCCTGTCATCCTATTCCTATGCAGGTTGTCCTGTTCCTGTCCTTATGCTGTATTAAACCTGCAAAACTCCTACTACCTCGAATCTTGACTCTTATTTATTGAGCTATCTGTTATTCATTCATTCATTCAAAAATAGATCCGGTATTATTTATTTATATACCACAAAGGGACCAGTGCATCAAAGATATCCCATGAAGGGACAGATATCCCATGAAGGGACCAGTGCATCAAAGATATCCCATGAAGGGACCAGTGCATCAAAGATATCCCATGAAGGGACCAGTGCATCAAAGATATCCCATGAAGGGACAGATATCCCATGAAGGGACCAGTGCATCAAAGATATCCCATGAAGGGATAGATATCCCATGAAGGGACCAGTGCATCATAGATATCCCATTAAGGGACCAGTGCATCATAGATATCCCATGAAGGGACAGATAACCCATGAAGGGACCAGTGCATCAAATATATCCCATGAAGGGACAGATAACCCATGAAGGGACCAGTGCATCAAAGATATCCCATGAAGGGACAGATATCCCATGAAGGGACCAGTGCATCAAAGATATCCCATGAAGGGACAGATATCCCATGAAGGGACCAGTGCATCAAAGATATCCCATGAAGGAACCAGTGCATCAAAGATATCCCATGAAGGGACCAGTGCATCAAAGATATCCCATGAAGGGACAGATATCCCATGAAGGGACCAGTGTATCAAAGATATCCCATGAAGGGACAGATATCCCATGAAGGGACCAGTGCATCAACGATATCCCATGAAGGGACAGATATCCCATGAAGGGACAGATATCCCATGAAGGGACAGATATCCCATGAAGGGACAGATATCCCATGAAGGGACAGATATCCCATGAAGGGACAGATATCCCATGAAGGGACAGATATCCCATGAAGGGACAGATATCCCATGAAAGGACAGATATCCCATGAAGGGACAGATATCCCATGAAGGGACAGATATCCCATGAAGGGACAGATATCCCATGAAGGGACAGATATCCCATGAAGGGGCAGATATCCCATGAAGGGACAGATATCCCATGAAGGGACAGATAAACCATGAAGGGACAGATAAACCATGAAGGGACAGCTATCCCATGAAGGGACCAGTGCATCAAAGATATCCCATGAAGGGACCGGTGCATCAAAGATATCCCATGAAGGGACCAGTGCATTAAAGATATCCCATGAAGGGACAGATATCCCATGAAGGGACCAGTGCATCAAAGATATCCCATGAAGGGACAGATATCCCATGAAGGGACCAGTGCATCAAAGATATCCCATGAAGGGACAGATATCACACGAAGGGACCAGTGCATCAAAGATATCCCATGAAGGGACAGATATCCCATGAAGGGACCAGTGCATCAAAGATATCCCATGAAGGGACAGATATCCCATGAAGGGACCGGTGCATCAAAGATATCCCATGAAGGGACCAGAGCATCAAAGATATCCCATGAAGGGACAGATATCCCATGAAGGGACCAGTGCATCAAAGATATCCCATGAAGGGACAGATATCCCATGAAGGGACCAGTGCATCAAAGATATCCCATGAAGGGACCAGTGCATCAAAGATATCCCATGAAGGGACCAGTGCATCAAAGATATCCCATGAAGGGACCAGTGCATCAAAGATATCCCATGAAGGGACAGATATCCCATGAAGGGACAGATATCCCATGAAGGGACAGATATACCATGAAGGGGCCAGTGCATCAACGATATCCCATGAAGGGACAGATATCCCATGAAGGGACCAGTGCATCAAAGATATCCCATGAAGGGACATATATCCCATGAAGGGACATATATCCCATGAAGGGACAGATATCCCATGAAGGGACAGATATCCCATGAAGGGACAGATATCCCATGAAGGGACAGATATCCCATGAAGGGACAGATATCCCGTGAAGGGACAGATATCCCGTGAAGGGACAGATATCCCATGAAGGGACAGATATCCCGTGAAGGGACAGATATCCCGTGAAGGGACAGATATCCCATGAAGGGACAGATATCCCATGAAGGGACAGATATCCCATGAAGGGACAGATATCCCATGAAGGGACAGATATCCCATGAAGGGACAGATATCCCATGAAGGGACAGATATCCCATGAAGGGACAGATATCCCATGAAGGGACAGATATCCCATGAAGGGAGCAGCGCATCAAAGATATCCCATGAAGGGACAGATATCCCAAGAAGGGACCAGTGCATCAAAGATATCCCATGAAGGGACCAGTGCATCAAAGATATCCCATGAAGGGACCAGTGCATCAAAGATATCCCATGAAGGGACAGATATCCCATGAAGAGACAGATATCCCATGAAGGGACCAGTGCATCAAAGATATCCCATGAAGGGACAGATATCCCATGAAGGGACCAGTGCATCAAAGATATCCCATGAAGGGACCAGTGCATCAAAGATATCCCATGAAGGGACAGATATCCCATGAAGGGACAGATATCCCATGAAGGGACCAGTGCATCAACGATATCCCATGTAGGGACAGATATCCCATTAAGGGACCAGTGCATCAAAGATATCCCATGAAGGGACAGATATCCCATGAAGGGACCAGTGCATCAAAGATATCCCATGAAGGGACCAGTGCATCAAAGATATCCCATGAAGGGACCAGTGCATCAAAGATATCCCATGAAGGGACCAGTGCATCAAAGATATCCCATGAAGGGACCGGTGCATCAAAGATATCCCATGAAGGGACCGGTGCATCAAAGATATCCCATGAAGGGACCATTGCATCAAAGATATCCCATGAAGGGACCAGTGCATCAACGATATCCCATGAAAGGACAGATATCCCATGAAGGGACAGATATCCCATGAAGGGACAGATATCCCATGAAGGGACAGATATCCCATGAAGGGACAGATATCCCATGAAGGGACAGATATCCCATGAAGGGACAGATATCCCATGAAGGGACAGATATCCCATGAAGGGACAGATATCCCATGAAGGGACAGATATCCCATGAAGGGACAGATATCCCATGAAGGGACAGATATCCCATGAAGGGACAGATATCACATGAAGGGACAGATATCCCATGAAGGGACAGATATCCCATGAAGGGAGCAGCGCATCAAAGATATCCCATGAAGGGACAGATATCCCATGAAGGGACCAGTGCATCAAAGATATCCCATGAAGGGACCAGTGCATCAAAGATATCCCATGAAGGGACAGATATCCCATGAAGGGACATATATCCCATGAAGGGACCAGTGCATCAAAGATATCCCATGAAGGGACAGATATCCCATGAAGGGACCAGTGCATCAAAGATATCCCATGAAGGGACCAGTGCATCAAAGATATCCCATGAAGGGACAGATATCCCATGAAGGGACCAGTGCATCAACGATATCCCATGAAGGGACAGATATCCCATTAAGGGACCAGTGCATCAAAGATATCCCATGAAGGGACCAGTGCATCAAAGATATCCCATGAAGGGACCATTGCATCAAAGATATCCCATGAAGGGACAGATATCCCATGAAGGGACCAGTGCATCAAAGATATCCCATGAAGGGACAGATATCACATGAAGGGACCAGTGCATCAAAGATATCCCATGAAGGGACAGATATCCCATGAAGGGACAGATATCCCATGAAGGGACAGATATCCCATGAAGGGACCAGTGCATCAAAGATATCCCATGAAGGGACCAGTGCATCAAAGATATCCCATGAAGGGACCAGTGCATCAAAGATATCCCATGAAGGGACCAGTGCATCAAAGATATCCCATGAAGGGACAGATATCCCATGAAGGGACCAGTGCATCAAAGATATCCCATGAAGGGACCAGTGCATCAAAGATATCCCATGAAGGGACAGATATCCCATGAAGGGACCAGTGCATCAAAGATATCCCATGAAGGGACAGATATCCCATGAAGGGACCAGTGCATCAAAGATATCCCATGAAGGGACCAGTGCATCAAAGATATCCCATGAAGGGACCAGTGCATCAAAGATATCCCATGAAGGGACAGATATCCCATGAAGGGACCAGTGCATCAAAGATATCCCATGAAGGGACAGATATCCCATGAAGGGACCAGTGCATCAAAGATATCCCATGAAGGGACCAGTGCATCAAAGATATCCCATGAAGGGACCAGTGCATCAAAGATATCCCATGAAGGGACAGATATCCCATGAAGGGACCAGTGCATCAAAGATATCCCATGAAGGGACAGATATCCCATGAAGGGACCAGTGCATCATAGATATCCCATTAAGGGACCAGTGCATCAAAGATATCCCATGAAGGGACAGATAACCCATGAAGGGACCAGTGCATCAAAGATATCCCATGAAGGGACAGATAACCCATGAAGGGACCAGTGCATCAAAGATATCCCATGAAGGGACAGATAACCCATGAAGGGACCAGTGCATCAAAGATATCCCATGAAGGGACAGATATCCCATGAAGGGACCAGTGCATCAAAGATATCCCATGAAGGGACCAGTGCATCAAAGATATCCCATGAAGGGACCAGTGCATCAAAGATATCCCATGAAGGGACAGATATCCCATGAAGGGACAGATATCCCATGAAGGGACAGATATCCCATGAAGGGACAGATATCCCATGAAGGGACAGATATCCCATGAAGGGACAGATATCCCATGAAGGGACAGATATCCCATGAAGGGACCAGTGCATCAAAGATATCCCATGAAGGGACCAGTGCATCAAAGATATCCCATGAAGGGACAGATATCCCATGAAGGGACAGATATCCCATGAAGGGACCAGTGCATCAACGATATCCCATGTAGGGACAGATATCCCATTAAGGGACCAGTGCATCAAAGATATCCCATGAAGGGACAGATATCCCATTAAGGGACCAGTGCATCAAAGATATCCCATGAAGGGACAGATATCCCATGAAGGGACCAGTGCATCAAAGATATCCCATGAAGGGACCAGTGCATCAAAGATATCCCATGAAGGGACCAGTGCATCAAAGATATCCCATGAAGGGACCAGTGCATCAAAGATATCCCATGAAGGGACAGATATCCCATGAAGGGACCAGTGCATCAAAGATATCCCATGAAGGGACCAGTGCATCAAAGATATCCCATGAAGGGACCGGTGCATCAAAGATATCCCATGAAGGGACCGGTGCATCAAAGATATCCCATGAAGGGACCGGTGCATCAAAGATATCCCATGAAGGGACCGGTGCATCAAAGATATCCCATGAAGGGACCAGTGCATCAAAGATATCCCATGAAGGGACCAGTGCATCAAAGATATCCCATGAAGGGACCAGTGCATCAAAGATATCCCATGAAGGGACCAGTGCATCAAAGATATCCCATGAAGGGACCAGTGCATCAACGATATCCCATGAAAGGACAGATATCCCATGAAGGGACAGATATCCCATGAAGGGACAGATATCCCATGAAGGGACAGATATCCCATGAAGGGACAGATATCCCATGAAGGGACAGATATCCCATGAAGGGACAGATATCCCATGAAGGGACAGATATCCCATGAAGGGACAGATATCCCATGAAGGGACAGATATCCCATGAAGGGACAGATATCCCATGAAGGGACAGATATCCCATGAAGGGAGCAGCGCATCAAAGATATCCCATGAAGGGACAGATATCCCATGAAGGGACCAGTGCATCAAAGATATCCCATGAAGGGACCAGTGCATCAAAGATATCCCATGAAGGGACAGATATCCCATGAAGGGACATATATCCCATGAAGGGACCAGTGCATCAAAGATATCCCATGAAGGGACAGATATCCCATGAAGGGACCAGTGCATCAAAGATATCCCATGAAGGGACCAGTGCATCAAAGATATCCCATGAAGGGACAGATATCCCATGAAGGGACCAGTGCATCAACGATATCCCATGAAGGGACATATATCCCATTAAGGGACCAGTGCATCAAAGATATCCCATGAAGGGACCAGTGCATCAAAGATATCCCATGAAGGGACCATTGCATCAAAGATATCCCATGAAGGGACAGATATCCCATGAAGGGACCAGTGCATCAAAGATATCCCATGAAGGGACAGATATCACATGAAGGGACCAGTGCATCAAAGATATCCCATGAAGGGACAGATATCCCATGAAGGGACAGATATCCCATGAAGGGACAGATATCCCATGAAGGGACCAGTGCATCAAAGATATCCCATGAAGGGACAGATATCCCATGAAGGGACCAGTGCATCAAAGATATCCCATGAAGGGACAGATATCCCATGAAGGGACCGGTGCATCAAAGATATCCCATGAAGGGACCAGTGCATCAAAGATATCCCATGAAGGGACCAGTGCATCAAAGATATCCCATGAAGGGACCAGTGCATCAAAGATATCCCATGAAGGGACCAGTGCATCAAAGATATCCCATGAAGGGACAGATATCCCATGAAGGGACATATATCCCATGAAGGGACAGATATCCCATGAAGGGACAGATATCCCATGAAGGGACAGATATCCCATGAAGGGACAGATATCCCATGAAGGGACAGATATCCCATGAAGGGACAGATATCCCATGAAGGGACAGATATCCCATGAAGGGACAGATATCCCATGAAGGGACAGATATCCCATGAAGGGACAGATATCCCATGAAGGGACAGATATCCCATGAAGGGACCAGTGCATCAAAGATATCCCATGAAGGGACCAGTGCATCAAAGATATCCCATGAAGGGACAGATATCCCATGAAGGGACCAGTGCATCAAAGATATCCCATGAAGGGACCAGTGCATCAAAGATATCCCATGAAGGGACCAGTGCATCAAAGATATCCCATGAAGGGACCAGTGCATCAAAGATATCCCATGAAGGGACAGATATCCCATGAAGGGACCAGTGCATCAAAGATATCCCATGAAGGGACCAGTGCATCAAAGATATCCCATGAAGGGACAGATATCCCATGAAGGGACCAGTGCATCAAAGATATCCCATGAAGGGACCAGTGCATCAAAGATATCCCATGAAGGGACCAGTGCATCAAAGATATCCCATGAAGGGACCAGTGCATCAAAGATATCCCATGAAGGGACAGATATCCCATGAAGGGACCAGTGCATCAAAGATATCCCATGAAAGGACCAGTGCATCAAAGATATCCCATGAAGGGACCAGTGCATCAAAGATATCCCATGAAAGGACAGATATCCCATGAAGGGACCAGTGCATCAAAGATATCCCATGAAAGGACAGATATCCCATGAAGGGACAGATATCCCATGAAGGGACAGATATCCCATGAAGGGACAGATATCCCATGAAGGGACAGATATCCCATGAAGGGACAGATATCCCATGAAGGGACAGATATCCCATGAAGGGACAGATATCCCATGAAGGGACAGATATCCCATGAAGGGACAGATATCCCATGAAGGGACAGATATCCCATGAAGGGACAGATATCCCATGAAGGGACAGATATCCCATGAAGGGACAGATATCCCATGAAGGGACAGATATCCCATGAAGGGACAGATATCCCGTGAAGGGACAGATATCCCGTGAAGGGACAGATATCCCGTGAAGGGACAGATATCCCGTGAAGGGACAGATATCCCGTGAAGGGACAGATATCCCGTGAAGGGACAGATATCCCATGAAGGGACAGATATCCCATGAAGGGACAGATATCCCATGAAGGGACAAATATCCCATGAAGGGACAAATATCCCATGAAGGGACAGATATCCCATGAAGGGACAGATATCCCATGAAGGGACAGATATCCCATGAAGGGAGCAGCGCATCAAAGATATCCCATGAAGGGACAGATATCCCAAGAAGGGACCAGTGCATCAAAGATATCCCATGAAGGGACCAGTGCATCATAGATATCCCATGAAGGGACAGATATCCCATGAAGAGACAGATATCCCATGAAGGGACCAGTGCATCAAAGATATCCCATGAAGGGACAGATATCCCATGAAGGGACCAGTGCATCAAAGATATCCCATGAAGGGACAGATATCCCATGAAGGGACCAGTGCATCAACGATATCCCATGTAGGGACAGATATCCCATTAAGGGACCAGTGCATCAACGATATCCCATGTAGGGACAGATATCCCATGAAGGGACCAGTGCATCAAAGATATCCCATGAAGGGACAGATATCCCATGAAGGGACCAGTGCATCAAAGATATCCCATGAAGGGACAGATATCCCATGAAGGGACCAGTGCATCAAAGATATCCCATGAAGGGACCAGTGCATCAAAGATATCCCATGAAGGGACCAGTGCATCAAAGATATCCCATGAAGGGACCAGTGCATCAAAGATATCCCATGAAGGGACCAGTGCATCAAAGATATCCCCTGAAGGGACAGATATCCCATGAAGGGACCAGTGCATCAAAGATATCCCATGAAGGGACCGGTGCATCAAAGATATCCCATGAAGGGACCGGTGCATCAAAGATATCCCATGAAGGGACCGGTGCATCAAAGATATCCCATGAAGGGACCGGTGCATCAAAGATATCCCATGAAGGGACCATTGCATCAAAGATATCCCATGAAGGGACCAGTGCATCAACGATATCCCATGAAAGGACAGATATCCCATGAAGGGACAGATATCCCATGAAGGGACAGATATCCCATGAAGGGACAGATATCCCATGAAGGGACAGATATCCCATGAAGGGACAGATATCCCATGAAGGGACAGATATCCCATGAAGGGACAGATATCCCATGAAGGGACAGATATCCCATGAAGGGACAGATATCCCATGAAGGGACAGATATCCCATGAAGGGACAGATATGAAGGGACAGATATCCCATGAAGGGACAGATATCACATGAAGGGACAGATATCCCATGAAGGGACAGATATCCCATGAAGAGAGCAGCGCATCAAAGATATCCCATGAAGGGACAGATATCCCATGAAGGGACCAGTGCATCAAAGATATCCCATGAAGGGACCAGTGCATCAAAGATATCCCATGAAGGGACAGATATCCCATGAAGGGACATATATCCCATGAAGGGACCAGTGCATCAAAGATATCCCATGAAGGGACAGATATCCCATGAAGGGACCAGTGCATCAAAGATATCCCATGAAGGGACCAGTGCATCAAAGATATCCCATGAAGGGACAGATATCCCATGAAGGGACCAGTGCATCAACGATATCCCATGAAGGGACAGATATCCCATTAAGGGACCAGTGCATCAAAGATATCCCATGAAGGGACCAGTGCATCAAAGATATCCCATGAAGGGACCATTGCATCAAAGATATCCCATGAAGGGACAGATATCCCATGAAGGGACCAGTGCATCAAAGATATCCCATGAAGGGACAGATATCACATGAAGGGACCAGTGCATCAAAGATATCCCATGAAGGGACAGATATCCCATGAAGGGACAGATATCCCATGAAGGGACCAGTGCATCAAAGATATCCCATGAAGGGACCAGTGCATCAAAGATATCCCATGAAGGGACCAGTGCATCAAAGATATCCCATGAAGGGACCAGTGCATCAAAGATATCCCATGAAGGGACAGATATCCCATGAAGGGACCAGTGCATCAAAGATATCCCATGAAGGGACAGATATCCCATGAAGGGACCAGTGCATCAAAGATATCCCATGAAGGGACCAGTGCATCAAAGATATCCCATGAAGGGACAGATATCCCATGAAGGGACCAGTGCATCAAAGATATCCCATGAAGGGACAGATATCCCATGAAGGGACCAGTGCATCAAAGATATCCCATGAAGGGACCAGTGCATCAAAGATATCCCATGAAGGGACCAGTGCATCAAAGATATCCCATGAAGGGACAGATATCCCATGAAGGGACCAGTGCATCAAAGATATCCCATGAAGGGACAGATATCCCATGAAGGGACCAGTGCATCAAAGATATCCCATGAAGGGACCAGTGCATCAAAGATATCCCATGAAGGGACCAGTGCATCAAAGATATCCCATGAAGGGACAGATATCCCATGAAGGGACCAGTGCATCAAAGATATCCCATCAAGGGACAGATATCCCATGAAGGGACCAGTGCATCATAGATATCCCATTAAGGGACCAGTGCATCAAAGATATCCCATGAAGGGACAGATAACCCATGAAGGGACCAGTGCATCAAAGATATCCCATGAAGGGACAGATAACCCATGAAGGGACCAGTGCATCAAAGATATCCCATGAAGGGACAGATATCCCATGAAGGGACCAGTGCATCAAAGATATCCCATGAAGGGACAGATATCCCATGAAGGGACCAGTGCATCAAAGATATCCCATGAAGGAACCAGTGCATCAAAGATATCCCATGAAGGGACCAGTGCATCAATGATATCCCATGAAGGGACAGATATCCCATGAAGGGACCAGTGTATCAAAGATATCCCATGAAGGGACAGATATCCCATGAAGGGACCAGTGCATCAACGATATCCCATGAAGGGACAGATATCCCATGAAGGGACAGATATCCCATGAAGGGACAGATATCCCATGAAGGGACAGATATCCCATGAAGGGACAGATATCCCATGAAGGGACAGATATCCCATGAAAGGACAGATATCCCATGAAAGGACAGATATCCCATGAAGGGACAGATATCCCATGAAGGGACAGATATCCCATGAAGGGACAGATATCCCATGAAGGGGCAGATATCCCATGAAGGGGCAGATATCCCATGAAGGGACAGATATCCCATGAAGGGACAGATAAACGATGAAGGGACAGATAAACCATGAAGGGACAGCTATCCAATGAAGGGACCAGTGCATCAAAGATATCCCATGAAGGGACCGGTGCATCAAAGATATCCCATGAAGGGACCAGTGCATCAAAGATATCCCATGAAGGGACAGATATCCCATGAAGGGACCAGTGCATCAAAGATATCCCATGAAGGGACAGATATCCCATGAAGGGACCAGTGCATCAAAGATATCCCATGAAGGGACAGATATCACACGAAGGGACCAGTGCATCAAAGATATCCCATGAAGGGACAGATATCCCATGAAGGGACCAGTGCATCAAAGATATCCCATGAAGGGACAGATATCCCATGAAGGGACCGGTGCATCAAAGATATCCCATGAAGGGACCAGAGCATCAAAGATATCCCATGAAGGGACAGATATCCCATGAAGGGACCAGTGCATCAAAGATATCCCATGAAGGGACAGATATCCCATGAAGGGACCAGTGCATCAAAGATATCCCATGAAGGGACCAGTGCATCAAAGATATCCCATGAAGGGACCAGTGCATCAAAGATATCCCATGAAGGGACCAGTGCATCAAAGATATCCCATGAAGGGACAGATATCCCATGAAGGGACAGATATCCCATGAAGGGACAGATATCCCATGAAGGGACAGATATCCCATGAAGGGACAGATATCCCATGAAGGGACAGATATACCATGAAGGGGCCAGTGCATCAACGATATCCCATGAAGGGACAGATATCCCATGAAGGGACCAGTGCATCAAAGATATCCCATGAAGGGACATATATCCCATGAAGGGACAGATATCCCATGAAGGGACAGATATCCCATGAAGGGACAGATATCCCGTGAAGGGACAGATATCCCGTGAAGGGACAGATATCCCGTGAAGGGACAGATATCCCGTGAAGGGACAGATATCCCGTGAAGGGACAGATATCCCATGAAGGGACAGATATCCCATGAAGGGACAGATATCCCATGAAGGGACAGATATCCCATGAAGGGACAGATATCCCATGAAGGGACAGATATCCCATGAAGGGACAGATATCCCATGAAGGGACAGATATCCCATGAAGGGACAGATATCCCATGAAGGGAGCAGCGCATCAAAGATATCCCATGAAGGGACAGATATCCCAAGAAGGGACCAGTGCATCAAAGATATCCCATGAAGGGACCAGTGCATCAAAGATATCCCATGAAGGGACAGATATCCCATGAAGAGACAGATATCCCATGAAGGGACCAGTGCATCAAAGATATCCCATGAAGGGACAGATATCCCATGAAGGGACCAGTGCATCAAAGATATCCCATGAAGGGACCAGTGCATCAAAGATATCCCATGAAGGGACAGATATCCCATGAAGGGACAGATATCCCATGAAGGGACCAGTGCATCAACGATATCCCATGTAGGGACAGATATCCCATTAAGGGACCAGTGCATCAAAGATATCCCATGAAGGGACAGATATCCCATGAAGGGACCAGTGCATCAAAGATATCCCATGAAGGGACCAGTGCATCAAAGATATCCCATGAAGGGACAGATATCCCATGAAGGGACCAGTGCATCAAAGATATCCCATGAAGGGACCAGTGCATCAAAGATATCCCATGAAGGGACCAATGCATCAAAGATATCCCATGAAGGGACCAGTGCATCAAAGATATCCCATGAAGGGACCGGTGCATCAAAGATATCCCATGAAGGGACCGGTGCATCAAAGATATCCCATGAAGGGACCAGTGCATCAAAGATATCCCATGAAGGGACCAGTGCATCAAAGATATCCCATGAAGGGACCAGTGCATCAAAGATATCCCATGAAGGGACCATTGCATCAAAGATATCCCATGAAGGGACCAGTGCATCAACGATATCCCATGAAAGGACAGATATCCCATGAAGGGACAGATATCCCATGAAGGGACAGATATCCCATGAAGGGACAGATATCCCATGAAGGGACAGATATCCCATGAAGGGACAGATATCCCATGAAGGGACAGATATCCCATGAAGGGACAGATATCCCATGAAGGGACAGATATCCCATGAAGGGACAGATATCCCATGAAGGGACAGATATCACATGAAGGGACAGATATCCCATGAAGGGACAGATATCCCATGAAGGGAGCAGCGCATCAAAGATATCCCATGAAGGGACAGATATCCCATGAAGGGACCAGTGCATCAAAGATATCCCATGAAGGGACCAGTGCATCAAAGATATCCCATGAAGGGACAGATATCCCATGAAGGGACATATATCCCATGAAGGGACCAGTGCATCAAAGATATCCCATGAAGGGACAGATATCCCATGAAGGGACCAGTGCATCAAAGATATCCCATGAAGGGACCAGTGCATCAAAGATATCCCATGAAGGGACAGATATCCCATGAAGGGACCAGTGCATCAACGATATCCCATGAAGGGACAGATATCCCATTAAGGGACCAGTGCATCAAAGATATCCCATGAAGGGACCAGTGCATCAAAGATATCCCATGAAGGGACCATTGCATCAAAGATATCCCATGAAGGGACAGATATCCCATGAAGGGACCAGTGCATCAAAGATATCCCATGAAGGGACAGATATCACATGAAGGGACCAGTGCATCAAAGATATCCCATGAAGGGACAGATATCCCATGAAGGGACAGATATCCCATGAAGGGACAGATATCCCATGAAGGGACCAGTGCATCAAAGATATCCCATGAAGGGACCAGTGCATCAAAGATATCCCATGAAGGGACCAGTGCATCAAAGATATCCCATGAAGGGACCAGTGCATCAAAGATATCCCATGAAGGGACAGATATCCCATGAAGGGACCAGTGCATCAAAGATATCCCATGAAGGGACAGATATCCCATGAAGGGACCAGTGCATCAAAGATATCCCATGAAGGGACCAGTGCATCAAAGACATCCCATGAAGGGACAGATATCCCATGAAGGGACCAGTGCATCAAAGATATCCCATGAAGGGACAGATATCCCATGAAGGGACCAGTGCATCAAAGATATCCCATGAAGGGACCAGTGCATCAAAGATATCCCATGAAGGGACCAGTGCATCAAAGATATCCCATGAAGGGACAGATATCCCATGAAGGGACCAGTGCATCAAAGATATCCCATGAAGGGACAGATATCCCATGAAGGGACCAGTGCATCAAAGATATCCCATGAAGGGACAGATATCCCATGAAGGGACCAGTGCATCAAAGATATCCCATGAAGGGACAGATATCCCATGAAGGGACCAGTGCATCAAAGATATCCCATTAAGGGACCAGTGCATCAAAGATATCCCATGAAGGGACAGATAACCCATGAAGGGACCAGTGCATCAAAGATATCCCATGAAGGGACAGATAACCCATGAAGGGACCAGTGCATCAAAGATATCCCATGAAGGGACAGATAACCCATGAAGGGACCAGTGCATCAAAGATATCCCATGAAGGGACAGATAACCCATGAAGGGACCAGTGCATCAAAGATATCCCATGAAGGGACAGATATCCCATGAAGGGACCAGTGCATCAAAGATATCCCATGAAGGGACCAGTGCATCAAAGATATCCCATGAAGGGACAGATATCCCATGAAGGGACAGATATCCCATGAAGGGACAGATATCCCATGAAGGGACAGATATCCCATGAAGGGACAGATATCCCATGAAGGGACAGATATCCCATGAAGGGACAGATATCCCATGAAGGGACAGATATCCCATGAAGGGACCAGTGCATCAAAGATATCCCATGAAGGGACCAGTGCATCAAAGATATCCCATGAAGGGACAGATATCCCATGAAGGGACAGATATCCCATGAAGGGACCAGTGCATCAACGATATCCCATGTAGGGACAGATATCCCATTAAGGGACCAGTGCATCAAAGATATCCCATGAAGGGACCAGTGCATCAAAGATATCCCATGAAGGGACAGATATCCCATGAAGGGACCAGTGCATCAAAGATATCCCATGAAGGGACCAGTGCATCAAAGATATCCCATGAAGGGACAGATATCCCATGAAGGGACCAGTGCATCAAAGATATCCCATGAAGGGACCAGTGCATCAAAGATATCCCATGAAGGGACCGGTGCATCAAAGATATCCCATGAAGGGACCGGTGCATCAAAGATATCCCATGAAGGGACCGGTGCATCAAAGATATCCCATGAAGGGACCGGTGCATCAAAGATATCCCATGAAGGGACCAGTGCATCAAAGATATCCCATGAAGGGACCAGTGCATCAAAGATATCCCATGAAGGGACCATTGCATCAACGATATCCCATGAAAGGACAGATATCCCATGAAGGGACAGATATCCCATGAAGGGACAGATATCCCATGAAGGGACAGATATCCCATGAAGGGACAGATATCCCATGAAGGGACAGATATCCCATGAAGGGACAGATATCCCATGAAGGGACAGATATCCCTGACCGGTGCATCAAAGATATCCCATGAAGGGACCAGTGCATCAAAGATATCCCATGAAGGGACCAGTGCATCAAAGATATCCCATGAAGGGACCAGTGCATCAAAGATATCCCATGAAGGGACCATTGCATCAACGATATCCCATGAAAGGACAGATATCCCATGAAGGGACAGATATCCCATGAAGGGACAGATATCCCATGAAGGGACAGATATCCCATGAAGGGACAGATATCCCATGAAGGGACAGATATCCCATGAAGGGACAGATATCCCATGAAGGGACAGATATCCCATGAAGGGACAGATATCCCATGAAGGGACAGATATCCCATGAAGGGACAGATATCACATGAAGGGACAGATATCCCATGAAGGGACAGATATCCCATGAAGGGAGCAGCGCATCAAAGATATCCCATGAAGGGACAGATATCCCAAGAAGGGACCAGTGCATCAAAGATATCCCATGAAGGGACCAGTGCATCAAAGATATCCCATGAAGGGACAGATATCCCATGAAGGGACCAGTGCATCAACGATATCCCATGAAGGGACAGATATCCCATTAAGGGACCAGTGCATCAAAGATATCCAATGAAGGGACCAGTGCATCAAAGATATCCCATGAAGGGACCATTGCATCAAAGATATCCCATGAAGGGACAGATATCCCATGAAGGGACCAGTGCATCAAAGATATCCCATGAAGGGACAGATATCACATGAAGGGACCAGTGCATCAAAGATATCCCATGAAGGGACAGATATCCCATGAAGGGACAGATATCCCATGAAGGGACAGATATCCCATGAAGGGACCAGTGCATCAAAGATATCCCATGAAGGGACCAGTGCATCAAAGATATCCCATGAAGGGACCAGTGCATCAAAGATATCCCATGAAGGGACCAGTGCATCAAAGATATCCCATGAAGGGACAGATATCCCATGAAGGGACCAGTGCATCAAAGATATCCCATGAAGGGACAGATATCCCATGAAGGGACCAGTGCATCAAAGATATCCCATGAAGGGACCAGTGCATCAAAGATATCCCATGAAGGGACAGATATCCCATGAAGGGACCAGTGCATCAAAGATATCCCATGAAGGGACAGATATCCCATGAAGGGACCAGTGCATCAAAGATATCCCATGAAGGGACCAGTGCATCAAAGATATCCCATGAAGGGACCAGTGCATCAAAGATATCCCATGAAGGGACAGATATCCCATGAAGGGACCAGTGCATCAAAGATATCCCATGAAGGGACAGATATCCCATGAAGGGACCAGTGCATCAAAGATATCCCATGAAGGGACCAGTGCATCAAAGATATCCCATGAAGGGACCAGTGCATCAAAGATATCCCATGAAGGGACAGATATCCCATGAAGGGACCAGTGCATCAAAGATATCCCATGAAGGGACAGATATCCCATGAAGGGACCAGTGCATCATAGATATCCCATTAAGGGACCAGTGCATCAAAGATATCCCATGAAGGGACAGATAACCCATGAAGGGACCAGTGCATCAAAGATATCCCATGAAGGGACAGATATCCCATGAAGGGACCAGTGCATCAAAGATATCCCATGAAGGGACCAGTGCATCACAGATATCCCATGAAGGGACCAGTGCATCAAAGATATCCCATGAAGGGACAGATATCCCATGAAGGGACCAGTGCATCAAAGATATCCCATGAAGGGACCAGTGCATCAAAGATATCCCATGAAGGGACAGATATCCCATGAAGGGACCAGTGCATCAAAGATATCCCATGAAGGGACAGATATCCCATGAAGGGACCAGTGCATCAAAGATATCCCATGAAGGGACAGATATCCCATGAAGGGACCAGTGCATCAAAGATATCCCATGAAGGGACCAGTGCTTCAAAGATATCCCATGAAGGGACAGATATCCCATGAAGGGACCAGTGCATCAAAGATATCCCATGAAGGGACCAGTGCATCAAAGATATCCCATGAAGGGACAGATATCCCATGAAGGGACCAGTGCATCAAAGATATCCCATGAAGGGACAGATATCCCATGAAGGGACCGGTGCATCAAAGATATCCCATGAAGGGACCAGTGCATCAAAGATATCCCATGAAGGGACAGATATCCCATGAAGGGACCAGTGCATCATAGATATCCCATGAAGGGACCAGTGCATCAAAGATATCCCATGAAGGGACAGATATCCCATGAAGGGACCGGTGCATCAAAGATATCCCATGAAGGGACCGGTGCATCAAAGACATCCCATGAAGGGACCAGTGCATCAAAGATATCCCATGAAGGGACAGATATCCCATGAAGGGACAGATATCCCATGAAGGGACCAGTGCATCAAAGATATCCCATGAAGGGACAGATATCCCATGAAGGGACCGGTGCATCAAAGATATCCCATGAAGGGACAGATATCCCATGAAGGGACCAGTGCATCAAAGATATCCCATGAAGGGACAGATATCCCATGAAGGGACAGATATCCCATGAAGGGACCGGTGCATCAAAGATATCCCATGAAGGGACAGATATCCCATGAAGGGACCAGTGCATCAAAGATATCCCATGAAGGGACCAGTGCATCAAAGATATCCCATGAAGGGACAGATATCCCATGAAGGGACCAGTGCATCAAAGATATCCCATGAAGGGACCGATATCCCATGAAGGGACCAGTGCATCAAAGATATCCCATGAAGGGACCAGTGCATCAAAGATATCCCATGAAGGGACCAGTGCATCAAAGATATCCCATGAAGGGACAGATATCCCATGAAGGGACCAGTGCATCAAAGATATCCCATTAAGGGACCAGTGCATCAAAGATAACCCATTAAGGGACCAGTGCATCAAAGATATCCCAGGAAGGGACAGATATCCCGAGAAGGGACCAGTGCATCAAAGATATCCCAGGAAGGGACAGATATCCCGAGAAGGGACCAGTGCATCAAAGATATCCCATGAAGGGACCAGTGCATCAAAGATATCCCATGAAGGGACAGATATCCCATGAAGGGACCAGTGCATCAAAGATATCCCATGAAGGGACCAGTGCATCAAAGATATCCCATGAAGGGACAGATATCCCATGAAGGGACCGGTGCATCAAAGATATCCCATGAAGGGACCAGTGCATCAAAGATATCCCATAAAGGGACCAGTGCATCAAAGATATCCCATGAAGGGACCAGAGCATCAAAGATATCCCATGAAGGGACAGATATCCCATGAAGGGACAAGTGCATCAAAGATATCCCATGAAGGGACAGATATCCCATGAAGGGACCAGTGCATCAAAGATATCCCATGAAGGGACAGATATCCCATGAAGGGACCAGTGCATCAAAGATATCCCATGAAGGGACAGATATCCCATGAAGGGACCAGTGCATCAAAGATATCCCATGAAGGGACAGATATCCCATGAAGGGACCAGTGCATCAAAGATATCCCATGAAGGGACCAGTGCATCAAAGATATCCCATGAAGGGACCAGTGCATCAAAGATATCCCAGGAAGGGACAGATATCCCGAGAAGGGACCAGTGCATCAAATATATCCCATGAAGGGACCGGTGCATCAAAGATATCCCATGAAGGGACCAGTGCATCAAAGATATCCCATGAAGGGACCAGTGCATCAAAGATATCCCATGAAGAGACCAGTGCATCAAAGATATCCCATGAAGGGACCAGTGCATCAAAGATATCCCATGAAGGGACCAGTGCATCAAAGATATCCCATGAAGGGACCAGTGCATCAAAGATATCCCATGAAGAGACCAGTGCATCAAAGATATCCCATGAAGGGACCAGTGCATCAAAGATATCCCATGAAGGGACAGATATCCCATGAAGGGACCAGTGCATCAAAGATATCCCATGAAGGGACCAGTGCATCAAAGATATCCCATGAAGGGACAGATATCCCATGAAGGGACCAGTGCATCAACGATAGCCCATGTAGGGACAGATATCCCATTAAGGGACCAGTGCATCAAAGATATCCCATGAAGGGACAGATAACCCATGAAGGGACCAGTGCATCAAAGATATCCCATGAAGGGACAGATAACCCATGAAGGGACCAGTGCATCAAAGATATCCCATGAAGGGACAGATAACCCATGAAGGGACCAGTGCATCAAAGATATCCCATGAAGGGACAGATAACCCATGAAGGGACCAGTGCATCAAAGATATCCCATGAAGGGACAGATAACCCATGAAGGGACCAGTGCATCAAAGATATCCCATGAAGGGACAGATATCCCATGAAGGGACCAGTGCATCAAAGATATCCCATGAAGGGACCAGTGCATCAAAGATATCCCATGAAGGGACAGATATCCCATGAAGGGACAGATATCCCATGAAGGGACAGATATCCCATGAAGGGACAGATATCCCATGAAGGGACAGATATCCCATGAAGGGACAGATATCCCATGAAGGGACAGATATCCCATGAAGGGACAGATATCCCATGAAGGGACCAGTGCATCAAAGATATCCCATGAAGGGACCAGTGCATCAAAGATATCCCATGAAGGGACAGATATCCCATGAAGGGACAGATATCCCATGAAGGGACCAGTGCATCAACGATATCCCATGTAGGGACAGATATCCCATTAAGGGACCAGTGCATCAAAGATATCCCATGAAGGGACCAGTGCATCAAAGATATCCCATGAAGGGACAGATATCCCATGAAGGGACCAGTGCATCAAAGATATCCCATGAAGGGACCAGTGCATCAAAGATATCCCATGAAGGGACCTGTGCATCAAAGATATCCCATGAAGGGACCAGTGCATCAAAGATATCCCATGAAGGGACAGATATCCCATGAAGGGACCAGTGCATCAAAGATATCCCATGAAGGGACCAGTGCATCAAAGATATCCCATGAAGGGACCAGTGCATCAAAGATATCCCATGAAGGGACCAGTGCATCAAAGATATCCCATGAAGGGACCAGTGCATCAAAGATATCCCATGAAGGGACCGGTGCATCAAAGATATCCCATGAAGGGACCAGTGCATCAAAGATATCCCATGAAGGGACCAGTGCATCAAAGATATCCCATGAAGGGACCAGTGCATCAAAGATATCCCATGAAGGGACCCTTGCATCAAAGATATCCCATGAAGGGACCAGTGCATCAACGATATCCCATGAAAGGACAGATATCCCATGAAGGGACAGATATCCCATGAAGGGACAGATATCCCATGAAGGGACAGATATCCCATGAAGGGACAGATATCCCATGAAGGGACAGATATCCCATGAAGGGACAGATATCCCATGAAGGGACAGATATCCCATGAAGGGACAGATATCCCATGAAGGGACAGATATCCCATGAAGGGACAGATATCACATGAAGGGACAGATATCCCATGAAGGGACAGATATCCCATGAAGGGAGCAGCGCATCAAAGATATCCCATGAAGGGACAGATATCCCAAGAAGGGACCAGTGCATCAAAGATATCCCATGAAGGGACCAGTGCATCAAAGATATCCCATGAAGGGACAGATATCCCATGAAGGGACCAGTGCATCAACGATATCCCATGAAGGGACAGATATCCCATTAAGGGACCAGTGCATCAAAGATATCCAATGAAGGGACCAGTGCATCAAAGATATCCCATGAAGGGACCATTGCATCAAAGATATCCCATGAAGGGACAGATATCCCATGAAGGGACCAGTGCATCAAAGATATCCCATGAAGGGACAGATATCACATGAAGGGACCAGTGCATCAAAGATATCCCATGAAGGGACAGATATCCCATGAAGGGACAGATATCCCATGAAGGGACAGATATCCCATGAAGGGACCAGTGCATCAAAGATATCCCATGAAGGGACCAGTGCATCAAAGATATCCCATGAAGGGACCAGTGCATCAAAGATATCCCATGAAGGGACCAGTGCATCAAAGATATCCCATGAAGGGACAGATATCCCATGAAGGGACCAGTGCATCAAAGATATCCCATGAAGGGACAGATATCCCATGAAGGGACCAGTGCATCAAAGATATCCCATGAAGGGACCAGTGCATCAAAGATATCCCATGAAGGGACAGATATCCCATGAAGGGACCAGTGCATCAAAGATATCCCATGAAGGGACAGATATCCCATGAAGGGACCAGTGCATCAAAGATATCCCATGAAGGGACCAGTGCATCAAAGATATCCCATGAAGGGACCAGTGCATCAAAGATATCCCATGAAGGGACAGATATCCCATGAAGGGACCAGTGCATCAAAGATATCCCATGAAGGGACAGATATCCCATGAAGGGACCAGTGCATCAAAGATATCCCATGAAGGGACCAGTGCATCAAAGATATCCCATGAAGGGACCAGTGCATCAAAGATATCCCATGAAGGGACAGATATCCCATGAAGGGACCAGTGCATCAAAGATATCCCATGAAGGGACAGATATCCCATGAAGGGACCAGTGCATCATAGATATCCCATTAAGGGACCAGTGCATCAAAGATATCCCATGAAGGGACAGATAACCCATGAAGGGACCAGTGCATCAAAGATATCCCATGAAGGGACAGATATCCCATGAAGGGACCAGTGCATCAAAGATATCCCATGAAGGGACCAGTGCATCAAAGATATCCCATGAAGGGACCAGTGCATCAAAGATATCCCATGAAGGGACAGATATCCCATGAAGGGACCAGTGAATCAAAGATATCCCATGAAGGGACCAGTGCATCAAAGATATCCCATGAAGGGACAGATATCCCATGAAGGGACCAGTGCATCAAAGATATCCCATGAAGGGACAGATATCCCATGAAGGGACCAGTGCATCAAAGATATCCCATGAAGGGACAGATATCCCATGAAGGGACCAGTGCATCAAAGATATCCCATGAAGGGACAGATATCCCATGAAGGGACCAGTGCATCAAAGATATCCCATGAAGGGACCAGTGCTTCAAAGATATCCCATGAAGGGACAGATATCCCATGAAGGGACCAGTGCATCAAAGATATCCCATGAAGGGACCAGTGCATCAAAGATATCCCATGAAGGGACAGATATCCCATGAAGGGACCAGTGCATCAAAGATATCCCATGAAGGGACAGATATCCCATGAAGGGACCGGTGCATCAAAGATATCCCATGAAGGGACCAGTGCATCAAAGATATCCCATGAAGGGACAGATATCCCATGAAGGGACCAGTGCATCATAGATATCCCATGAAGGGACCAGTGCATCAAAGATATCCCATGAAGGGACAGATATCCCATGAAGGGACCGGTGCATCAAAGATATCCCATGAAGGGACCGGTGCATCAAAGACATCCCATGAAGGGACCAGTGCATCAAAGATATCCCATGAAGGGACAGATATCCCATGAAGGGACAGATATCCCATGAAGGGACCAGTGCATCAAAGATATCCCATGAAGGGACAGATATCCCATGAAGGGACCGGTGCATCAAAGATATCCCATGAAGGGACAGATATCCCATGAAGGGACCAGTGCATCAAAGATATCCCATGAAGGGACAGATATCCCATGAAGGGACAGATATCCCATGAAGGGACCGGTGCATCAAAGATATCCCATGAAGGGACAGATATCCCATGAAGGGACCAGTGCATCAAAGATATCCCATGAAGGGACCAGTGCATCAAAGATATCCCATGAAGGGACAGATATCCCATGAAGGGACCAGTGCATCAAAGATATCCCATGAAGGGACCGATATCCCATGAAGGGACCAGTGCATCAAAGATATCCCATGAAGGGACCAGTGCATCAAAGATATCCCATGAAGGGACCAGTGCATCAAAGATATCCCATGAAGGGACAGATATCCCATGAAGGGACCAGTGCATCAAAGATATCCCATTAAGGGACCAGTGCATCAAAGATAACCCATTAAGGGACCAGTGCATCAAAGATATCCCAGGAAGGGACAGATATCCCGAGAAGGGACCAGTGCATCAAAGATATCCCAGGAAGGGACAGATATCCCGAGAAGGGACCAGTGCATCAAAGATATCCCATGAAGGGACCAGTGCATCAAAGATATCCCATGAAGGGACAGATATCCCATGAAGGGACCAGTGCATCAAAGATATCCCATGAAGGGACCAGTGCATCAAAGATATCCCATGAAGGGACAGATATCCCATGAAGGGACCGGTGCATCAAAGATATCCCATGAAGGGACCAGTGCATCAAAGATATCCCATAAAGGGACCAGTGCATCAAAGATATCCCATGAAGGGACCAGAGCATCAAAGATATCCCATGAAGGGACAGATATCCCATGAAGGGACAAGTGCATCAAAGATATCCCATGAAGGGACAGATATCCCATGAAGGGACCAGTGCATCAAAGATATCCCATGAAGGGACAGATATCCCATGAAGGGACCAGTGCATCAAAGATATCCCATGAAGGGACAGATATCCCATGAAGGGACCAGTGCATCAAAGATATCCCATGAAGGGACAGATATCCCATGAAGGGACCAGTGCATCAAAGATATCCCATGAAGGGACCAGTGCATCAAAGATATCCCATGAAGGGACCAGTGCATCAAAGATATCCCAGGAAGGGACAGATATCCCGAGAAGGGACCAGTGCATCAAATATATCCCATGAAGGGACCGGTGCATCAAAGATATCCCATGAAGGGACCAGTGCATCAAAGATATCCCATGAAGGGACCAGTGCATCAAAGATATCCCATGAAGAGACCAGTGCATCAAAGATATCCCATGAAGGGACCAGTGCATCAAAGATATCCCATGAAGGGACCAGTGCATCAAAGATATCCCATGAAGGGACCAGTGCATCAAAGATATCCCATGAAGAGACCAGTGCATCAAAGATATCCCATGAAGGGACCAGTGCATCAAAGATATCCCATGAAGGGACAGATATCCCATGAAGGGACCAGTGCATCAACGATATCCCATGTAGGGACAGATATCCCATTAAGGGACCAGTGCATCAAAGATATCCCATGAAGGGACAGATATCCCATGAAGGGACCAGTGCATCAAAGATATCCCATGAAGGGACCAGTGCATCAAAGATATCCCATGAAGGGACCAGTGCATCAAAGATATCCCATGAAGGGACCAGTGCATCAAAGATATCCCCTGAAGGGACCAGTGCATCAAAGATATCCCCTGAAGGGACAGATATCCCATGAAGGGACCAGTGCATCAAAGATATCCCATGAAGGGACCGGTGCATCAAAGATATCCCATGAAGGGACCGGTGCATCAAAGATATCCCATGAAGGGACCAGTGCATCAAAGATATCCCATGAAGGGACCAGTGCATCAAAGATATCCCATGAAGGGACCAGTGCATCAAAGATATCCCATGAAGGGACCAGTGCATCAACGATATCCCATGAAAGGACAGATATCCCATGAAGGGACAGATATCCCATGAAGGGACAGATATCCCATGAAGGGACAGATATCCCATGAAGGGACAGATATCCCATGAAGGGACAGATATCCCATGAAGGGACAGATATCCCATGAAGGGACAGATATCCCATGAAGGGACAGATATCACATGAAGGGACAGATATCACATGAAGGGACAGATATCACATGAAGGGACAGATATCACATGAAGGGACAGATATCACATGAAGGGACAGATATCCCATGAAGGGACAGATATCCCATGAAGGGAGCAGCGCATCAAAGATATCCCATGAAGGGACAGATATCCCATGAAGGGACCAGTGCATCAAAGATATCCCATGAAGGGACCAGTGCATCAAAGATATCCCATGAAGGGACAGATATCCCATGAAGGGACATATATCCCATGAAGGGACCAGTGCATCAAAGATATCCCATGAAGGGACAGATATCCCATGAAGGGACCAGTGCATCAAAGATATCCCATGAAGGGACCAGTGCATCAAAGATATCCCATGAAGGGACAGATATCCCATGAAGGGACCAGTGCATCAACGATATCCCATGAAGGGACAGATATCCCATTAAGGGACCAGTGCATCAAAGATATCCCATGAAGGGACCAGTGCATCAAAGATATCCCATGAAGGGACCATTGCATCAAAGATATCCCATGAAGGGACAGATATCCCATGAAGGGACCAGTGCATCAAAGATATCCCATGAAGGGACAGATATCACATGAAGGGACCAGTGCATCAAAGATATCCCATGAAGGGACAGATATCCCATGAAGGGACCAGAGCATCAAAGATATCCCATGAAGGGACAGATATCCCATGAAGGGACCAGTGCATCAAAGATATCCCATGAAGGGACCAGTGCATCAAAGATATCCCATGAAGGGACCAGTGCATCAAAGATATCCCATGAAGGGACAGATATCCCATGAAGGGACCAGTGCATCAAAGATATCCCATGAAGGGACAGATATCCCATGAAGGGACCAGTGCATCAAAGATATCCCATGAAGGGACAGATATCCCATGAAGGGACCAGTGCATCAAAGATATCCCATGAAGGGACCAGTGCTTCAAAGATATCCCATGAAGGGACAGATATCCCATGAAGGGACCAGTGCATCAAAGATATCCCATGAAGGGACCAGTGCATCAAAGATATCCCATGAAGGGACAGATATCCCATGAAGGGACCAGTGCATAAAAGATATCCCATGAAGGGACAGATATCCCATGAAGGTACCGGTGCATCAAAGATATCCCATGAAGGGACCAGTGCATCAAAGATATCCCATGAAGGGACCAGTGCATCAAAGATATCCCATGAAGGGACAGATATCCCATGAAGGGACCGGTGCATCAAAGATATCCCATGAAGGGACCGGTGCATCAAAGATATCCCATGAAGGGACCAGTGCATCAAAGATATCCCATGAAGGGACCAGTGCATCAAAGATATCCCATGAAGGGACCAGTGCATCAAAGATATCCCATGAAGGGACAGATATCCCATGAAGGGACAGATATCCCATGAAGGGACCAGTGCATCAAAGATATCCCATGAAGGGACAGATATCCCATGAAGGGACCAGTGCATCAAAGATATCCCATGAAGGGACCAGTGCATCAAAGATATCCCATGAAGGGACAGATATCCCATGAAGGGACCGGTGCATCAAAGATATCCCATGAAGGGACCAGTGCATCAAAGATATCCCATGAAGGGACCAGTGCATCAAAGATATCCCATGAAGGGACCAGTGCATCAAAGATATCCCATGAAGGGACCAGTGCATCAAAGATATCCCATGAAGGGACAGATATCCCATGAAGGGACCAGTGCATCAAAGATATCCCATGAAGGGACCGGTGCATCAAAGATATCCCATGAAGGGACCAGTGCATCAAAGATATCCCATGAAGGGACCAGTGCATCAAAGATATCCCATGAAGAGACCAGTGCATCAAAGATATCCCATGAAGGGACCAGTGCATCAAAGATATCCCATGAAGGGACAGATATCCCATGAAGGGACCAGTGCATCAAAGATATCCCATGAAGGGACAGATATCCCATGAAGGGACCAGTGCATCAAAGATATCCCATGAAGGGACCAGTGCATCAAAGATATCCCATGAAGGGACAGATATCCCATGAAGGGACCAGTGCATCAAATATATCCCATGAAGGGACCGGTGCATCAAAGATATCCCATGAAGGGACAGATATCCCATGAAGGGACCAGTGCATCAAAGATATCCCATGAAGGGACCAGTGCATCAAAGATATCCCATGAAGGGACCAGTGCATCAAAGATATCCCATGAAGGGACAGATATCCCATGAAGGGACCAGTGCATCAAAGATATCCCATGAAGGGACCAGTGCATCAAAGATATCCCATGAAGGGACAGATATCCCATGAAGGGACCGGTGCATCAAAGATATCCCATGAAGGGACCAGTGCATCAAAGATATCCCATGAAGGGACAGATATCCCATGAAGGGACCAGTGCATCAAAGATATCCCATGAAGGGACAGATATCCCATGAAGGGACCAGTGCATCAAAGATATCCCATGAAGGGACCAGTGCATCAAAGATATCCCATGAAGGGACAGATATCCCATGAAGGGACCAGTGCATCAAAGATATCCCATGAAGGGACAGATATCCCAAGAAGGGACCAGTGCATCAAAGATATCCCATGAAGGGACAGATATCCCATGAAGGGACCAGTGCATCAAAGATATCCCATGAAGGGACCAGTGCATCAAAGATATCCCATGAAGGGACCAGTGCATCAAAGATATCCCATGAAGGGACAGATATCCCATGAAGGGACCAGTGCATCAAAGATATCCCATGAAGGGACAGATATCCCATGAAGGGACCAGTGCATCAAAGATATCCCATGAAGGGACCGGTGCATCAAAGATATCCGATGAAGGGACCAGTGCATCAAAGATATCCCATGAAGGGACCAGTGCATCAAAGATATCCCATGAAGGGACCAGTGCATCAAAGATATCCCATGAAGGGACAGATATCCCATGAAGGGACCAGTGCATCAAAGATATCCCATGAAGGGACAGATATCCCATGAAGGGACCAGTGCATCAAAGATATCCCATGAAGGGACCAGTGCATCAAAGATATCCCATGAAGGGACAGATATCCCATGAAGGGACCAGTGCATCAAAGATATCCCATGAAGGGACAGATATCCCATGAAGGGACCAGTGCATCAAAGATATCCCATGAAGGGACCAGTGCATCAAAGATATCCCATGAAGGGACCAGTGCATCAAAGATATCCCATGAAGGGACAGATATCCCATGAAGGGACCAGTGCATCAAAGATATCCCATGAAGGGACAGATATCCCATGAAGGGACCAGTGCATCAAAGATATCCCATGAAGTGACCAGTGCATCAAAGATATCCCATGAAGGGACCAGTGCATCAAAGATATCCCATGAAGGGACAGATATCCCATGAAGGGACCAGTGCATCAAAGATATCCCATGAAGGGACAGATATCCCATGAAGGGACCAGTGCATCATAGATATCCCATTAAGGGACCAGTGCATCAAAGATATCCCATGAAGGGACAGATAACCCATGAAGGGACCAGTGCATCAAAGATATCCCATGAAGGGACAGATAACCCATGAAGGGACCAGTGCATCAAAGATATCCCATGAAGGGACAGATATCCCATGAAGGGACCAGTGCATCAAAGATATCCCATGAAGGGACAGATATCCCATGAAGGGACCAGTGCATCAAAGATATCCCATGAAGGAACCAGTGCATCAAAGATATCCCATGAAGGGACCAGTGCATCAATGATATCCCATGAAGGGACAGATATCCCATGAAGGGACCAGTGTATCAAAGATATCCCATGAAGGGACAGATATCCCATGAAGGGACCAGTGCATCAACGATATCCCATGAAGGGACAGATATCCCATGAAGGGACAGATATCCCATGAAGGGACAGATATCCCATGAAGGGACAGATATCCCATGAAGGGACAGATATCCCATGAAGGGACAGATATCCCATGAAGGGACAGATATCCCATGAAGGGACAGATATCCCATGAAGGGACAGATATCCCATGAAGGGACAGATATCCCATGAAGGGACAGATATCCCATGAAGGGACAGATATCCCATGAAGGGACAGATATCCCATGAAGGGACAGATATCCCATGAAGGGACAGATATCCCATGAAGGGGCAGATATCCCATGAAGGGACAGATATCCCATGAAGGGACAGATAAACCATGAAGGGACAGATAAACCATGAAGGGACAGCTATCCCATGAAGGGACCAGTGCATCAAAGATATCCCATGAAGGGACCGGTGCATCAAAGATATCCCATGAAGGGACCAGTGCATCAAAGATATCCCATGAAGGGACAGATATCCCATGAAGGGACCAGTGCATCAAAGATATCCCATGAAGGGACAGATATCCCATGAAGGGACCAGTGCATCAAAGATATCCCATGAAGGGACAGATATCACACGAAGGGACCAGTGCATCAAAGATATCCCATGAAGGGACAGATATCCCATGAAGGGACCAGTGCATCAAAGATATCCCATGAAGGGACAGATATCCCATGAAGGGACCGGTGCATCAAAGATATCCCATGAAGGGACCAGAGCATCAAAGATATCCCATGAAGGGACAGATATCCCATGAAGGGACCAGTGCATCAAAGATATCCCATGAAGGGACAGATATCCCATGAAGGGACCAGTGCATCAAAGATATCCCATGAAGGGACCAGTGCATCAAAGATATCCCATGAAGGGACCAGTGCATCAAAGATATCCCATGAAGGGACCAGTGCATCAAAGATATCCCATGAAGGGACCAGTGCATCAAAGATATCCCATGAAGGGACAGATATCCCAAGAAGGGACAGATATCCCATGAAGGGACAGATATACCATGAAGGGGCCAGTGCATCAACGATATCCCATGAAGGGACAGATATCCCATGAAGGGACCAGTGCATCAAAGATATCCCATGAAGGGACATATATCCCATGAAGGGACAGATATCCCATGAAGGGACAGATATCCCATGAAGGGACAGATATCCCATGAAGGGACAGATATCCCATGAAGGGACAGATATCCCGTGAAGGGACAGATATCCCGTGAAGGGACAGATATCCCGTGAAGGGACAGATATCCCGTGAAGGGACAGATATCCCGTGAAGGGACAGATATCCCATGAAGGGACAGATATCCCATGAAGGGACAGATATCCCATGAAGGGACAGATATCCCATGAAGGGACAGATATCCCATGAAGGGACAGATATCCCATGAAGGGACAGATATCCCATGAAGGGACAGATATCCCATGAAGGGACAGATATCCCATGAAGGGACAGATATCCCATGAAGGGACAGATATCCCATGAAGGGACAGATATCCCATGAAGGGACAGATATCCCATGAAGGGAGCAGCGCATCAAAGATATCCCATGAAGGGACAGATATCCCAAGAAGGGACCAGTGCATCAAAGATATCCCATGAAGGGACCAGTGCATCAAAGATATCCCATGAAGGGACAGATATCCCATGAAGAGACAGATATCCCATGAAGGGACCAGTGCATCAAAGATATCCCATGAAGGGACAGATATCCCATGAAGGGACCAGTGCATCAAAGATATCCCATGAAGGGACCAGTGCATCAAAGATATCCCATGAAGGGACAGATATCCCATGAAGGGACAGATATCCCATGAAGGGACCAGTGCATCAACGATATCCCATGTAGGGACAGATATCCCATTAAGGGACCAGTGCATCAAAGATATCCCATGAAGGGACAGATATCCCATGAAGGGACCAGTGCATCAAAGATATCCCATGAAGGGACCAGTGCATCAAAGATATCCCATGAAGGGACAGATATCCCATGAAGGGACCAGTGCATCAAAGATATCCCATGAAGGGACCAGTGCATCAAAGATATCCCATGAAGGGACCAGTGCATCAAAGATATCCCATGAAGGGACCAGTGCATCAAAGATATCCCATGAAGGGACCGGTGCATCAAAGATATCCCATGAAGGGACCGGTGCATCAAAGATATCCCATGAAGGGACCAGTGCATCAAAGATATCCCATGAAGGGACCAGTGCATCAAAGATATCCCATGAAGGGACCAGTGCATCAAAGATATCCCATGAAGGGACCATTGCATCAAAGATATCCCATGAAGGGACCAGTGCATCAACGATATCCCATGAAGGGACAGATATCCCATGAAGGGACAGATATCCCATGAAGGGACAGATATCCCATGAAGGGACAGATATCCCATGAAGGGACAGATATCCCATGAAGGGACAGATATCCCATGAAGGGACAGATATCCCATGAAGGGACAGATATCCCATGAAGGGACAGATATCCCATGAAGGGACAGATATCCCATGAAGGGACAGATATCCCATGAAGGGACAGATATCCCATGAAGGGACAGATATCCCATGAAGGGACAGATAACACATGAAGGGACAGATATCCCATGAAGGGACAGATATCCCATGAAGGGACAGATATCCCATGAAGGGAGCAGCGCATCAAAGATATCCCATGAAGGGACAGATATCCCATGAAGGGACCAGTGCATCAAAGATATCCCATGAAGGGACCAGTGCATCAAAGATATCCCATGAAGGGACAGATATCCCATGAAGGGACATATATCCCATGAAGGGACCAGTGCATCAAAGATATCCCATGAAGGGACAGATATCCCATGAAGGGACCAGTGCATCAAAGATATCCCATGAAGGGACCAGTGCATCAAAGATATCCCATGAAGGGACAGATATCCCATGAAGGGACCAGTGCATCAACGATATCCCATGAAGGGACAGATATCCCATTAAGGGACCAGTGCATCAAAGATATCCCATGAAGGGACCAGTGCATCAAAGATATCCCATGAAGGGACCATTGCATCAAAGATATCCCATGAAGGGACAGATATCCCATGAAGGGACCAGTGCATCAAAGATATCCCATGAAGGGACAGATATCACATGAAGGGACCAGTGCATCAAAGATATCCCATGAAGGGACAGATATCCCATGAAGGGACAGATATCCCATGAAGGGACAGATATCCCATGAAGGGACCAGTGCATCAAAGATATCCCATGAAGGGACCAGTGCATCAAAGATATCCCATGAAGGGACCAGTGCATCAAAGATATCCCATGAAGGGACCAGTGCATCAAAGATATCCCATGAAGGGACAGATATCCCATGAAGGGACCAGTGCATCAAAGATATCCCATGAAGGGACAGATATCCCATGAAGGGACCAGTGCATCAAAGATATCCCATGAAGGGACCAGTGCATCAAAGATATCCCATGAAGGGACAGATATCCCATGAAGGGACCAGTGCATCAAAGATATCCCATGAAGGGACAGATATCCCATGAAGGGACCAGTGCATCAAAGATATCCCATGAAGGGACCAGTGCATCAAAGATATCCCATGAAGGGACCAGTGCATCAAAGATATCCCATGAAGGGACAGATATCCCATGAAGGGACCAGTGCATCAAAGATATCCCATGAAGGGACAGATATCCCATGAAGGGACCAGTGCATCAAAGATATCCCATGAAGGGACAGATATCCCATGAAGGGACCAGTGCATCAAAGATATCCCATGAAGGGACAGATATCCCATGAAGGGACCAGTGCATCATAGATATCCCATTAAGGGACCAGTGCATCAAAGATATCCCATGAAGGGACAGATAACCCATGAAGGGACCAGTGCATCAAAGATATCCCATGAAGGGACAGATAACCCATGAAGGGACCAGTGCATCAAAGATATCCCATGAAGGGACAGATAACCCATGAAGGGACCAGTGCATCAAAGATATCCCATGAAGGGACAGATAACCCATGAAGGGACCAGTGCATCAAAGATATCCCATGAAGGGACAGATATCCCATGAAGGGACCAGTGCATCAAAGATATCCCATGAAGGGACCAGTGCATCAAAGATATCCCATGAAGGGACAGATATCCCATGAAGGGACAGATATCCCATGAAGGGACAGATATCCCATGAAGGGACAGATATCCCATGAAGGGACAGATATCCCATGAAGGGACAGATATCCCATGAAGGGACAGATATCCCATGAAGGGACAGATATCCCATGAAGGGACCAGTGCATCAAAGATATCCCATGAAGGGACCAGTGCATCAAAGATATCCCATGAAGGGACAGATATCCCATGAAGGGACAGATATCCCATGAAGGGACCAGTGCATCAACGATATCCCATGTAGGGACAGATATCCCATTAAGGGACCAGTGCATCAAAGATATCCCATGAAGGGACCAGTGCATCAAAGATATCCCATGAAGGGACCAGTGCATCAAAGATATCCCATGAAGGGACAGATATCCCATGAAGGGACCAGTGCATCAAAGATATCCCATGAAGGGACCAGTGCATCAAAGATATCCCATGAAGGGACCAGTGCATCAAAGATATCCCATGAAGGGACAGATATCCCATGAAGGGACCAGTGCATCAAAGATATCCCATGAAGGGACCAGTGCATCAAAGATATCCCATGAAGGGACCAGTGCATCAAAGATATCCCATGAAGGGACCAGTGCATCAAAGATATCCCATGAAGGGACCAGTGCATCAAAGATATCCCATGAAGGGACCGGTGCATCAAAGATATCCCATGAAGGGACCAGTGCATCAAAGATATCCCATGAAGGGACCAGTGCATCAAAGATATCCCATGAAGGGACCAGTGCATCAAAGATATCCCATGAAGGGACCATTGCATCAAAGATATCCCATGAAGGGACCAGTGCATCAACGATATCCCATGAAAGGACAGATATCCCATGAAGGGACAGATATCCCATGAAGGGACAGATATCCCATGAAGGGACAGATATCCCATGAAGGGACAGATATCCCATGAAGGGACAGATATCCCATGAAGGGACAGATATCCCATGAAGGGACAGATATCCCATGAAGGGACAGATATCCCATGAAGGGACAGATATCACATGAAGGGACAGATATCCCATGAAGGGACAGATATCCCATGAAGGGAGCAGCGCATCAAAGATATCCCATGAAGGGACAGATATCCCAAGAAGGGACCAGTGCATCAAAGATATCCCATGAAGGGACCAGTGCATCAAAGATATCCCATGAAGGGACAGATATCCCATGAAGGGACCAGTGCATCAACGATATCCCATGAAGGGACAGATATCCCATTAAGGGACCAGTGCATCAAAGATATCCAATGAAGGGACCAGTGCATCAAAGATATCCCATGAAGGGACCATTGCATCAAAGATATCCCATGAAGGGACAGATATCCCATGAAGGGACCAGTGCATCAAAGATATCCCATGAAGGGACAGATATCACATGAAGGGACCAGTGCATCAAAGATATCCCATGAAGGGACAGACATCCCATGAAGGGACAGATATCCCATGAAGGGACAGATATCCCATGAAGGGACCAGTGCATCAAAGATATCCCATGAAGGGACCAGTGCATCAAAGATATCCCATGAAGGGACCAGTGCATCAAAGATATCCCATGAAGGGACCAGTGCATCAAAGATATCCCATGAAGGGACAGATATCCCATGAAGGGACCAGTGCATCAAAGATATCCCATGAAGGGACAGATATCCCATGAAGGGACCAGTGCATCAAAGATATCCCATGAAGGGACCAGTGCATCAAAGATATCCCATGAAGGGACAGATATCCCATGAAGGGACCAGTGCATCAAAGATATCCCATGAAGGGACAGATATCCCATGAAGGGACCAGTGCATCAAAGATATCCCATGAAGGGACCAGTGCATCAAAGATATCCCATGAAGGGACCAGTGCATCAAAGATATCCCATGAAGGGACAGATATCCCATGAAGGGACCAGTGCATCAAAGATATCCCATGAAGGGACAGATATCCCATGAAGGGACCAGTGCATCAAAGATATCCCATGAAGGGACCAGTGCATCAAAGATATCCCATGAAGGGACCAGTGCATCAAAGATATCCCATGAAGGGACAGATATCCCATGAAGGGACCAGTGCATCAAAGATATCCCATGAAGGGACAGATATCCCATGAAGGGACCAGTGCATCATAGATATCCCATTAAGGGACCAGTGCATCAAAGATATCCCATGAAGGGACAGATAACCCATGAAGGGACCAGTGCATCAAAGATATCCCATGAAGGGACAGATATCCCATGAAGGGACCAGTGCATCAAAGATATCCCATGAAGGGACCAGTGCATCAAAGATATCCCATGAAGGGACCAGTGCATCAAAGATATCCCATGAAGGGACAGATATCCCATGAAGGGACCAGTGCATCAAAGATATCCCATGAAGGGACCAGTGCATCAAAGATATCCCATGAAGGGACAGATATCCCATGAAGGGACCAGTGCATCAAAGATATCCCATGAAGGGACAGATATCCCATGAAGGGACCAGTGCAAAGATATCCCATGAAGGGACAGATATCCCATGAAGGGACCAGTGCATCAAAGATATCCCATGAAGGGACAGATATCCCATGAAGGGACCAGTGCATCAAAGATATCCCATGAAGGGACCAGTGCTTCAAAGATATCCCATGAAGGGACAGATATCCCATGAAGGGACCAGTGCATCAAAGATATCCCATGAAGGGACCAGTGCATCAAAGATATCCCATGAAGGGACAGATATCCCATGAAGGGACCAGTGCATCAAAGATATCCCATGAAGGGACAGATATCCCATGAAGGGACCGGTGCATCAAAGATATCCCATGAAGGGACCAGTGCATCAAAGATATCCCATGAAGGGACAGATATCCCATGAAGGGACCGGTGCATCAAAGATATCCCATGAAGGGACCGGTGCATCAAAGACATCCCATGAAGGGACCAGTGCATCAAAGATATCCCATGAAGGGACAGATATCCCATGAAGGGACAGATATCCCATGAAGGGACCAGTGCATCAAAGATATCCCATGAAGGGACAGATATCCCATGAAGGGACCGGTGCATCAAAGATATCCCATGAAGGGACAGATATCCCATGAAGGGACCAGTGCATCAAAGATATCCCATGAAGGGACAGATATCCCATGAAGGGACAGATATCCCATGAAGGGACCGGTGCATCAAAGATATCCCATGAAGGGACAGATATCCCATGAAGGGACCAGTGCATCAAAGATATCCCATGAAGGGACCAGTGCATCAAAGATATCCCATGAAGGGACAGATATCCCATGAAGGGACCAGTGCATCAAAGATATCCCATGAAGGGACCGATATCCCATGAAGGGACCAGTGCATCAAAGATATCCCATGAAGGGACCAGTGCATCAAAGATATCCCATGAAGGGACCAGTGCATCAAAGATATCCCATGAAGGGACAGATATCCCATGAAGGGACCAGTGCATCAAAGATATCCCATTAAGGGACCAGTGCATCAAAGATAACCCATTAAGGGACCAGTGCATCAAAGATATCCCAGGAAGGGACAGATATCCCGAGAAGGGACCAGTGCATCAAAGATATCCCAGGAAGGGACAGATATCCCGAGAAGGGACCAGTGCATCAAAGATATCCCATGAAGGGACCAGTGCATCAAAGATATCCCATGAAGGGACAGATATCCCATGAAGGGACCAGTGCATCAAAGATATCCCATGAAGGGACCAGTGCATCAAAGATATCCCATGAAGGGACAGATATCCCATGAAGGGACCGGTGCATCAAAGATATCCCATGAAGGGACCAGTGCATCAAAGATATCCCATAAAGGGACCAGTGCATCAAAGATATCCCATGAAGGGACCAGAGCATCAAAGATATCCCATGAAGGGACAGATATCCCATGAAGGGACAAGTGCATCAAAGATATCCCATGAAGGGACAGATATCCCATGAAGGGACCAGTGCATCAAAGATATCCCATGAAGGGACAGATATCCCATGAAGGGACCAGTGCATCAAAGATATCCCATGAAGGGACCAGTGCATCAAAGATATCCCATCAAGGGACAGATATCCCATGAAGGGACCAGTGCATCAAAGATATCCCATGAAGGGACCAGTGCATCAAAGATATCCCATGAAGGGACCAGTGCATCAAAGATATCCCAGGAAGGGACAGATATCCCGAGAAGGGACCAGTGCATCAAATATATCCCATGAAGGGACCGGTGCATCAAAGATATCCCATGAAGGGACCAGTGCATCAAAGATATCCCATGAAGGGACCAGTGCATCAAAGATATCCCATGAAGAGACCAGTGCATCAAAGATATCCCATGAAGAGACCAGTGCATCAAAGATATCCCATGAAGGGACCAGTGCATCAAAGATATCCCATGAAGGGACCAGTGCATCAAAGATATCCCATGAAGGGACCAGTGCATCAAAGATATCCCATGAAGAGACCAGTGCATCAAAGATATCCCATGAAGGGACCAGTGCATCAAAGATATCCCATGAAGGGACAGATATCCCATGAAGGGACCAGTGCATCAAAGATATCCCATGAAGGGACCAGTGCATCAAAGATATCCCATGAAGGGACAGATATCCCATGAAGGGACCAGTGCATCAACGATATCCCATGTAGGGACAGATATCCCATTAAGGGACCAGTGCATCAAAGATATCCCATGAAGGGACAGATATCCCATGAAGGGACCAGTGCATCAAAGATATCCCATGAAGGGACCAATGCATCAAAGATATCCCATGAAGGGACCAGTGCATCAAAGATATCCCATGAAGGGACCAGTGCATCAAAGATATCCCCTGAAGGGACCAGTGCATCAAAGATATCCCCTGAAGGGACAGATATCCCATGAAGGGACCAGTGCATCAAAGATATCCCATGAAGGGACCGGTGCATCAAAGATATCCCATGAAGGGACCAGTGCATCAAAGATATCCCATGAAGGGACCAGTGCATCAAAGATATCCCATGAAGGGACCAGTGCATCAAAGATATCCCATGAAGGGACCAGTGCATCAACGATATCCCATGAAAGGACAGATATCCCATGAAGGGACAGATATCCCATGAAGGGACAGATATCCCATGAAGGGACAGATATCCCATGAAGGGACAGATATCCCATGAAGGGACAGATATCCCATGAAGGGACAGATATCCCATGAAGGGACAGATATCCCATGAAGGGACAGATATCCCATGAAGGGACAGATATCCCATGAAGGGACAGATATCACATGAAGGGACAGATATCCCATGAAGGGACAGATATCACATGAAGGGACAGATATCACATGAAGGGACAGATATCACATGAAGGGACAGATATCCCATGAAGAGACAGATATCCCATGAAGGGAGCAGCGCATCAAAGATATCCCATGAAGGGACAGATATCCCATGAAGGGACCAGTGCATCAAAGATATCCCATGAAGGGACCAGTGCATCAAAGATATCCCATGAAGGGACAGATATCCCATGAAGGGACATATATCCCATGAAGGGACCAGTGCATCAAAGATATCCCATGAAGGGACAGATATCCCATGAAGGGACCAGTGCATCAAAGATATCCCATGAAGGGACCAGTGCATCAAAGATATCCCATGAAGGGACAGATATCCCATGAAGGGACCAGTGCATCAACGATATCCCATGAAGGGACAGATATCCCATTAAGGGACCAGTGCATCAAAGATATCCCATGAAGGGACCAGTGCATCAAAGATATCCCATGAAGGGACCATTGCATCAAAGATATCCCATGAAGGGACAGATATCCCATGAAGGGACCAGTGCATCAAAGATATCCCATGAAGGGACAGATATCACATGAAGGGACCAGTGCATCAAAGATATCCCATGAAGGGACAGATATCCCATGAAGGGACCAGAGCATCAAAGATATCCCATGAAGGGACAGATATCCCATGAAGGGACCAGTGCATCAAAGATATCCCATGAAGGGACCAGTGCATCAAAGATATCCCATGAAGGGACCAGTGCATCAAAGATATCCCATGAAGGGACAGATATCCCATGAAGGGACCAGTGCATCAAAGATATCCCATGAAGGGACAGATATCCCATGAAGGGACCAGTGCATCAAAGATATCCCATGAAGGGACAGATATCCCATGAAGGGACCAGTGCATCAAAGATATCCCATGAAGGGACCAGTGCTTCAAAGATATCCCATGAAGGGACAGATATCCCATGAAGGGACCAGTGCATCAAAGATATCCCATGAAGGGACCAGTGCATCAAAGATATCCCATGAAGGGACAGATATCCCATGAAGGGACCAGTGCATAAAAGATATCCCATGAAGGGACAGATATCCCATGAAGGTACCGGTGCATCAAAGATATCCCATGAAGGGACCAGTGCATCAAAGATATCCCATGAAGGGACCAGTGCATCAAAGATATCCCATGAAGGGACAGATATCCCATGAAGGGACCGGTGCATCAAAGATATCCCATGAAGGGACCGGTGCATCAAAGATATCCCATGAAGGGACCAGTGCATCAAAGATATCCCATGAAGGGACCAGTGCATCAAAGATATCCCATGAAGGGACCAGTGCATCAAAGATATCCCATGAAGGGACAGATATCCCATGAAGGGACAGATATCCCATGAAGGGACCAGTGCATCAAAGATATCCCATGAAGGGACAGATATCCCATGAAGGGACCAGTGCATCAAAGATATCCCATGAAGGGACCAGTGCATCAAAGATATCCCATGAAGGGACAGATATCCCATGAAGGGACCGGTGCATCAAAGATATCCCATGAAGGGACCAGTGCATCAAAGATATCCCATGAAGGGACCAGTGCATCAAAGATATCCCATGAAGGGACCAGTGCATCAAAGATATCCCATGAAGGGACCAGTGCATCAAAGATATCCCATGAAGGGACAGATATCCCATGAAGGGACCAGTGCATCAAAGATATCCCATGAAGGGACCGGTGCATCAAAGATATCCCATGAAGGGACCAGTGCATCAAAGATATCCCATGAAGGGACCAGTGCATCAAAGATATCCCATGAAGAGACCAGTGCATCAAAGATATCCCATGAAGGGACCAGTGCATCAAAGATATCCCATGAAGGGACAGATATCCCATGAAGGGACCAGTGCATCAAAGATATCCCATGAAGGGACAGATATCCCATGAAGGGACCAGTGCATCAAAGATATTCCATGAAGGGACAGATATCCCATGAAGGGACCAGTGCATCAAAGATATCCCATGAAGGGACCAGTGCATCAAAGATATCCCATGAAGGGACAGATATCCCATGAAGGGACCAGTGCATCAAATATATCCCATGAAGGGACCGGTGCATCAAAGATATCCCATGAAGGGACAGATATCCCATGAAGGGACAGATATCCCATGAAGGGACCAGTGCATCAAAGATATCCCATGAAGGGACCAGTGCATCAAAGATATCCCATGAAGGGACAGATATCCCATGAAGGGACCAGTGCATCAAAGATATCCCATGAAGGGACCAGTGCATCAAAGATATCCCATGAAGGGACAGATATCCCATGAAGGGACCAGTGCATCAAAGATATCCCATGAAGGGACCAGTGCATCAAAGATATCCCATGAAGGGACCAGTGCATCAAAGATATCCCAGGAAGGGACAGATATCCCGAGAAGGGACCAGTGCATCAAATATATCCCATGAAGGGACCGGTGCATCAAAGATATCCCATGAAGGGACCAGTGCATCAAAGATATCCCATGAAGGGACCAGTGCATCAAAGATATCCCATGAAGAGACCAGTGCATCAAAGATATCCCATGAAGGGACCAGTGCATCAAAGATATCCCATGAAGGGACCAGTGCATCAAAGATATCCCATGAAGGGACCAGTGCATCAAAGATATCCCATGAAGAGACCAGTGCATCAAAGATATCCCATGAAGGGACCAGTGCATCAAAGATATCCCATGAAGGGACAGATATCCCATGAAGGGACCAGTGCATCAAAGATATCCCATGAAGGGACCAGTGCATCAAAGATATCCCATGAAGGGACAGATATCCCATGAAGGGACCAGTGCATCAACGATATCCCATGTAGGGACAGATATCCCATTAAGGGACCAGTGCATCAAAGATATCCCATGAAGGGACAGATATCCCATGAAGGGACCAGTGCATCAAAGATATCCCATGAAGGGACCAATGCATCAAAGATATCCCATGAAGGGACCAGTGCATCAAAGATATCCCATGAAGGGACCAGTGCATCAAAGATATCCCCTGAAGGGACCAGTGCATCAAAGATATCCCCTGAAGGGACAGATATCCCATGAAGGGACCAGTGCATCAAAGATATCCCATGAAGGGACCAGTGCATCAAAGATATCCCATGAAGGGACCGGTGCATCAAAGATATCCCATGAAGGGACCAGTGCATCAAAGATATCCCATGAAGGGACCAGTGCATCAAAGATATCCCATGAAGGGACCAGTGCATCAAAGATATCCCATGAAGGGACCAGTGCATCAACGATATCCCATGAAAGGACAGATATCCCATGAAGGGACAGATATCCCATGAAGGGACAGATATCCCATGAAGGGACAGATATCCCATGAAGGGACAGATATCCCATGAAGGGACAGATATCCCATGAAGGGACAGATATCCCATGAAGGGACAGATATCCCATGAAGGGACAGATATCCCATGAAGGGACAGATATCCCATGAAGGGACAGATATCCCATGAAGGGACAGATATCCCATGAAGGGACAGATATCCCATGAAGGGACAGATATCACATGAAGGGACAGATATCACATGAAGGGACAGATATCACATGAAGGGACAGATATCCCATGAAGAGACAGATATCCCATGAAGGGAGCAGCGCATCAAAGATATCCCATGAAGGGACAGATATCCCATGAAGGGACCAGTGCATCAAAGATATCCCATGAAGGGACCAGTGCATCAAAGATATCCCATGAAGGGACAGATATCCCATGAAGGGACATATATCCCATGAAGGGACCAGTGCATCAAAGATATCCCATGAAGGGACAGATATCCCATGAAGGGACCAGTGCATCAAAGATATCCCATGAAGGGACCAGTGCATCAAAGATATCCCATGAAGGGACAGATATCCCATGAAGGGACCAGTGCATCAACGATATCCCATGAAGGGACAGATATCCCATTAAGGGACCAGTGCATCAAAGATATCCCATGAAGGGACCAGTGCATCAAAGATATCCCATGAAGGGACCATTGCATCAAAGATATCCCATGAAGGGACAGATATCCCATGAAGGGACCAGTGCATCAAAGATATCCCATGAAGGGACAGATATCACATGAAGGGACCAGTGCATCAAAGATATCCCATGAAGGGACAGATATCCCATGAAGGGACCAGAGCATCAAAGATATCCCATGAAGGGACAGATATCCCATGAAGGGACCAGTGCATCAAAGATATCCCATGAAGGGACCAGTGCATCAAAGATATCCCATGAAGGGACCAGTGCATCAAAGATATCCCATGAAGGGACAGATATCCCATGAAGGGACCAGTGCATCAAAGATATCCCATGAAGGGACAGATATCCCATGAAGGGACCAGTGCATCAAAGATATCCCATGAAGGGACAGATATCCCATGAAGGGACCAGTGCATCAAAGATATCCCATGAAGGGACCAGTGCTTCAAAGATATCCCATGAAGGGACAGATATCCCATGAAGGGACCAGTGCATCAAAGATATCCCATGAAGGGACCAGTGCATCAAAGATATCCCATGAAGGGACAGATATCCCATGAAGGGACCAGTGCATAAAAGATATCCCATGAAGGGACAGATATCCCATGAAGGTACCGGTGCATCAAAGATATCCCATGAAGGGACCAGTGCATCAAAGATATCCCATGAAGGGACCAGTGCATCAAAGATATCCCATGAAGGGACAGATATCCCATGAAGGGACCGGTGCATCAAAGATATCCCATGAAGGGACCGGTGCATCAAAGATATCCCATGAAGGGACCAGTGCATCAAAGATATCCCATGAAGGGACCAGTGCATCAAAGATATCCCATGAAGGGACCAGTGCATCAAAGATATCCCATGAAGGGACAGATATCCCATGAAGGGACAGATATCCCATGAAGGGACCAGTGCATCAAAGATATCCCATGAAGGGACAGATATCCCATGAAGGGACCAGTGCATCAAAGATATCCCATGAAGGGACCAGTGCATCAAAGATATCCCATGAAGGGACAGATATCCCATGAAGGGACCGGTGCATCAAAGATATCCCATGAAGGGACCAGTGCATCAAAGATATCCCATGAAGGGACCAGTGCATCAAAGATATCCCATGAAGGGACCAGTGCATCAAAGATATCCCATGAAGGGACCAGTGCATCAAAGATATCCCATGAAGGGACAGATATCCCATGAAGGGACCAGTGCATCAAAGATATCCCATGAAGGGACCGGTGCATCAAAGATATCCCATGAAGGGACCAGTGCATCAAAGATATCCCATGAAGGGACCAGTGCATCAAAGATATCCCATGAAGAGACCAGTGCATCAAAGATATCCCATGAAGGGACCAGTGCATCAAAGATATCCCATGAAGGGACAGATATCCCATGAAGGGACCAGTGCATCAAAGATATCCCATGAAGGGACAGATATCCCATGAAGGGACCAGTGCATCAAAGATATTCCATGAAGGGACAGATATCCCATGAAGGGACCAGTGCATCAAAGATATCCCATGAAGGGACCAGTGCATCAAAGATATCCCATGAAGGGACAGATATCCCATGAAGGGACCAGTGCATCAAATATATCCCATGAAGGGACCGGTGCATCAAAGATATCCCATGAAGGGACAGATATCCCATGAAGGGACAGATATATCAAAGATATCCCATGAAGGGACCAGTGCATCAAAGATATCCCATGAAGGGACCAGTGCATCAAAGATATCCCATGAAGGGACCAGTGCATCAAAGATATCCCATGAAGGGACAGATATCCCATGAAGGGACCAGTGCATCAAAGATATCCCATGAAGGGACCAGTGCATCAAAGATATCCCATGAAGGGACAGATATCCCATGAAGGGACCGGTGCATCAAAGATATCCCATGAAGGGACCAGTGCATCAAAGATATCCCATGAAGGGACAGATATCCCATGAAGGGACCAGTGCATCAAAGATATCCCATGAAGGGACAGATATCCCATGAAGGGACCAGTGCATCAAAGATATCCCATGAAGGGACCAGTGCATCAAAGATATCCCATGAAGGGACAGATATCCCATGAAGGGACCAGTGCATCAAAGATATCCCATGAAGGGACAGATATCCCAAGAAGGGACCAGTGCATCAAAGATATCCCATGAAGGGACAGATATCCCATGAAGGGACCAGTGCATCAAAGATATCCCATGAAGGGACCAGTGCATCAAAGATATCCCATGAAGGGACCAGTGCATCAAAGATATCCCATGAAGGGACAGATATCCCATGAAGGGACCAGTGCATCAAAGATATCCCATGAAGGGACAGATATCCCATGAAGGGACCAGTGCATCAAAGATATCCCATGAAGGGACCGGTGCATCAAAGATATCCGATGAAGGGACCAGTGCATCAAAGATATCCCATGAAGGGACCAGTGCATCAAAGATATCCCATGAAGGGACCAGTGCATCAAAGATATCCCATGAAGGGACAGATATCCCATGAAGGGACCAGTGCATCAAAGATATCCCATGAAGGGACCAGTGCATCAAAGATATCCCATGAAGGGACAGATATCCCATGAAGGGACCGGTGCATCAAAGATATCCCATGAAGGGACCAGTGCATCAAAGATATCTCATGAAGGGACAGATATCCCATGAAGGGACCAGTGCATCAAAGATATCCCATGAAGGGACCAGTGCATCAAAGATATCCCATGAAGGGACAGATATCCCATGAAGGGACCAGTGCATCAAAGATATCCCATGAAGGGACAGATATCCCATGAAGGGACCAGTGCATCAAAGATATCCCATGAAGGGACAGATATCCCATGAAGGGACCAGTGCATCAAAGATATCCCATGAAGGGACCAGTGCTTCAAAGATATCCCATGAAGGGACAGATATCCCATGAAGGGACCAGTGCATCAAAGATATCCCATGAAGGGACCAGTGCATCAAAGATATCCCATGAAGGGACAGATATCCCATGAAGGGACCAGTGCATCAAAGATATCCCATGAAGGGACAGATATCCCATGAAGGGACCGGTGCATCAAAGATATCCCATGAAGGGACCAGTGCATCAAAGATATCCCATGAAGGGACAGATATCCCATGAAGGGACCAGTGCATCATAGATATCCCATGAAGGGACCAGTGCATCAAAGATATCCCATGAAGGGACAGATATCCCATGAAGGGACCGGTGCATCAAAGACATCCCATGAAGGGACCGGTGCATCAAAGACATCCCATGAAGGGACCAGTGCATCAAAGATATCCCATGAAGGGACAGATATCCCATGAAGGGACAGATATCCCATGAAGGGACAGATATCCCATGAAGGGACCAGTGCATCAAAGATATCCCATGAAGGGACAGATATCCCATGAAGGGACCGGTGCATCAAAGATATCCCATGAAGGGACAGATATCCCATGAAGGGACCAGTGCATCAAAGATATCCCATGAAGGGACAGATATCCCATGAAGGGACAGATATCCCATGAAGGGACCGGTGCATCAAAGATATCCCATGAAGGGACCAGTGCATCAAAGATATCCCATGAAGGGACAGATATCCCATGAAGGGACCAGTGCATCAAAGATATCCCATGAAGGGACAGATATCCCATGAAGGGACCAGTGCATCAAAGATATCCCATGAAGGGACCAGTGCATCAAAGATATCCCATGAAGGGACAGATATCCCATGAAGGGACCAGTGCATCAACGATATCCCATGAAGGGACAGATATCCCATTAAGGGACCAGTGCATCAAAGATATCCCATGAAGGGACAGATATCCCAAGAAGGGACCAGTGCATCAAAGATATCCCATGAAGGGACAGATATCCCATGAAGGGACCAGTGCATCAAAGATATCCCATGAAGGGACCAGTGCATCAAAGATATCCCATGAAGGGACCAGTGCATCAAAGATATCCCATGAAGGGACAGATATCCCATGAAGGGACCAGTGCATCAAAGATATCCCATGAAGGGACCAGTGCATCAAAGATATCCCATGAAGGGACCAGTGCATCAAAGATATCCCATGAAGGGACCATTGCATCAAAGATATCCCATGAAGGGACAGATATCCCATGAAGGGACCAGTGCATCAAAGATATCCCATGAAGGGACAGATATCACATGAAGGGACCAGTGCATCAAAGATATCCCATGAAGGGACAGATATCCCATGAAGGGACCAGAGCATCAAAGATATCCCATGAAGGGACAGATATCCCATGAAGGGACCAGTGCATCAAAGATATCCCATGAAGGGACCAGTGCATCAAAGATATCCCATGAAGGGACCAGTGCATCAAAGATATCCCATGAAGGGACAGATATCCCATGAAGGGACCAGTGCATCAAAGATATCCCATGAAGGGACAGATATCCCATGAAGGGACCAGTGCATCAAAGATATCCCATGAAGGGACAGATATCCCATGAAGGGACCAGTGCATCAAAGATATCCCATGAAGGGACCAGTGCTTCAAAGATATCCCATGAAGGGACAGATATCCCATGAAGGGACCAGTGCATCAAAGATATCCCATGAAGGGACCAGTGCATCAAAGATATCCCATGAAGGGACAGATATCCCATGAAGGGACCAGTGCATAAAAGATATCCCATGAAGGGACAGATATCCCATGAAGGTACCGGTGCATCAAAGATATCCCATGAAGGGACCAGTGCATCAAAGATATCCCATGAAGGGACCAGTGCATCAAAGATATCCCATGAAGGGACCGGTGCATCACAGATATCCCATGAAGGGACCGGTGCATCAAAGATATCCCATGAAGGGACCAGTGCATCAAAGATATCCCATGAAGGGACCAGTGCATCAAAGATATCCCATGAAGGGACCAGTGCATCAAAGATATCCCATGAAGGGACCAGTGCATCAAAGATATCCCATGAAGGGACAGATATCCCATGAAGGGACAGATATCCCATGAAGGGACCAGTGCATCAAAGATATCCCATGAAGGGACAGATATCCCATGAAGGGACCAGTGCATCAAAGATATCCCATGAAGGGACCAGTGCATCAAAGATATCCCATGAAGGGACAGATATCCCATGAAGGGACCGGTGCATCAAAGATATCCCATGAAGGGACCAGTGCATCAAAGATATCCCATGAAGGGACCAGTGCATCAAAGATATCCCATGAAGGGACCAGTGCATCAAAGATATCCCATGAAGGGACCAGTGCATCAAAGATATCCCTTGAAGGGACAGATATCCCATGAAGGGACCAGTGCATCAAATATATCCCATGAAGGGACCGGTGCATCAAAGATATCCCATGAAGGGACCAGTGCATCAAAGATATCCCATGAAGGGACCAGTGCATCAAAGATATCCCATGAAGAGACCAGTGCATCAAAGATATCCCATGAAGGGACCAGTGCATCAAAGATATCCCATGAAGGGACAGATATCCCATGAAGGGACCAGTGCATCAAAGATATCCCATGAAGGGACAGATATCCCATGAAGGGACCAGTGCATCAAAGATATCCCATGAAGGGACAGATATCCCATGAAGGGACCAGTGCATCAAAGATATCCCATGAAGGGACCAGTGCATCAAAGATATCCCATGAAGGGACAGATATCCCATGAAGGGACCAGTGCATCAAATATATCCCATGAAGGGACCGGTGCATCAAAGATATCCCATGAAGGGACAGATATCCCATGAAGGGACCAGTGCATCAAAGATATCCCATGAAGGGACCAGTGCATCAAAGATATCCCATGAAGGGACCAGTGCATCAAAGATATCCCATGAAGGGACAGATATCCCATGAAGGGACCAGTGCATCAAAGATATCCCATGTAGGGACCAGTGCATCAAAGATATCCCATGAAGGGACAGATATCCCATGAAGGGACCGGTGCATCAAAGATATCCCATGAAGGGACCAGTGCATCAAAGATATCCCATGAAGGGACAGATATCCCATGAAGGGACCAGTGCATCAAAGATATCCCATGAAGGGACAGATATCCCATGAAGGGACCAGTGCATCAAAGATATCCCATGAAGGGACCAGTGCATCAAAGATATCCCATGAAGGGACAGATATCCCATGAAGGGACCAGTGCATCAAAGATATCCCATGAAGGGACAGATATCCCAAGAAGGGACCAGTGCATCAAAGATATCCCATGAAGGGACAGATATCCCATGAAGGGACCAGTGCATCAAAGATATCCCATGAAGGGACCAGTGCATCAAAGATATCCCATGAAGGGACCAGTGCATCAAAGATATCCCATGAAGGGACAGATATCCCATGAAGGGACCAGTGCATCAAAGATATCCCATGAAGGGACAGATATCCCATGAAGGGACCAGTGCATCAAAGATATCCCATGAAGGGACCGGTGCATCAAAGATATCCGATGAAGGGACCAGTGCATCAAAGATATCCCATGAAGGGACCAGTGCATCAAAGATATCCCATGAAGGGACCAGTGCATCAAAGATATCCCATGAAGGGACAGATATCCCATGAAGGGACCAGTGCATCAAAGATATCCCATGAAGGGACCAGTGCATCAAAGATATCCCATGAAGGGACAGATATCCCATGAAGGGACCGGTGCATCAAAGATATCCCATGAAGGGACCAGTGCATCAAAGATATCCCATGAAGGGACAGATATCCCATGAAGGGACCAGTGCATCAAAGATATCCCATGAAGGGACCAGTGCATCAAAGATATCCCATGAAGGGACAGATATCCCATGAAGGGACCAGTGCATCAAAGATATCCCATGAAGGGACAGATATCCCATGAAGGGACCAGTGCATCAAAGATATCCCATGAAGGGACAGATATCCCATGAAGGGACCAGTGCATCAAAGATATCCCATGAAGGGACCAGTGCTTCAAAGATATCCCATGAAGGGACAGATATCCCATGAAGGGACCAGTGCATCAAAGATATCCCATGAAGGGACCAGTGCATCAAAGATATCCCATGAAGGGACAGATATCCCATGAAGGGACCAGTGCATCAAAGATATCCCATGAAGGGACCGGTGCATCAAAGATATCCCATGAAGGGACCAGTGCATCAAAGATATCCCATGAAGGGACAGATATCCCATGAAGGGACCAGTGCATCATAGATATCCCATGAAGGGACCAGTGCATCAAAGATATCCCATGAAGGGACAGATATCCCATGAAGGGACCGGTGCATCAAAGATATCCCATGAAGGGACCGGTGCATCAAAGACATCCCATGAAGGGACCAGTGCATCAAAGATATCCCATGAAGGGACAGATATCCCATGAAGGGACAGATATCCCATGAAGGGACCAGTGCATCAAAGATATCCCATGAAGGGACAGATATCCCATGAAGGGACCGGTGCATCAAAGATATCCCATGAAGGGACAGATATCCCATGAAGGGACCAGTGCATCAAAGATATCCCATGAAGGGACAGATATCCCATGAAGGGACAGATATCCCATGAAGGGACCGGTGCATCAAAGATATCCCATGAAGGGACAGATATCCCATGAAGGGACCAGTGCATCAAAGATATCCCATGAAGGGACCAGTGCATCAAAGATATCCCATGAAGGGACAGATATCCCATGAAGGGACCAGTGCATCAAAGATATCCCATGAAGGGACCGATATCCCATGAAGGGACCAGTGCATCAAAGATATCCCATGAAGGGACCAGTGCATCAAAGATATCCCATGAAGGGACCAGTGCATCAAAGATATCCCATGAAGGGACAGATATCCCATGAAGGGACCAGTGCATCAAAGATATCCCATTAAGGGACCAGTGCATCAAAGATAACCCATTAAGGGACCAGTGCATCAAAGATATCCCAGGAAGGGACAGATATCCCGAGAAGGGACCAGTGCATCAAAGATATCCCAGGAAGGGACAGATATCCCGAGAAGGGACCAGTGCATCAAAGATATCCCATGAAGGGACCAGTGCATCAAAGATATCCCATGAAGGGACAGATATCCCATGAAGGGACCAGTGCATCAAAGATATCCCATGAAGGGACCAGTGCATCAAAGATATCCCATGAAGGGACAGATATCCCATGAAGGGACCGGTGCATCAAAGATATCCCATGAAGGGACCAGTGCATCAAAGATATCCCATAAAGGGACCAGTGCATCAAAGATATCCCATGAAGGGACCAGTGCATCAAAGATATCCCATGAAGGGACAGATATCCCATGAAGGGACAAGTGCATCAAAGATATCCCATGAAGGGACAGATATCCCATGAAGGGACCAGTGCATCAAAGATATCCCATGAAGGGACAGATATCCCATGAAGGGACCAGTGCATCAAAGATATCCCATGAAGGGACAGATATCCCATGAAGGGACCAGTGCATCAAAGATATCCCATGAAGGGACAGATATCCCATGAAGGGACCAGTGCATCAAAGATATCCCATGAAGGGACCAGTGCATCAAAGATATCCCATGAAGGGACCAGTGCATCAAAGATATCCCAGGAAGGGACAGATATCCCGAGAAGGGACCAGTGCATCAAATATATCCCATGAAGGGACCGGTGCATCAAAGATATCCCATTAAGGGACCAGTGCATCAAAGATATCCCATGAAGGGACCAGTGCATCAAAGATATCCCATGAAGAGACCAGTGCATCAAAGATATCCCATGAAGGGACCAGTGCATCAAAGATATCCCATGAAGGGACCAGTGCATCAAAGATATCCCATGAAGGGACCAGTGCATCAAAGATATCCCATGAAGAGACCAGTGCATCAAAGATATCCCATGAAGGGACCAGTGCATCAAAGATATCCCATGAAGGGACAGATATCCCATGAAGGGACCAGTGCATCAAAGATATCCCATGAAGGGACCAGTGCATCAAAGATATCCCATGAAGGGACAGATATCCCATGAAGGGACCAGTGCATCAAAGATATCCTATGAAGGGACAGATATCCCATGAAGGGACCAGTGCATCAAAGATATCCCATGAAGGGACAGATATCCCATGAAGGGACCGGTGCATCAAAGATATCCCATGAAGGGACCGGTGCATCAAAGATATCCCATGAAGGGACCGGTGCATCAAAGATATCCCATGAAGGGACCGGTGCATCAAAGATATCCCATGAAGGGACCAGTGCATCAAAGATATCCCATGAAGGGACCAGTGCATCAAAGATATCCCATGAAGGGACAGATATCCCATGAAGGGACCAGTGCATCACAGATATCCCATGAAGGGACAGATATCCCATGAAGGGACAGATATCCCATGAAGGGACAGATATCCCATGAAGGGACAGATATCCCATGAAGGGACAGATATCCCATGAAGGGACAGATATCCCATGAAGGGACAGATATCCCATGAAGGGACAGATATCCCATGAAGGGACCAGTGCATCAAAGATATCCCATGAAGGGAACAGTGCATCAAAGATATCCCATGAAGGGACAGATATCCCATGAAGAGACCAGTGCATCAAAGATATCCCATGAAGGGACCAGTGCATCAAAGATATCCCATTAAGGGACAGATATCCCATGAAGGGACCAGTGCATCAAAGATATCCCATGAAGGGACAGATATCCCATGAAGGGACCAGTGCATCAAAGATATCCCATGAAGGGACAGATATCCCATGAAGGGACCAGTGCATCAAAGATATCCCATGAAGGGACAGATATCCCATGAAGGGACCAGTGCATCAAAGATATCCCATGAAGGGACCAGTGCATCAAAGATATCCCATGAAGGGACCAGTGCATCAAAGATATCCCATGAAGGGACCAGTGCATCAAAGATATCCCATGAAGTGACAGATATCCCATGAAGGGACCAGTGCATCAAAGATATCCCATGAAGGGACCAGTGCATCAAAGATATCCCATGAAGGGACCAGTGCATCAAAGATATCCCATGAAGGGACAGATATCCCATGAAGGGACCGGTGCATCAAAGATATCCCATGAAGGGACCAGTGCATTAAAGATATCCCCTGAAGGGACCGGTGCATCAAAGATATCCCATGAAGGGACCGGTGCATCAAAGATATCCCCTGAAGGGACCGGTGCATCAAAGATATCCCCTGAAGGGACCGGTGCATCAAAGATATCCCATGAAGGGACCGGTGCATCAAAGATACCCCATGAAGGGACCGGTGCATCAAAGATATCCCATGAAGGGACCGGTGCATCAAAGATATCCCATGAAGGGACCGGTGCATCAAAGATATCCCATGAAGGGACCAGTGCATCAAAGATATCCCATGAAGGGACCAGTGCATCAAAGATATCCCATGAAGGGACCAGTGCATCAAAGATATCCCATGAAGGGACAGATATCCCATGAAGGGACCAGTGCATCAAAGATATCCCATGAAGGGACAGATATCCCAAGAAGGGACCAGTGCATCAAAGATATCCCATGAAGGGACAGATATCCCATGAAGGGACCAGTGCATCAAAGATATCCCATGAAGGGACCAGTGCATCAAAGATATCCCATGAAGGGACCAGTGCATCAAAGATATCCCATGAAGGGACAGATATCCCATGAAGGGACCAGTGCATCAAAGATATCCCATGAAGGGACAGATATCCCATGAAGGGACCAGTGCATCAAAGATATCCCATGAAGGGACCAGTGCATCAAAGATATCCCATGAAGGGACCAGTGCATCAAAGATATCCCATGAAGGGACCAGTGCATCAAAGATATCCCATGAAGTGACAGATATCCCATGAAGGGACCAGTGCATCAAAGATATCCCATGAAGGGACCAGTGCATCAAAGATATCCCATGAAGGGACCAGTGCATCAAAGATATCCCATGAAGGGACAGATATCCCATGAAGGGACCGGTGCATCAAAGATATCCCATGAAGGGACCAGTGCATTAAAGATATCCCCTGAAGGGACCGGTGCATCAAAGATATCCCATGAAGGGACCGGTGCATCAAAGATATCCCCTGAAGGGACCGGTGCATCAAAGATATCCCCTGAAGGGACCGGTGCATCAAAGATATCCCATGAAGGGACCGGTGCATCAAAGATACCCCATGAAGGGACCGGTGCATCAAAGATATCCCATGAAGGGACCGGTGCATCAAAGATATCCCATGAAGGGACCGGTGCATCAAAGATATCCCATGAAGGGACCAGTGCATCAAAGATATCCCATGAAGGGACCAGTGCATCAAAGATATCCCATGAAGGGACCAGTGCATCAAAGATATCCCATGAAGGGACAGATATCCCATGAAGGGACCAGTGCATCAAAGATATCCCATGAAGGGACAGATATCCCAAGAAGGGACCAGTGCATCAAAGATATCCCATGAAGGGACAGATATCCCATGAAGGGACCAGTGCATCAAAGATATCCCATGAAGGGACCAGTGCATCAAAGATATCCCATGAAGGGACCAGTGCATCAAAGATATCCCATGAAGGGACAGATATCCCATGAAGGGACCAGTGCATCAAAGATATCCCATGAAGGGACAGATATCCCATGAAGGGACAGATATCCCATGAAGGGACAGATATCCCATGAAGGGACAGATATCCCATGAAGGGACAGATATCCCATGAAGGGACAGATATCCCATGAAGGGACAGATATCCCATGAAGGGACAGATATCCCATGAAGGGACAGATATCCCATGAAGGGACAGATATCCCATGAAGGGACAGATATCCCATGAAGGGACAGATATCCCATGAAGGGACAGATATCCCATGAAGGGACCAGTGCATCAAAGATATCCCATGAAGGGACAGATATCCCAAGAAGGGACCAGTGCATCAAAGATATCCCATGAAGGGACAGATATCCCATGAAGGGACCAGTGCATCAAAGATATCCCATGAAGGGACCAGTGCATCAAAGATATCCCATGAAGGGACCAGTGCATCAAAGATATCCCATGAAGGGACAGATATCCCATGAAGGGACCAGTGCATCAAAGATATCCCATGAAGGGACAGATATCCCATGAAGGGACAGATATCCCATGAAGGGACAGATATCCCATGAAGGGACAGATATCCCATGAAGGGACAGATATCCCATGAAGGGACAGATATCCCATGAAGGGACAGATATCCCATGAAGGGACAGATATCCCATGAAGGGACAGATATCCCATGAAGGGACAGATATCCCATGAAGGGACAGATATCCCATGAAGGGACAGATATCCCATGAAGGGACAGATATCCCATGAAGGGACAGATATCCCATGAAGGGACAGATATCCCATGAAGGGACAGATATCTCATGAAGGGACAGATATCTCATGAAGGGACAGATATCCCATGAAGGGACAGATATCCCATGAAGGGACCAGTGCATCAAAGATACCCCATGAAAGGACAGATATCCCATGAAGGGACCAGTGCATCAAAGATATCCCATGAAGGGACCAGTGCATCAAAGATATCCCATGAAGGGACAGATATCCCATGAAGGGACCAGTGCATCATAGATATCCCATGAAGGGACCAGTGCATCAAAGATATCCCATGAAGGGACAGATATCCCATGAAGGGACCGGTGCATCAAAGATATCCCATGAAGGGACCGGTGCATCAAAGACATCCCATGAAGGGACCAGTGCATCAAAGATATCCCATGAAGGGACAGATATCCCATGAAGGGACAGATATCCCATGAAGGGACCAGTGCATCAAAGATTTCCCATGAAGGGACAGATATCCCATGAAGGGACCGGTGCATCAAAGATATCCCATGAAGGGACAGATATCCCATGAAGGGACCAGTGCATCAAAGATATCCCATGAAGGGACAGATATCCCATGAAGGGACAGATATCCTATGAAGGGACCGGTGCATCAAAGATATCCCATGAAGGGACAGATATCCCATGAAGGGACCAGTGCATCAAAGATATCCCATGAAGGGACCAGTGCATCAAAGATATCCCATGAAGGGACAGATATCCCATGAAGGGACCAGTGCATCAAAGATATCCCATGAAGGGACCAGTGCATCAAAGATATCCCATGAAGGGACAGATATCCCATGAAGGGACCAGTGCATCAAATATATCCCATGAAGGGACCGGTGCATCAAAGATATCCCATGAAGGGACAGATATCCCATGAAGGGACCAGTGCATCAAAGATATCCCATGAAGGGACCAGTGCATCAAAGATATCCCATGAAGGGACCAGTGCATCAAAGATATCCCATGAAGGGACAGATATCCCATGAAGGGACCAGTGCATCAAAGATATCCCATGAAGGGACCAGTGCATCAAAGATATCCCATGAAGGGACAGATATCCCATGAAGGGACCGGTGCATCAAAGATATCCCATGAAGGGACCAGTGCATCAAAGATATCCCATGAAGGGACAGATATCCCATGAAGGGACCAGTGCATCAAAGATATCCCATGAAGGGACAGATATCCCATGAAGGGACCAGTGCATCAAAGATATCCCATGAAGGGACCAGTGCATCAAAGATATCCCATGAAGGGACAGATATCCCATGAAGGGACCAGTGCATCAAAGATATCCCATGAAGGGACAGATATCCCAAGAAGGGACCAGTGCATCAAAGATATCCCATGAAGGGACAGATATCCCATGAAGGGACCAGTGCATCAAAGATATCCCATGAAGGGACCAGTGCATCAAAGATATCCCATGATGGGACCAGTGCATCAAAGATATCCCATGAAGGGACAGATATCCCATGAAGGGACCAGTGCATCAAAGATATCCCATGAAGGGACAGATATCCCATGAAGGGACCAGTGCATCAAAGATATCCCATGAAGGGACCGGTGCATCAAAGATATCCGATGAAGGGACCAGTGCATCAAAGATATCCCATGAAGGGACCAGTGCATCAAAGATATCCCATGAAGGGACCAGTGCATCAAAGATATCCCATGAAGGGACAGATATCCCATGAAGGGACCAGTGCATCAAAGATATCCCATGAAGGGACCAGTGCATCAAAGATATCCCATGAAGGGACAGATATCCCATGAAGGGAGCGGTGCATCAAAGATATCCCATGAAGGGACCAGTGCATCAAAGATATCCCATGAAGGGACAGATATCCCATGAAGGGACCAGTGCATCAAAGATATCCCATGAAGGGACCAGTGCATCAAAGATATCCCATGAAGGGACAGATATCCCATGAAGGGACCAGTGCATCAAAGATATCCCATGAAGGGACAGATATCCCATGAAGGGACCAGTGCATCAAAGATATCCCATGAAGGGACAGATATCCCATGAAGGGACCAGTGCATCAAAGATATCCCATGAAGGGACAGATATCCCATGAAGGGACCAGTGCATCAAAGATATCCCATGAAGGGACCAGTGCATCAAAGATATCCCATAAAGGGACAGATATCCCATGAAGGGATCAGTGCAACAAAGATATCCCATTAAGGGACCAGTGCATCAAAGATATCCCATTAAGGGACCAGTGCATCAAAGATATCCCAGGAAGGGACAGATATCCCGAGAAGGGACCAGTGCATCAAATATATCCCATGAAGGGACCGGTGCATCAAAGATATCCCATGAAGGGACCAGTGCATCAAAGATATCCCATGAAGGGACCAGTGCATCAAAGATATCCCATGAAGAGACCAGTGCATCAAAGATATCCCATGAAGGGACCAGTGCATCAAAGATATCCCATGAAGGGACCAGTGCATCAAAGATATCCCATGAAGGGACCAGTGCATCAAAGATATCCCATGAAGAGACCAGTGCATCAAAGATATCCCATGAAGGGACCAGTGCATCAAAGATATCCCATGAAGGGACCAGTGCATCAAAGATATCCCATGAAGGGACCAGTGCATCAAAGATATCCCATGAAGGGACAGATATCCCATGAAGGGACCAGTGCATCAAAGATATCCCATGAAGGGACCAGTGCATCAAAGATATCCCATGAAGGGACAGATATCCCATGAAGGGACCAGTGCATCAAAGATATCCGATGAAGGGACCAGTGCATCAAAGATATCCCATGAAGGGACAGATATCCCATGAAGGGACCGGTGCATCAAAGATATCCCATGAAGGGACCGGTGCATCAAAGATATCCCATGAAGGGACCGGTGCATCAAAGATATCCCATGAAGGGACCGGTGCATCAAAGATATCCCATGAAGGGACCGGTGCATCAAAGATATCCCATGAAGGGACCGGTGCATCAAAGATATCCCATGAAGGGACCAGTGCATCAAAGATATCCCATGAAGGGACCAGTGCATCAAAGATATCCCATGAAGGGACCAGTGCATCAAAGATATCCCATGAAGGGACCAGTGCATCAAAGATATCCCATGAAGGGACAGATATCCCATGAAGGGACCAGTGCATCAAAGATATCCCATGAAGGGACAGATATCCCATGAAGGGACAGATATCCCATGAAGGGACAGATATCCCATGAAGGGACAGATATCCCATGAAGGGACAGATAGCCCATGAAGGGACAGATAGCCCATGAAGGGACAGATAGCCCATGAAGGGACAGATAGCCATGAAGGGACAGATATCCCATGAAGGGACAGATATCCCATGAAGGGACAGATATCCCATGAAGGGACCAGTGCATCAAAGATATCCCATGAAGGGACCAGTGCATCAAAGATATCCCATGAAGGGACAGATATCCCATGAAGGGACCAGTGCATCAAAGATATCCCATGAAGGGACAGATATCCCATGAAGGGACCAGTGCATCAAAGATATCCCATGAAGGGACCAGTGCTTCAAAGATATCCCATGAAGGGACAGATATCCCATGAAGGGACCAGTGCATCAAAGATATCCCATGAAGGGACCAGTGCATCAAAGATATCCCATGAAGGGACAGATATCCCATGAAGGGACCAGTGCATCAAAGATATCCCATGAAGGGACAGATATCCCATGAAGGGACCGGTGCATCAAAGATATCCCATGAAGGGACCAGTGCATCAAAGATATCCCATGAAGGGACAGATATCCCATGAAGGGACCAGTGCATCATAGATATCCCATGAAGGGACCAGTGCATCAAAGATATCCCATGAAGGGACAGATATCCCATGAAGGGACCGGTGCATCAAAGATATCCCATGAAGGAACCGGTGCATCAAAGACATCCCATGAAGGGACCAGTGCATCAAAGATATCCCATGAAGGGACAGATATCCCATGAAGGGACAGATATCCCATGAAGGGACCAGTGCATCAAAGATATCCCATGAAGGGACAGATATCCCATGAAGGGACCGGTGCATCAAAGATATCCCATGAAGGGACAGATATCCCATGAAGGGACCAGTGCATCAAAGATATCCCATGAAGGGACAGATATCCCATGAAGGGACAGATATCCCATGAAGGGACCGGTGCATCAAAGATATCCCATGAAGGGACAGATATCCCATGAAGGGACCAGTGCATCAAAGATATCCCATGAAGGGACCAGTGCATCAAAGATATCCCATGAAGGGACAGATATCCCATGAAGGGACCAGTGCATCAAAGATATCCCATGAAGGGACCAGTGCATCAAAGATATCCCATGAAGGGACAGATATCCCATGAAGGGACCAGTGCATTAAAGATATCCCATGAAGGGACCGATATCCCATGAAGGGACCAGTGCATCAAAGATATCCCATGAAGGGACCAGTGCATCAAAGATATCCCATGAAGGGACCAGTGCATCAAAGATATCCCATGAAGGGACAGATATCCCATGAAGGGACCAGTGCATCAAAGATATCCCATGAAGGGACCAGTGCATCAAAGATATCCCATGAAGGGACAGATATCCCATGAAGGGACATATATCCCATGAAGGGACCAGTGCATCAAAGATATCCCATGAAGGGACAGATATCCCATGAAGGGACCAGTGCATCAAAGATATCCCATGAAGGGACCAGTGCATCAAAGATATCCCATGAAGGGACAGATATCCCATGAAGGGACCAGTGCATCAACGATATCCCATGAAGGGACAGATATCCCATTAAGGGACCAGTGCATCAAAGATATCCCATGAAGGGACCAGTGCATCAAAGATATCCCATGAAGGGACCATTGCATCAAAGATATCCCATGAAGGGACAGATATCCCATGAAGGGACCAGTGCATCAAAGATATCCCATGAAGGGACAGATATCACATGAAGGGACCAGTGCATCAAAGATATCCCATGAAGGGACAGATATCCCATGAAGGGACAGATATCCCATGAAGGGACAGATATCCCATGAAGGGACCAGTGCATCAAAGATATCCCATGAAGGGACCAGTGCATCAAAGATATCCCATGAAGGGACCAGTGCATCAAAGATATCCCATGAAGGGACCAGTGCATCAAAGATATCCCATGAAGGGACCAGTGCATCAAAGATATCCCATGAAGGGACAGATATCCCATGAAGGGACCAGTGCATCAAAGATATCCCATGAAGGGACAGATATCCCATGAAGGGACCAGTGCATCAAAGATATCCCATGAAGGGACAGATATCCCATGAAGGGACCAGTGCATCAAAGATATCCCATGAAGGGACCAGTGCATCAAAGATATCCCATGAAGGGACCAGTGCATCAAAGATATCCCATGAAGGGACAGATATCCCATGAAGGGACCAGTGCATCAAAGATATCCCATGAAGGGACAGATATCCCATGAAGGGACCAGTGCATCAAAGATATCCCATGAAGGGACAGATATCCCATGAAGGGACCAGTGCATCAAAGATATCCCATGAAGGGACAGATATCCCATGAAGGGACCAGTGCATCATAGATATCCCATTAAGGGACCAGTGCATCAAAGATATCCCATGAAGGGACAGATAACCCATGAAGGGACCAGTGCATCAAAGATATCCCATGAAGGGACAGATAACCCATGAAGGGACCAGTGCATCAAAGATATCCCATGAAGGGACAGATAACCCATGAAGGGACCAGTGCATCAAAGATATCCCATGAAGGGACAGATAACCCATGAAGGGACCAGTGCATCAAAGATATCCCATGAAGGGACAGATAACCCATGAAGGGACCAGTGCATCAAAGATATCCCATGAAGGGACAGATATCCCATGAAGGGACCAGTGCATCAAAGATATCCCATGAAGGGACCAGTGCATCAAAGATATCCCATGAAGGGACAGATATCCCATGAAGGGACAGATATCCCATGAAGGGACAGATATCCCATGAAGGGACAGATATCCCATGAAGGGACAGATATCCCATGAAGGGACAGATATCCCATGAAGGGACAGATATCCCATGAAGGGACAGATATCCCATGAAGGGACCAGTGCATCAAAGATATCCCATGAAGGGACCAGTGCATCAAAGATATCCCATGAAGGGACAGATATCCCATGAAGGGACAGATATCCCATGAAGGGACCAGTGCATCAACGATATCCCATGTAGGGACAGATATCCCATTAAGGGACCAGTGCATCAACGATATCCCATGTAGGGACAGATATCCCATTAAGGGACCAGTGCATCAAAGATATCCCATGAAGGGACCAGTGCATCAAAGATATCCCATGAAGGGACCAGTGCATCAAAGATATCCCATGAAGGGACCAGTGCATCAAAGATATCCCATGAAGGGACCAGTGCATCAAAGATATCCCATGAAGGGACAGATATCCCATGAAGGGACCAGTGCATCAAAGATATCCCATGAAGGGACCAGTGCATCAAAGATATCCCATGAAGGGACCAGTGCATCAAAGATATCCCATGAAGGGACAGATATCCCATGAAGGGACCAGTGCATCAAAGATATCCCATGAAGGGACCAGTGCATCAAAGATATCCCATGAAGGGACCAGTGCATCAAAGATATCCCATGAAGGGACCGGTGCATCAAAGATATCCCATGAAGGGACCGGTGCATCAAAGATATCCCATGAAGGGACCGGTGCATCAAAGATATCCCATGAAGGGACCAGTGCATCAAAGATATCCCATGAAGGGACCAGTGCATCAAAGATATCCCATGAAGGGACCAGTGCATCAAAGATATCCCATGAAGGGACCATTGCATCAAAGATATCCCATGAAGGGACCAGTGCATCAACGATATCCCATGAAAGGACAGATATCCCATGAAGGGACAGATATCCCATGAAGGGACAGATATCCCATGAAGGGACAGATATCCCATGAAGGGACAGATATCCCATGAAGGGACAGATATCCCATGAAGGGACAGATATCCCATGAAGGGACAGATATCCCATGAAGGGACAGATATCCCATGAAGGGACAGATATCCCATGAAGGGACAGATATCACATGAAGGGACAGATATCCCATGAAGGGACAGATATCCCATGAAGGGAGCAGCGCATCAAAGATATCCCATGAAGGGACAGATATCCCAAGAAGGGACCAGTGCATCAAAGATATCCCATGAAGGGACCAGTGCATCAAAGATATCCCATGAAGGGACAGATATCCCATGAAGGGACCAGTGCATCAACGATATCCCATGAAGGGACAGATATCCCATTAAGGGACCAGTGCATCAAAGATATCCAATGAAGGGACCAGTGCATCAAAGATATCCCATGAAGGGACCATTGCATCAAAGATATCCCATGAAGGGACAGATATCCCATGAAGGGACCAGTGCATCAAAGATATCCCATGAAGGGACAGATATCACATGAAGGGACCAGTGCATCAAAGATATCCCATGAAGGGACAGATATCCCATGAAGGGACAGATATCCCATGAAGGGACAGATATCCCATGAAGGGACCAGTGCATCAAAGATATCCCATGAAGGGACCAGTGCATCAAAGATATCCCATGAAGGGACCAGTGCATCAAAGATATCCCATGAAGGGACCAGTGCATCAAAGATATCCCATGAAGGGACAGATATCCCATGAAGGGACCAGTGCATCAAAGATATCCCATGAAGGGACAGATATCCCATGAAGGGACCAGTGCATCAAAGATATCCCATGAAGGGACCAGTGCATCAAAGATATCCCATGAAGGGACAGATATCCCATGAAGGGACCAGTGCATCAAAGATATCCCATGAAGGGACAGATATCCCATGAAGGGACCAGTGCATCAAAGATATCCCATGAAGGGACCAGTGCATCAAAGATATCCCATGAAGGGACCAGTGCATCAAAGATATCCCATGAAGGGACAGATATCCCATGAAGGGACCAGTGCATCAAAGATATCCCATGAAGGGACAGATATCCCATGAAGGGACCAGTGCATCAAAGATATCCCATGAAGGGACCAGTGCATCAAAGATATCCCATGAAGGGACCAGTGCATCAAAGATATCCCATGAAGGGACAGATATCCCATGAAGGGACCAGTGCATCAAAGATATCCCATGAAGGGACAGATATCCCATGAAGGGACCAGTGCATCATAGATATCCCATTAAGGGACCAGTGCATCAAAGATATCCCATGAAGGGACAGATAACCCATGAAGGGACCAGTGCATCAAAGATATCCCATGAAGGGACAGATATCCCATGAAGGGACCAGTGCATCAAAGATATCCCATGAAGGGACCAGTGCATCAAAGATATCCCATGAAGGGACCAGTGCATCAAAGATATCCCATGAAGGGACAGATATCCCATGAAGGGACCAGTGCATCAAAGATATCCCATGAAGGGACCAGTGCATCAAAGATATCCCATGAAGGGACAGATATCCCATGAAGGGACCAGTGCATCAAAGATATCCCATGAAGGGACAGATATCCCATGAAGGGACCAGTGCATCAAAGATATCCCATGAAGGGACAGATATCCCATGAAGGGACCAGTGCATCAAAGATATCCCATGAAGGGACAGATATCCCATGAAGGGACCAGTGCATCAAAGATATCCCATGAAGGGACCAGTGCTTCAAAGATATCCCATGAAGGGACAGATATCCCATGAAGGGACCAGTGCATCAAAGATATCCCATGAAGGGACCAGTGCATCAAAGATATCCCATGAAGGGACAGATATCCCATGAAGGGACCAGTGCATCAAAGATATCCCATGAAGGGACAGATATCCCATGAAGGGACCGGTGCATCAAAGATATCCCATGAAGGGACCAGTGCATCAAAGATATCCCATGAAGGGACAGATATCCCATGAAGGGACCGGTGCATCAAAGATATCCCATGAAGGGACCGGTGCATCAAAGACATCCCATGAAGGGACCAGTGCATCAAAGATATCCCATGAAGGGACAGATATCCCATGAAGGGACAGATATCCCATGAAGGGACAGATATCCCATGAAGGGACCAGTGCATCAAAGATATCCCATGAAGGGACAGATATCCCATGAAGGGACCGGTGCATCAAAGATATCCCATGAAGGGACAGATATCCCATGAAGGGACCAGTGCATCAAAGATATCCCATGAAGGGACAGATATCCCATGAAGGGACAGATATCCCATGAAGGGACCGGTGCATCAAAGATATCCCATGAAGGGACAGATATCCCATGAAGGGACCAGTGCATCAAAGATATCCCATGAAGGGACCAGTGCATCAAAGATATCCCATGAAGGGACAGATATCCCATGAAGGGACCGGTGCATCAAAGATATCCCATGAAGGGACCGATATCCCATGAAGGGACCAGTGCATCAAAGATATCCCATGAAGGGACCAGTGCATCAAAGATATCCCATGAAGGGACCAGTGCATCAAAGATATCCCATGAAGGGACAGATATCCCATGAAGGGACCAGTGCATCAAAGATATCCCATTAAGGGACCAGTGCATCAAAGATAACCCATTAAGGGACCAGTGCATCAAAGATATCCCAGGAAGGGACAGATATCCCATGAAGGGACCAGTGCATCAAAGATATCCCATGAAGGGACAGATATCCCATGAAGGGACCGGTGCATCAAAGATATCCCATGAAGGGACAGATATCCCATGAAGGGACCAGTGCATCAAAGATATCCCATGAAGGGACAGATATCCCATGAAGGGACAGATATCCCATGAAGGGACCGGTGCATCAAAGATATCCCATGAAGGGACAGATATCCCATGAAGGGACCAGTGCATCAAAGATATCCCATGAAGGGACCAGTGCATCAAAGATATCCCATGAAGGGACAGATATCCCATGAAGGGACCAGTGCATCAAAGATATCCCATGAAGGGACCAGTGCATCAAAGATATCCCATGAAGGGACAGATATCCCATGAAGGGACCAGTGCATTAAAGATATCCCATGAAGGGACCGATATCCCATGAAGGGACCAGTGCATCAAAGATATCCCATGAAGGGACCAGTGCATCAAAGATATCCCATGAAGGGACCAGTGCATCAAAGATATCCCATGAAGGGACAGATATCCCATGAAGGGACCAGTGCATCAAAGATATCCCATGAAGGGACCAGTGCATCAAAGATATCCCATGAAGGGACAGATATCCCATGAAGGGACATATATCCCATGAAGGGACCAGTGCATCAAAGATATCCCATGAAGGGACAGATATCCCATGAAGGGACCAGTGCATCAAAGATATCCCATGAAGGGACCAGTGCATCAAAGATATCCCATGAAGGGACAGATATCCCATGAAGGGACCAGTGCATCAACGATATCCCATGAAGGGACAGATATCCCATTAAGGGACCAGTGCATCAAAGATATCCCATGAAGGGACCAGTGCATCAAAGATATCCCATGAAGGGACCATTGCATCAAAGATATCCCATGAAGGGACAGATATCCCATGAAGGGACCAGTGCATCAAAGATATCCCATGAAGGGACAGATATCACATGAAGGGACCAGTGCATCAAAGATATCCCATGAAGGGACAGATATCCCATGAAGGGACAGATATCCCATGAAGGGACAGATATCCCATGAAGGGACAGATATCCCATGAAGGGACCAGTGCATCAAAGATATCCCATGAAGGGACCAGTGCATCAAAGATATCCCATGAAGGGACCAGTGCATCAAAGATATCCCATGAAGGGACCAGTGCATCAAAGATATCCCATGAAGGGACAGATATCCCATGAAGGGACCAGTGCATCAAAGATATCCCATGAAGGGACAGATATCCCATGAAGGGACCAGTGCATCAAAGATATCCCATGAAGGGACCAGTGCATCAAAGATATCCCATGAAGGGACAGATATCCCATGAAGGGACCAGTGCATCAAAGATATCCCATGAAGGGACAGATATCCCATGAAGGGACCAGTGCATCAAAGATATCCCATGAAGGGACCAGTGCATCAAAGATATCCCATGAAGGGACCAGTGCATCAAAGATATCCCATGAAGGGACAGATATCCCATGAAGGGACCAGTGCATCAAAGATATCCCATGAAGGGACAGATATCCCATGAAGGGACCAGTGCATCAAAGATATCCCATGAAGGGACAGATATCCCATGAAGGGACCAGTGCATCAAAGATATCCCATGAAGGGACAGATATCCCATGAAGGGACCAGTGCATCATAGATATCCCATTAAGGGACCAGTGCATCAAAGATATCCCATGAAGGGACAGATAACCCATGAAGGGACCAGTGCATCAAAGATATCCCATGAAGGGACAGATAACCCATGAAGGGACCAGTGCATCAAAGATATCCCATGAAGGGACAGATAACCCATGAAGGGACCAGTGCATCAAAGATATCCCATGAAGGGACAGATAACCCATGAAGGGACCAGTGCATCAAAGATATCCCATGAAGGGACAGATAACCCATGAAGGGACCAGTGCATCAAAGATATCCCATGAAGGGACAGATATCCCATGAAGGGACCAGTGCATCAAAGATATCCCATGAAGGGACCAGTGCATCAAAGATATCCCATGAAGGGACAGATATCCCATGAAGGGACAGATATCCCATGAAGGGACAGATATCCCATGAAGGGACAGATATCCCATGAAGGGACAGATATCCCATGAAGGGACCAGTGCATCAAAGATATCCCATGAAGGGACCAGTGCATCAAAGATATCCCATGAAGGGACAGATATCCCATGAAGGGACAGATATCCCATGAAGGGACCAGTGCATCAACGATATCCCATGTAGGGACAGATATCCCATTAAGGGACCAGTGCATCAACGATATCCCATGTAGGGACAGATATCCCATTAAGGGACCAGTGCATCAAAGATATCCCATGAAGGGACCAGTGCATCAAAGATATCCCATGAAGGGACCAGTGCATCAAAGATATCCCATGAAGGGACCAGTGCATCAAAGATATCCCATGAAGGGACCAGTGCATCAAAGATATCCCATGAAGGGACAGATATCCCATGAAGGGACCAGTGCATCAAAGATATCCCATGAAGGGACCAGTGCATCAAAGATATCCCATGAAGGGACCAGTGCATCAAAGATATCCCATGAAGGGACAGATATCCCATGAAGGGACCAGTGCATCAAAGATATCCCATGAAGGGACCGGTGCATCAAAGATATCCCATGAAGGGACCGGTGCATCAAAGATATCCCATGAAGGGACCGGTGCATCAAAGATATCCCATGAAGGGACCGGTGCATCAAAGATATCCCATGAAGGGACCGGTGCATCAAAGATATCCCATGAAGGGACCAGTGCATCAAAGATATCCCATGAAGGGACCAGTGCATCAAAGATATCCCATGAAGGGACCAGTGCATCAAAGATATCCCATGAAGGGACCATTGCATCAAAGATATCCCATGAAGGGACCAGTGCATCAACGATATCCCATGAAAGGACAGATATCCCATGAAGGGACAGATATCCCATGAAGGGACAGATATCCCATGAAGGGACAGATATCCCATGAAGGGACAGATATCCCATGAAGGGACAGATATCCCATGAAGGGACAGATATCCCATGAAGGGACAGATATCCCATGAAGGGACAGATATCCCATGAAGGGACAGATATCCCATGAAGGGACAGATATCCCATGAAGGGACAGATATCCCATGAAGGGACAGATATCACATGAAGGGACAGATATCCCATGAAGGGACAGATATCCCATGAAGGGAGCAGCGCATCAAAGATATCCCATGAAGGGACAGATATCCCAAGAAGGGACCAGTGCATCAAAGATATCCCATGAAGGGACCAGTGCATCAAAGATATCCCATGAAGGGACAGATATCCCATGAAGGGACCAGTGCATCAACGATATCCCATGAAGGGACAGATATCCCATTAAGGGACCAGTGCATCAAAGATATCCAATGAAGGGACCAGTGCATCAAAGATATCCCATGAAGGGACCATTGCATCAAAGATATCCCATGAAGGGACAGATATCCCATGAAGGGACCAGTGCATCAAAGATATCCCATGAAGGGACAGATATCACATGAAGGGACCAGTGCATCAAAGATATCCCATGAAGGGACAGATATCCCATGAAGGGACAGATATCCCATGAAGGGACAGATATCCCATGAAGGGACCAGTGCATCAAAGATATCCCATGAAGGGACCAGTGCATCAAAGATATCCCATGAAGGGACCAGTGCATCAAAGATATCCCATGAAGGGACCAGTGCATCAAAGATATCCCATGAAGGGACAGATATCCCATGAAGGGACCAGTGCATCAAAGATATCCCATGAAGGGACAGATATCCCATGAAGGGACCAGTGCATCAAAGATATCCCATGAAGGGACCAGTGCATCAAAGATATCCCATGAAGGGGCAGATATCCCATGAAGGGACCAGTGCATCAAAGATATCCCATGAAGGGACAGATATCCCATGAAGGGACCAGTGCATCAAAGATATCCCATGAAGGGACCAGTGCATCAAAGATATCCCATGAAGGGACCAGTGCATCAAAGATATCCCATGAAGGGACAGATATCCCATGAAGGGACCAGTGCATCAAAGATATCCCATGAAGGGACAGATATCCCATGAAGGGACCAGTGCATCAAAGATATCCCATGAAGGGACCAGTGCATCAAAGATATCCCATGAAGGGACCAGTGCATCAAAGATATCCCATGAAGGGACAGATATCCCATGAAGGGACCAGTGCATCAAAGATATCCCATGAAGGGACAGATATCCCATGAAGGGACCAGTGCATCATAGATATCCCATTAAGGGACCAGTGCATCAAAGATATCCCATGAAGGGACAGATAACCCATGAAGGGACCAGTGCATCAAAGATATCCCATGAAGGGACAGATATCCCATGAAGGGACCAGTGCATCAAAGATATCCCATGAAGGGACCAGTGCATCAAAGATATCCCATGAAGGGACCAGTGCATCAAAGATATCCCATGAAGGGACAGATATCCCATGAAGGGACCAGTGCATCAAAGATATCCCATGAAGGGACCAGTGCATCAAAGATATCCCATGAAGGGACAGATATCCCATGAAGGGACCAGTGCATCAAAGATATCCCATGAAGGGACAGATATCCCATGAAGGGACCAGTGCATCAAAGATATCCCATGAAGGGACAGATATCCCATGAAGGGACCAGTGCATCAAAGATATCCCATGAAGGGACAGATATCCCATGAAGGGACCAGTGCATCAAAGATATCCCATGAAGGGACCAGTGCTTCAAAGATATCCCATGAAGGGACAGATATCCCATGAAGGGACCAGTGCATCAAAGATATCCCATGAAGGGACCAGTGCATCAAAGATATCCCATGAAGGGACAGATATCCCATGAAGGGACCAGTGCATCAAAGATATCCCATGAAGGGACAGATATCCCATGAAGGGACCGGTGCATCAAAGATATCCCATGAAGGGACCAGTGCATCAAAGATATCCCATGAAGGGACAGATATCCCATGAAGGGACCGGTGCATCAAAGATATCCCATGAAGGGACCGGTGCATCAAAGACATCCCATGAAGGGACCAGTGCATCAAAGATATCCCATGAAGGGACAGATATCCCATGAAGGGACAGATATCCCATGAAGGGACAGATATCCCATGAAGGGACCAGTGCATCAAAGATATCCCATGAAGGGACAGATATCCCATGAAGGGACCGGTGCATCAAAGATATCCCATGAAGGGACAGATATCCCATGAAGGGACCAGTGCATCAAAGATATCCCATGAAGGGACAGATATCCCATGAAGGGACAGATATCCCATGAAGGGACCGGTGCATCAAAGATATCCCATGAAGGGACAGATATCCCATGAAGGGACCAGTGCATCAAAGATATCCCATGAAGGGACCAGTGCATCAAAGATATCCCATGAAGGGACAGATATCCCATGAAGGGACCAGTGCATCAAAGATATCCCATGAAGGGACCGATATCCCATGAAGGGACCAGTGCATCAAAGATATCCCATGAAGGGACCAGTGCATCAAAGATATCCCATGAAGGGACCAGTGCATCAAAGATATCCCATGAAGGGACAGATATCCCATGAAGGGACCAGTGCATCAAAGATATCCCATTAAGGGACCAGTGCATCAAAGATAACCCATTAAGGGACCAGTGCATCAAAGATATCCCAGGAAGGGACAGATATCCCATGAAGGGACCAGTGCATCAAAGATATCCCATGAAGGGACAGATATCCCATGAAGGGACCGGTGCATCAAAGATATCCCATGAAGGGACAGATATCCCATGAAGGGACCAGTGCATCAAAGATATCCCATGAAGGGACAGATATCCCATGAAGGGACAGATATCCCATGAAGGGACCGGTGCATCAAAGATATCCCATGAAGGGACAGATATCCCATGAAGGGACCAGTGCATCAAAGATATCCCATGAAGGGACCAGTGCATCAAAGATATCCCATGAAGGGACAGATATCCCATGAAGGGACCAGTGCATCAAAGATATCCCATGAAGGGACCAGTGCATCAAAGATATCCCATGAAGGGACAGATATCCCATGAAGGGACCAGTGCATTAAAGATATCCCATGAAGGGACCGATATCCCATGAAGGGACCAGTGCATCAAAGATATCCCATGAAGGGACCAGTGCATCAAAGATATCCCATGAAGGGACCAGTGCATCAAAGATATCCCATGAAGGGACAGATATCCCATGAAGGGACCAGTGCATCAAAGATATCCCATGAAGGGACCAGTGCATCAAAGATATCCCATGAAGGGACAGATATCCCATGAAGGGACATATATCCCATGAAGGGACCAGTGCATCAAAGATATCCCATGAAGGGACAGATATCCCATGAAGGGACCAGTGCATCAAAGATATCCCATGAAGGGACCAGTGCATCAAAGATATCCCATGAAGGGACAGATATCCCATGAAGGGACCAGTGCATCAACGATATCCCATGAAGGGACAGATATCCCATTAAGGGACCAGTGCATCAAAGATATCCCATGAAGGGACCAGTGCATCAAAGATATCCCATGAAGGGACCATTGCATCAAAGATATCCCATGAAGGGACAGATATCCCATGAAGGGACCAGTGCATCAAAGATATCCCATGAAGGGACAGATATCACATGAAGGGACCAGTGCATCAAAGATATCCCATGAAGGGACAGATATCCCATGAAGGGACAGATATCCCATGAAGGGACAGATATCCCATGAAGGGACCAGTGCATCAAAGATATCCCATGAAGGGACCAGTGCATCAAAGATATCCCATGAAGGGACCAGTGCATCAAAGATATCCCATGAAGGGACCAGTGCATCAAAGATATCCCATGAAGGGACAGATATCCCATGAAGGGACCAGTGCATCAAAGATATCCCATGAAGGGACAGATATCCCATGAAGGGACCAGTGCATCAAAGATATCCCATGAAGGGACCAGTGCATCAAAGATATCCCATGAAGGGACAGATATCCCATGAAGGGACCAGTGCATCAAAGATATCCCATGAAGGGACAGATATCCCATGAAGGGACCAGTGCATCAAAGATATCCCATGAAGGGACCAGTGCATCAAAGATATCCCATGAAGGGACCAGTGCATCAAAGATATCCCATGAAGGGACAGATATCCCATGAAGGGACCAGTGCATCAAAGATATCCCATGAAGGGACAGATATCCCATGAAGGGACCAGTGCATCAAAGATATCCCATGAAGGGACAGATATCCCATGAAGGGACCAGTGCATCAAAGATATCCCATGAAGGGACAGATATCCCATGAAGGGACCAGTGCATCATAGATATCCCATTAAGGGACCAGTGCATCAAAGATATCCCATGAAGGGACAGATAACCCATGAAGGGACCAGTGCATCAAAGATATCCCATGAAGGGACAGATAACCCATGAAGGGACCAGTGCATCAAAGATATCCCATGAAGGGACAGATAACCCATGAAGGGACCAGTGCATCAAAGATATCCCATGAAGGGACAGATATCCCATGAAGGGACCAGTGCATCAAAGATATCCCATGAAGGGACCAGTGCATCAAAGATATCCCATGAAGGGACAGATATCCCATGAAGGGACAGATATCCCATGAAGGGACAGATATCCCATGAAGGGACAGATATCCCATGAAGGGACAGATATCCCATGAAGGGACAGATATCCCATGAAGGGACAGATATCCCATGAAGGGACAGATATCCCATGAAGGGACAGATATCCCATGAAGGGACCAGTGCATCAAAGATATCCCATGAAGGGACCAGTGCATCAAAGATATCCCATGAAGGGACAGATATCCCATGAAGGGACAGATATCCCATGAAGGGACCAGTGCATCAACGATATCCCATGTAGGGACAGATATCCCATGAAGGGACCAGTGCATCAAAGATATCCCATGAAGGGACCAGTGCATCAAAGATATCCCATGAAGGGACCAGTGCATCAAAGATATCCCATGAAGGGACCAGTGCATCAAAGATATCCCATGAAGGGACAGATATCCCATGAAGGGACCAGTGCATCAAAGATATCCCATGAAGGGACCAGTGCATCAAAGATATCCCATGAAGGGACCAGTGCATCAAAGATATCCCATGAAGGGACAGATATCCCATGAAGGGACCAGTGCATCAAAGATATCCCATGAAGGGACCAGTGCATCAAAGATATCCCATGAAGGGACCAGTGCATCAAAGATATCCCATGAAGGGACCGGTGCATCAAAGATATCCCATGAAGGGACCGGTGCATCAAAGATATCCCATGAAGGGACCGGTGCATCAAAGATATCCCATGAAGGGACCAGTGCATCAAAGATATCCCATGAAGGGACCAGTGCATCAAAGATATCCCATGAAGGGACCAGTGCATCAAAGATATCCCATGAAGGGACCATTGCATCAAAGATATCCCATGAAGGGACCAGTGCATCAACGATATCCCATGAAAGGACAGATATCCCATGAAGGGACAGATATCCCATGAAGGGACAGATATCCCATGAAGGGACAGATATCCCATGAAGGGACAGATATCCCATGAAGGGACAGATATCCCATGAAGGGACAGATATCCCATGAAGGGACAGATATCCCATGAAGGGACAGATATCCCATGAAGGGACAGATATCCCATGAAGGGACAGATATCCCATGAAGGGACAGATATCCCATGAAGGGACAGATATCCCATGAAGGGACAGATATCCCATGAAGGGACAGATATCCCATGAAGGGAGCAGCGCATCAAAGATATCCCATGAAGGGACAGATATCCCAAGAAGGGACCAGTGCATCAAAGATATCCCATGAAGGGACCAGTGCATCAAAGATATCCCATGAAGGGACAGATATCCCATGAAGGGACCAGTGCATCAACGATATCCCATGAAGGGACAGATATCCCATTAAGGGACCAGTGCATCAAAGATATCCAATGAAGGGACCAGTGCATCAAAGATATCCCATGAAGGGACCATTGCATCAAAGATATCCCATGAAGGGACAGATATCCCATGAAGGGACCAGTGCATCAAAGATATCCCATGAAGGGACAGATATCACATGAAGGGACCAGTGCATCAAAGATATCCCATGAAGGGACAGATATCCCATGAAGGGACAGATATCCCATGAAGGGACAGATATCCCATGAAGGGACCAGTGCATCAAAGATATCCCATGAAGGGACCAGTGCATCAAAGATATCCCATGAAGGGACCAGTGCATCAAAGATATCCCATGAAGGGACCAGTGCATCAAAGATATCCCATGAAGGGACAGATATCCCATGAAGGGACCAGTGCATCAAAGATATCCCATGAAGGGACAGATATCCCATGAAGGGACCAGTGCATCAAAGATATCCCATGAAGGGACCAGTGCATCAAAGATATCCCATGAAGGGACAGATATCCCATGAAGGGACCAGTGCATCAAAGATATCCCATGAAGGGACAGATATCCCATGAAGGGACCAGTGCATCAAAGATATCCCATGAAGGGACCAGTGCATCAAAGATATCCCATGAAGGGACCAGTGCATCAAAGATATCCCATGAAGGGACAGATATCCCATGAAGGGACCAGTGCATCAAAGATATCCCATGAAGGGACAGATATCCCATGAAGGGACCAGTGCATCAAAGATATCCCATGAAGGGACCAGTGCATCAAAGATATCCCATGAAGGGACCAGTGCATCAAAGATATCCCATGAAGGGACAGATATCCCATGAAGGGACCAGTGCATCAAAGATATCCCATGAAGGGACAGATATCCCATGAAGGGACCAGTGCATCATAGATATCCCATTAAGGGACCAGTGCATCAAAGATATCCCATGAAGGGACAGATAACCCATGAAGGGACCAGTGCATCAAAGATATCCCATGAAGGGACAGATATCCCATGAAGGGACCAGTGCATCAAAGATATCCCATGAAGGGACCAGTGCATCAAAGATATCCCATGAAGGGACCAGTGCATCAAAGATATCCCATGAAGGGACAGATATCCCATGAAGGGACCAGTGCATCAAAGATATCCCATGAAGGGACCAGTGCATCAAAGATATCCCATGAAGGGACAGATATCCCATGAAGGGACCAGTGCATCAAAGATATCCCATGAAGGGACAGATATCCCATGAAGGGACCAGTGCATCAAAGATATCCCATGAAGGGACAGATATCCCATGAAGGGACCAGTGCATCAAAGATATCCCATGAAGGGACAGATATCCCATGAAGGGACCAGTGCATCAAAGATATCCCATGAAGGGACCAGTGCTTCAAAGATATCCCATGAAGGGACAGATATCCCATGAAGGGACCAGTGCATCAAAGATATCCCATGAAGGGACCAGTGCATCAAAGATATCCCATGAAGGGACAGATATCCCATGAAGGGACCAGTGCATCAAAGATATCCCATGAAGGGACAGATATCCCATGAAGGGACCGGTGCATCAAAGATATCCCATGAAGGGACCAGTGCATCAAAGATATCCCATGAAGGGACAGATATCCCATGAAGGGACCGGTGCATCAAAGATATCCCATGAAGGGACCGGTGCATCAAAGACATCCCATGAAGGGACCAGTGCATCAAAGATATCCCATGAAGGGACAGATATCCCATGAAGGGACAGATATCCCATGAAGGGACCAGTGCATCAAAGATATCCCATGAAGGGACAGATATCCCATGAAGGGACAGATATCCCATGAAGGGACCGGTGCATCAAAGATATCCCATGAAGGGACAGATATCCCATGAAGGGACCAGTGCATCAAAGATATCCCATGAAGGGACCAGTGCATCAAAGATATCCCATGAAGGGACAGATATCCCATGAAGGGACCAGTGCATCAAAGATATCCCATGAAGGGACCGATATCCCATGAAGGGACCAGTGCATCAAAGATATCCCATGAAGGGACCAGTGCATCAAAGATATCCCATGAAGGGCCCAGTGCATCAAAGATATCCCATGAAGGGACAGATATCCCATGAAGGGACCAGTGCATCAAAGATATCCCATTAAGGGACCAGTGCATCAAAGATAACCCATTAAGGGACCAGTGCATCAAAGATATCCCAGGAAGGGACAGATATCCCGAGAAGGGACCAGTGCATCAAAGATATCCCAGGAAGGGACAGATATCCCGAGAAGGGACCAGTGCATCAAAGATATCCCATGAAGGGACCAGTGCATCAAAGATATCCCATGAAGGGACAGATATCCCATGAAGGGACCAGTGCATCAAAGATATCCCATGAAGGGACCAGTGCATCAAAGATATCCCATGAAGGGACAGATATCCCATGAAGGGACCGGTGCATCAAAGATATCCCATGAAGGGACCAGTGCATCAAAGATATCCCATAAAGGGACCAGTGCATCAAAGATATCCCATGAAGGGACCAGAGCATCAAAGATATCCCATGAAGGGACAGATATCCCATGAAGGGACAAGTGCATCAAAGATATCCCATGAAGGGACAGATATCCCATGAAGGGACCAGTGCATCAAAGATATCCCATGAAGGGACAGATATCCCATGAAGGGACCAGTGCATCAAAGATATCCCATGAAGGGACAGATATCCCATGAAGGGACCAGTGCATCAAAGATATCCCATGAAGGGACAGATATCCCATGAAGGGACCAGTGCATCAAAGATATCCCATGAAGGGACCAGTGCATCAAAGATATCCCATGAAGGGACCAGTGCATCAAAGATATCCCAGGAAGGGACAGATATCCCGAGAAGGGACCAGTGCATCAAATATATCCCATGAAGGGACCGGTGCATCAAAGATATCCCATGAAGGGACCAGTGCATCAAAGATATCCCATGAAGGGACCAGTGCATCAAAGATATCCCATGAAGAGACCAGTGCATCAAAGATATCCCATGAAGGGACCAGTGCATCAAAGATATCCCATGAAGGGACCAGTGCATCAAAGATATCCCATGAAGGGACCAGTGCATCAAAGATATCCCATGAAGAGACCAGTGCATCAAAGATATCCCATGAAGGGACCAGTGCATCAAAGATATCCCATGAAGGGACAGATATCCCATGAAGGGACCAGTGCATCAAAGATATCCCATGAAGGGACCAGTGCATCAAAGATATCCCATGAAGGGACAGATATCCCATGAAGGGACCAGTGCATCAACGATATCCCATGTAGGGACAGATATCCCATTAAGGGACCAGTGCATCAAAGATATCCCATGAAGGGACAGATATCCCATGAAGGGACCAGTGCATCAAAGATATCCCATGAAGGGACCAGTGCATCAAAGATATCCCATGAAGGGACCAGTGCATCAAAGATATCCCATGAAGGGACCAGTGCATCAAAGATATCCCCTGAAGGGACCAGTGCATCAAAGATATCCCCTGAAGGGACCAGTGCATCAAAGATATCCCCTGAAGGGACAGATATCCCATGAAGGGACCAGTGCATCAAAGATATCCCATGAAGGGACCGGTGCATCAAAGATATCCCATGAAGGGACCGGTGCATCAAAGATATCCCATGAAGGGACCAGTGCATCAAAGATATCCCATGAAGGGACCAGTGCATCAAAGATATCCCATGAAGGGACCAGTGCATCAAAGATATCCCATGAAGGGACCAGTGCATCAACGATATCCCATGAAAGGACAGATATCCCATGAAGGGACAGATATCCCATGAAGGGACAGATATCCCATGAAGGGACAGATATCCCATGAAGGGACAGATATCCCATGAAGGGACAGATATCCCATGAAGGGACAGATATCCCATGAAGGGACAGATATCCCATGAAGGGACAGATATCCCATGAAGGGACAGATATCCCATGAAGGGACAGATATCCCATGAAGGGACAGATATCCCATGAAGGGACAGATATCCCATGAAGGGACAGATATCACATGAAGGGACAGATATCCCATGAAGGGACAGATATCCCATGAAGGGACAGATATCCCATGAAGGGAGCAGCGCATCAAAGATATCCCATGAAGGGACAGATATCCCATGAAGGGACCAGTGCATCAAAGATATCCCATGAAGGGACCAGTGCATCAAAGATATCCCATGAAGGGACAGATATCCCATGAAGGGACATATATCCCATGAAGGGACCAGTGCATCAAAGATATCCCATGAAGGGACAGATATCCCATGAAGGGACCAGTGCATCAAAGATATCCCATGAAGGGACCAGTGCATCAAAGATATCCCATGAAGGGACAGATATCCCATGAAGGGACCAGTGCATCAACGATATCCCATGAAGGGACAGATATCCCATTAAGGGACCAGTGCATCAAAGATATCCCATGAAGGGACCAGTGCATCAAAGATATCCCATGAAGGGACCATTGCATCAAAGATATCCCATGAAGGGACAGATATCCCATGAAGGGACCAGTGCATCAAAGATATCCCATGAAGGGACAGATATCACATGAAGGGACCAGTGCATCAAAGATATCCCATGAAGGGACAGATATCCCATGAAGGGACCAGAGCATCAAAGATATCCCATGAAGGGACAGATATCCCATGAAGGGACCAGTGCATCAAAGATATCCCATGAAGGGACCAGTGCATCAAAGATATCCCATGAAGGGACCAGTGCATCAAAGATATCCCATGAAGGGACAGATATCCCATGAAGGGACCAGTGCATCAAAGATATCCCATGAAGGGACAGATATCCCATGAAGGGACCAGTGCATCAAAGATATCTCATGAAGGGACAGATATCCCATGAAGGGACCAGTGCATCAAAGATATCCCATGAAGGGACCAGTGCTTCAAAGATATCCCATGAAGGGACAGATATCCCATGAAGGGACCAGTGCATCAAAGATATCCCATGAAGGGACCAGTGCATCAAAGATATCCCATGAAGGGACAGATATCCCATGAAGGGACCAGTGCATAAAAGATATCCCATGAAGGGACAGATATCCCATGAAGGTACCGGTGCATCAAAGATATCCCATGAAGGGACCAGTGCATCAAAGATATCCCATGAAGGGACCAGTGCATCAAAGATATCCCATGAAGGGACAGATATCCCATGAAGGGACCGGTGCATCAAAGATATCCCATGAAGGGACCGGTGCATCAAAGATATCCCATGAAGGGACCAGTGCATCAAAGATATCCCATGAAGGGACCAGTGCATCAAAGATATCCCATGAAGGGACCAGTGCATCAAAGATATCCCATGAAGGGACAGATATCCCATGAAGGGACAGATATCCCATGAAGGGACCAGTGCATCAAAGATATCCCATGAAGGGACAGATATCCCATGAAGGGACCAGTGCATCAAAGATATCCCATGAAGGGACCAGTGCATCAAAGATATCCCATGAAGGGACAGATATCCCATGAAGGGACCGGTGCATCAAAGATATCCCATGAAGGGACCAGTGCATCAAAGATATCCCATGAAGGGACCAGTGCATCAAAGATATCCCATGAAGGGACCAGTGCATCAAAGATATCCCATGAAGGGACCAGTGCATCAAAGATATCCCATGAAGGGACAGATATCCCATGAAGGGACCAGTGCATCAAAGATATCCCATGAAGGGACCGGTGCATCAAAGATATCCCATGAAGGGACCAGTGCATCAAAGATATCCCATGAAGGGACCAGTGCATCAAAGATATCCCATGAAGAGACCAGTGCATCAAAGATATCCCATGAAGGGACCAGTGCATCAAAGATATCCCATGAAGGGACAGATATCCCATGAAGGGACCAGTGCATCAAAGATATCCCATGAAGGGACAGATATCCCATGAAGGGACCAGTGCATCAAAGATATCCCACGAAGGGACAGATATCCCATGAAGGGACCAGTGCATCAAAGATATCCCATGAAGGGACCAGTGCATCAAATATATCCCATGAAGGGACCGGTGCATCAAAGATATCCCATGAAGGGACAGATATCCCATGAAGGGACCAGTGCATCAAAGATATCCCATGAAGGGACCAGTGCATCAAAGATATCCCATGAAGGGACCAGTGCATCAAAGATATCCCATGAAGGGACAGATATCCCATGAAGGGACCAGTGCATCAAAGATATCCCATGAAGGGACCAGTGCATCAAAGATATCCCATGAAGGGACAGATATCCCATGAAGGGACCGGTGCATCAAAGATATCCCATGAAGGGACCAGTGCATCAAAGATATCCCATGAAGGGACAGATATCCCATGAAGGGACCAGTGCATCAAAGATATCCCATGAAGGGACAGATATCCCATGAAGGGACCAGTGCATCAAAGATATCCCATGAAGGGACCAGTGCATCAAAGATATCCCATGAAGGGACAGATATCCCATGAAGGGACCAGTGCATCAAAGATATCCCATGAAGGGACAGATATCCCAAGAAGGGACCAGTGCATCAAAGATATCCCATGAAGGGACAGATATCCCATGAAGGGACCAGTGCATCAAAGATATCCCATGAAGGGACCAGTGCATCAAAGATATCCCATGAAGGGACCAGTGCATCAAAGATATCCCATGAAGGGACAGATATCCCATGAAGGGACCAGTGCATCAAAGATATCCCATGAAGGGACAGATATCCCATGAAGGGACCAGTGCATCAAAGATATCCCATGAAGGGACCGGTGCATCAAAGATATCCGATGAAGGGACCAGTGCATCAAAGATATCCCATGAAGGGACCAGTGCATCAAAGATATCCCATGAAGGGACCAGTGCATCAAAGATATCCCATGAAGGGACAGATATCCCATGAAGGGACCAGTGCATCAAAGATATCCCATGAAGGGACCAGTGCATCAAAGATATCCCATGAAGGGACAGATATCCCATGAAGGGACCGGTGCATCAAAGATATCCCATGAAGGGACCAGTGCATCAAAGATATCTCATGAAGGGACAGATATCCCATGAAGGGACCAGTGCATCAAAGATATCCCATGAAGGGACCAGTGCATCAAAGATATCCCATGAAGGGACAGATATCCCATGAAGGGACCAGTGCATCAAAGATATCCCATGAAGGGACAGATATCCCATGAAGGGACCAGTGCATCAAAGATATCCCATGAAGGGACAGATATCCCATGAAGGGACCAGTGCATCAAAGATATCCCATGAAGGGACCAGTGCTTCAAAGATATCCCATGAAGGGACAGATATCCCATGAAGGGACCAGTGCATCAAAGATATCCCATGAAGGGACCAGTGCATCAAAGATATCCCATGAAGGGACAGATATCCCATGAAGGGACCAGTGCATCAAAGATATCCCATGAAGGGACAGATATCCCATGAAGGGACCGGTGCATCAAAGATATCCCATGAAGGGACCAGTGCATCAAAGATATCCCATGAAGGGACAGATATCCCATGAAGGGACCAGTGCATCATAGATATCCCATGAAGGGACCAGTGCATCAAAGATATCCCATGAAGGGACAGATATCCCATGAAGGGACCGGTGCATCAAAGACATCCCATGAAGGGACCGGTGCATCAAAGACATCCCATGAAGGGACCAGTGCATCAAAGATATCCCATGAAGGGACAGATATCCCATGAAGGGACAGATATCCCATGAAGGGACAGATATCCCATGAAGGGACCAGTGCATCAAAGATATCCCATGAAGGGACAGATATCCCATGAAGGGACCGGTGCATCAAAGATATCCCATGAAGGGACAGATATCCCATGAAGGGACCAGTGCATCAAAGATATCCCATGAAGGGACAGATATCCCATGAAGGGACAGATATCCCATGAAGGGACCGGTGCATCAAAGATATCCCATGAAGGGACCAGTGCATCAAAGATATCCCATGAAGGGACAGATATCCCATGAAGGGACCAGTGCATCAAAGATATCCCATGAAGGGACAGATATCCCATGAAGGGACCAGTGCATCAAAGATATCCCATGAAGGGACCAGTGCATCAAAGATATCCCATGAAGGGACAGATATCCCATGAAGGGACCAGTGCATCAACGATATCCCATGAAGGGACAGATATCCCATTAAGGGACCAGTGCATCAAAGATATCCCATGAAGGGACCAGTGCATCAAAGATATCCCATGAAGGGACCATTGCATCAAAGATATCCCATGAAGGGACAGATATCCCATGAAGGGACCAGTGCATCAAAGATATCCCATGAAGGGACAGATATCACATGAAGGGACCAGTGCATCAAAGATATCCCATGAAGGGACAGATATCCCATGAAGGAACCAGAGCATCAAAGATATCCCATGAAGGGACAGATATCCCATGAAGGGACCAGTGCATCAAAGATATCCCATGAAGGGACCAGTGCATCAAAGATATCCCATGAAGGGACCAGTGCATCAAAGATATCCCATGAAGGGACAGATATCCCATGAAGGGACCAGTGCATCAAAGATATCCCATGAAGGGACAGATATCCCATGAAGGGACCAGTGCATCAAAGATATCCCATGAAGGGACAGATATCCCATGAAGGGACCAGTGCATCAAAGATATCCCATGAAGGGACCAGTGCTTCAAAGATATCCCATGAAGGGACAGATATCCCATGAAGGGACCAGTGCATCAAAGATATCCCATGAAGGGACCAGTGCATCAAAGATATCCCATGAAGGGACAGATATCCCATGAAGGGACCAGTGCATAAAAGATATCCCATGAAGGGACAGATATCCCATGAAGGTACCGGTGCATCAAAGATATCCCATGAAGGGATCAGTGCATCAAAGATATCCCATGAAGGGACCAGTGCATCAAAGATATCCCATGAAGGGACCGGTGCATCACAGATATCCCATGAAGGGACCGGTGCATCAAAGATATCCCATGAAGGGACCAGTGCATCAAAGATATCCCATGAAGGGACCAGTGCATCAAAGATATCCCATGAAGGGACCAGTGCATCAAAGATATCCCATGAAGGGACCAGTGCATCAAAGATATCCCATGAAGGGACAGATATCCCATGAAGGGACAGATATCCCATGAAGGGACCAGTGCATCAAAGATATCCCATGAAGGGACAGATATCCCATGAAGGGACCAGTGCATCAAAGATATCCCATGAAGGGACCAGTGCATCAAAGATATCCCATGAAGGGACAGATATCCCATGAAGGGACCGGTGCATCAAAGATATCCCATGAAGGGACCAGTGCATCAAAGATATCCCATGAAGGGACCAGTGCATCAAAGATATCCCATGAAGGGACCAGTGCATCAAAGATATCCCATGAAGGGACCAGTGCATCAAAGATATCCCATGAAGGGACAGATATCCCATGAAGGGACCAGTGCATCAAATATATCCCATGAAGGGACCGGTGCATCAAAGATATCCCATGAAGGGACCAGTGCATCAAAGATATCCCATGAAGGGACCAGTGCATCAAAGATATCCCATGAAGAGACCAGTGCATCAAAGATATCCCATGAAGGGACCAGTGCATCAAAGATATCCCATGAAGGGACAGATATCCCATGAAGGGACCAGTGCATCAAAGATATCCCATGAAGGGACAGATATCCCATGAAGGGACCAGTGCATCAAAGATATCCCATGAAGGGACAGATATCCCATGAAGGGACCAGTGCATCAAAGATATCCCATGAAGGGACCAGTGCATCAAAGATATCCCATGAAGGGACAGATATCCCATGAAGGGACCAGTGCATCAAATATATCCCATGAAGGGACCGGTGCATCAAAGATATCCCATGAAGGGACAGATATCCCATGAAGGGACCAGTGCATCAAAGATATCCCATGAAGGGACCAGTGCATCAAAGATATCCCATGAAGGGACCAGTGCATCAAAGATATCCGATGAAGGGACAGATATCCCATGAAGGGACCAGTGCATCAAAGATATCCCATGAAGGGACCAGTGCATCAAAGATATCCCATGAAGGGACAGATATCCCATGAAGGGACCGGTGCATCAAAGATATCCCATGAAGGGACCAGTGCATCAAAGATATCCCATGAAGGGACAGATATCCCATGAAGGGACCAGTGCATCAAAGATATCCCATGAAGGGACAGATATCCCATGAAGGGACCAGTGCATCAAAGATATCCCATGAAGGGACCAGTGCATCAAAGATATCCCATGAAGGGACAGATATCCCATGAAGGGACCAGTGCATCAAAGATATCCCATGAAGGGACAGATATCCCAAGAAGGGACCAGTGCATCAAAGATATCCCATGAAGGGACAGATATCCCATGAAGGGACCAGTGCATCAAAGATATCCCATGAAGGGACCAGTGCATCAAAGATATCCCATGAAGGGACCAGTGCATCAAAGATATCCCATGAAGGGACAGATATCCCATGAAGGGACCAGTGCATCAAAGATATCCCATGAAGGGACAGATATCCCATGAAGGGACCAGTGCATCAAAGATATCCCATGAAGGGACCGGTGCATCAAAGATATCCGATGAAGGGACCAGTGCATCAAAGATATCCCATGAAGGGACCAGTGCATCAAAGATATCCCATGAAGGGACCAGTGCATCAAAGATATCCCATGAAGGGACAGATATCCCATGAAGGGACCAGTGCATCAAAGATATCCCATGAAGGGACCAGTGCATCAAAGATATCCCATGAAGGGACAGATATCCCATGAAGGGACCGGTGCATCAAAGATATCCCATGAAGGGACCAGTGCATCAAAGATATCCCATGAAGGGACAGATATCCCATGAAGGGACCAGTGCATCAAAGATATCCCATGAAGGGACCAGTGCATCAAAGATATCCCATGAAGGGACAGATATCCCATGAAGGGACCAGTGCATCAAAGATATCCCATGAAGGGACAGATATCCCATGAAGGGACCAGTGCATCAAAGATATCCCATGAAGGGACAGATATCCCATGAAGGGACCAGTGCATCAAAGATATCCCATGAAGGGACCAGTGCTTCAAAGATATCCCATGAAGGGACAGATATCCCATGAAGGGACCAGTGCATCAAAGATATCCCATGAAGGGACCAGTGCATCAAAGATATCCCATGAAGGGACAGATATCCCATGAAGGGACCAGTGCATCAAAGATATCCCATGAAGGGACCGGTGCATCAAAGATTTCCCATGAAGGGACCAGTGCATCAAAGATATCCCATGAAGGGACAGATATCCCATGAAGGGACCAGTGCATCATAGATATCCCATGAAGGGACCAGTGCATCAAAGATATCCCATGAAGGGACAGATATCCCATGAAGGGACCGGTGCATCAAAGATATCCCATGAAGGGACCGGTGCATCAAAGACATCCCATGAAGGGACCAGTGCATCAAAGATATCCCATGAAGGGACAGATATCCCATGAAGGGACAGATATCCCATGAAGGGACCAGTGCATCAAAGATATCCCATGAAGGGACAGATATCCCATGAAGGGACCGGTGCATCAAAGATATCCCATGAAGGGACAGATATCCCATGAAGGGACCAGTGCATCAAAGATATCCCATGAAGGGACAGATATCCCATGAAGGGACAGATATCCCATGAAGGGACCGGTGCATCAAAGATATCCCATGAAGGGACAGATATCCCATGAAGGGACCAGTGCATCAAAGATATCCCATGAAGGGACCAGTGCATCAAAGATATCCCATGAAGGGACAGATATCCCATGAAGGGACCAGTGCATCAAAGATATCCCATGAAGGGACCGATATCCCATGAAGGGACCAGTGCATCAAAGATATCCCATGAAGGGACCAGTGCATCAAAGATATCCCATGAAGGGACCAGTGCATCAAAGATATCCCATGAAGGGACAGATATCCCATGAAGGGACCAGTGCATCAAAGATATCCCATTAAGGGACCAGTGCATCAAAGATAACCCATTAAGGGACCAGTGCATCAAAGATATCCCAGGAAGGGACAGATATCCCGAGACGGGACCAGTGCATCAAAGATATCCCAGGAAGGGACAGATATCCCGAGAAGGGACCAGTGCATCAAAGATATCCCATGAAGGGACCAGTGCATCAAAGATATCCCATGAAGGGACAGATATCCCATGAAGGGACCAGTGCATCAAAGATATCCCATGAAGGGACCAGTGCATCAAAGATATCCCATGAAGGGACAGATATCCCATGAAGGGACCGGTGCATCAAAGATATCCCATGAAGGGACCAGTGCATCAAAGATATCCCATAAAGGGACCAGTGCATCAAAGATATCCCATGAAGGGACCAGTGCATCAAAGATATCCCATGAAGGGACAGATATCCCATGAAGGGACAAGTGCATCAAAGATATCCCATGAAGGGACAGATATCCCATGAAGGGACCAGTGCATCAAAGATATCCCATGAAGGGACAGATATCCCATGAAGGGACCAGTGCATCAAAGATATCCCATGAAGGGACAGATATCCCATGAAGGGACCAGTGCATCAAAGATATCCCATGAAGGGACAGATATCCCATGAAGGGACCAGTGCATCAAAGATATCCCATGAAGGGACCAGTGCATCAAAGATATCCCATGAAGGGACCAGTGCATCAAAGATATCCCAGGAAGGGACAGATATCCCGAGAAGGGACCAGTGCATCAAATATATCCCATGAAGGGACCGGTGCATCAAAGATATCCCATGAAGGGACCAGTGCATCAAAGATATCCCATGAAGGGACCAGTGCATCAAAGATATCCCATGAAGAGACCAGTGCATCAAAGATATCCCATGAAGGGACCAGTGCATCAAAGATATCCCATGAAGGGACCAGTGCATCAAAGATATCCCATGAAGGGACCAGTGCATCAAAGATATCCCATGAAGAGACCAGTGCATCAAAGATATCCCATGAAGGGACCAGTGCATCAAAGATATCCCATGAAGGGACAGATATCCCATGAAGGGACCAGTGCATCAAAGATATCCCATGAAGGGACCAGTGCATCAAAGATATCCCATGAAGGGACAGATATCCCATGAAGGGACCAGTGCATCAAAGATATCCCATGAAGGGACAGATATCCCATGAAGGGACCAGTGCATCAAAGATATCCCATGAAGGGACCAGTGCATCAAAGATATCCCATGAAGGGACAGATATCCCATGAAGGGACCAGTGCATCACAGATATCCCATGAAGGGACAGATATCCCATGAAGGGACAGATATCCCATGAAGGGACAGATATCCCATGAAGGGACAGATATCCCATGAAGGGACAGATATCCCATGAAGGGACAGATATCCCATGAAGGGACAGATATCCCATGAAGGGACAGATATCCCATGAAGGGACAGATATCCCATGAAGGGACCAGTGCATCAAAGATATCCCATGAAGGGACCAGTGCATCAAAGATATCCCATGAAGGGACAGATATCCCATGAAGAGACCAGTGCATCAAAGATATCCCATGAAGGGACCAGTGCATCAAAGATATCCCATTAAGGGACAGATATCCCATGAAGGGACCAGTGCATCAAAGATATCCCATGAAGGGACAGATATCCCATGAAGGGACCAGTGCATCAAAGATATCCCATGAAGGGACAGATATCCCATGAAGGGACCAGTGCATCAAAGATATCCCATGAAGGGACAGATATCCCATGAAGGGACCAGTGCATCAAAGATATCCCATGAAGGGACCAGTGCATCAAAGATATCCCATGAAGGGACCAGTGCATCAAAGATATCCCATGAAGGGACCAGTGCATCAAAGATATCCCATGAAGTGACAGATATCCCATGAAGGGACCAGTGCATCAAAGATATCCCATGAAGGGACCAGTGCATCAAAGATATCCCATGAAGGGACCAGTGCATCAAAGATATCCCATGAAGGGACAGATATCCCATGAAGGGACCGGTGCATCAAAGATATCCCATGAAGGGACCAGTGCATTAAAGATATCCCCTGAAGGGACCGGTGCATCAAAGATATCCCATGAAGGGACCGGTGCATCAAAGATATCCCCTGAAGGGACCGGTGCATCAAAGATATCCCCTGAAGGGACCGGTGCATCAAAGATATCCCATGAAGGGACCGGTGCATCAAAGATACCCCATGAAGGGACCGGTGCATCAAAGATATCCCATGAAGGGACCGGTGCATCAAAGATATCCCATGAAGGGACCGGTGCATCAAAGATATCCCATGAAGGGACCAGTGCATCAAAGATATCCCATGAAGGGACCAGTGCATCAAAGATATCCCATGAAGGGACCAGTGCATCAAAGATATCCCATGAAGGGACAGATATCCCATGAAGGGACCAGTGATCAAAGATATCCCATGAAGGGACAGATATCCCAAGAAGGGACCAGTGCATCAAAGATATCCCATGAAGGGACAGATATCCCATGAAGGGACCAGTGCATCAAAGATATCCCATGAAGGGACCAGTGCATCAAAGATATCCCATGAAGGGACCAGTGCATCAAAGATATCCCATGAAGGGACAGATATCCCATGAAGGGACCAGTGCATCAAAGATATCCCATGAAGGGACCAGTGCATCAAAGATATCCCATGAAGGGACAGATATCCCATGAAGGGACCAGTGCATCAAAGATATCCCATGAAGGGACAGATATCCCATGAAGGGACAGATATCCCATGAAGGGACAGATATCCCATGAAGGGACAGATATCCCATGAAGGGACAGATATCCCATGAAGGGACAGATATCCCATGAAGGGACAGATATCCCATGAAGGGACAGATATCCCATGAAGGGACAGATATCCCATGAAGGGACAGATATCCCATGAAGGGACAGATATCCCATGAAGGGACAGATATCCCATGAAGGGACAGATATCCCATGAAGGGACAGATATCCCATGAAGGGACAGATATCCCATGAAGGGACAGATATCTCATGAAGGGACAGATATCCCATGAAGGGACAGATATCCCATGAAGGGACCAGTGCATCAAAGATACCCCATGAAAGGACAGATATCCCATGAAGGGACCAGTGCATCAAAGATATCCCATGAAGGGACCAGTGCATCAAAGATATCCCATGAAGGGACAGATATCCCATGAAGGGACCAGTGCATCATAGATATCCCATGAAGGGACCAGTGCATCAAAGATATCCCATGAAGGGACAGATATCCCATGAAGGGACCGGTGCATCAAAGATATCCCATGAAGGGACCGGTGCATCAAAGACATCCCATGAAGGGACCAGTGCATCAAAGATATCCCATGAAGGGACAGATATCCCATGAAGGGACAGATATCCCATGAAGGGACCAGTGCATCAAAGATTTCCCATGAAGGGACAGATATCCCATGAAGGGACCGGTGCATCAAAGATATCCCATGAAGGGACAGATATCCCATGAAGGGACCAGTGCATCAAAGATATCCCATGAAGGGACAGATATCCCATGAAGGGACAGATATCCTATGAAGGGACCGGTGCATCAAAAATATCCCATGAAGGGACAGATATCCCATGAAGGGACCAGTGCATCAAAGATATCCCATGAAGGGACCAGTGCATCAAAGATATCCCATGAAGGGACAGATATCCCATGAAGGGACCAGTGCATCAAAGATATCCCATGAAGGGACCAGTGCATCAAAGATATCCCATGAAGGGACAGATATCCCATGAAGGGACCAGTGCATCAAAGATATCCCATGAAGGGACCGATATCCCATGAAGGGACCAGTGCATCAAAGATATCCCATGAAGGGACCAGTGCATCAAAGATTTCCCATGAAGGGACCAGTGCATCAAAGATATCCCATGAAGGGACCAGTGCATCAAAGATATCCCATGAAGGGACAGATATCCCATGAAGGGACCAGTGCATTAAAGATATCCCATGAAGGGACAGATATCCCATGAAGGGACCAGTGCATCAAAGATATCCCATGAAGGGACCAGTGCATCAAAGATATCCCATAAAGGGACAGATATCCCATGAAGGGATCAGTGCAACAAAGATATCCCATTAAGGGACCAGTGCATCAAAGATATCCCATTAAGGGACCAGTGCATCAAAGATATCCCAGGAAGGGACAGATATCCCGAGAAGGGACCAGTGCATCAAATATATCCCATGAAGGGACCGGTGCATCAAAGATATCCCATGAAGGGACCAGTGCATCAAAGATATCCCATGAAGGGACCAGTGCATCAAAGATATCCCATGAAGAGACCAGTGCATCAAAGATATCCCATGAAGGGACCAGTGCATCAAAGATATCCCATGAAGGGACCAGTGCATCAAAGATATCCCATGAAGGGACCAGTGCATCAAAGATATCCCATGAAGAGACCAGTGCATCAAAGATATCCCATGAAGGGACCAGTGCATCAAAGATATCCCATGAAGAGACCAGTGCATCAAAGATATCCCATGAAGGGACCAGTGCATCAAAGATATCCCATGAAGGGACAGATATCCCATGAAGGGACCAGTGCATCAAAGATATCCCATGAAGGGACCAGTGCATCAAAGATATCCCATGAAGGGACAGATATCCCATGAAGGGACCAGTGCATCAAAGATATCCGATGAAGGGACCAGTGCATCAAAGATATCCCATGAAGGGACAGATATCCCATGAAGGGACCGGTGCATCAAAGATATCCCATGAAGGGACCGGTGCATCAAAGATATCCCATGAAGGGACCGGTGCATCAAAGATATCCCATGAAGGGACCGGTGCATCAAAGATATCCCATGAAGGGACCGGTGCATCAAAGATATCCCATGAAGGGACCGGTGCATCAAAGATATCCCATGAAGGGACCAGTGCATCAAAGATATCCCATGAAGGGACCAGTGCATCAAAGATATCCCATGAAGGGACCAGTGCATCAAAGATATCCCATGAAGGGACCAGTGCATCAAAGATATCCCATGAAGGGACAGATATCCCATGAAGGGACCAGTGCATCAAAGATATCCCATGAAGGGACAGATATCCCATGAAGGGACAGATATCCCATGAAGGGACAGATATCCCATGAAGGGACAGATATCCCATGAAGGGACAGATAGCCCATGAAGGGACAGATAGCCCATGAAGGGACAGATAGCCCATGAAGGGACAGATAGCCCATGAAGGGACAGATAGCCCATGAAGGGACAGATAGCCCATGAAGGGACAGATATCCCATGAAGGGACAGATATCCCATGAAGGGACAGATATCCCATGAAGGGACAGATATCCCATGAAGGGACCAGTGCATCAAAGATATCCCATGAAGGGACAGATATCCCATGAAGGGACCAGTGCATCAAAGATATCCCATGAAGGGACAGATATCCCATGAAGGGACCAGTGCATCAAAGATATCCCATGAAGGGACAGATATCCCATGAAGGGACCAGTGCATCAAAGATATCCCATGAAGGGACCAGTGCATCAAAGATATCCCATGAAGGGACCAGTGCATCAAAGATATCCCATGAAGGGACAGATATCCCATGAAGGGACAGATATCCCATGAAGGGACCGGTGCATCAAAGATGTCCCATGAAGGGACAGATATCCCATGAAGGGACAGATATCCCATGAAGGGACCGGTGCATCAAAGATATCCCATGAAGGGACAGATATCCCATAAAGGGACCAGTGCATCAAAGATATCCCATGAAGGGACAGATATCCCATGAAGGGACCAGTGCATCAAAGATATCCCATGAAGGGACAGATATCCCATGAAGGGACCAGTGCATCAAAGATATCCCATTAAGGGACCAGTGCATCAAAGATATCCCAGGAAGGGACAGATATCCCGAGAAGGGACCAGTGCATCAAATATATCCCATGAAGGGACCGGTGCATCAAAGATATCCCATGAAGGGACCAGTGCATCAAAGATATCCCATGAAGGGACCAGTGCATCAAAGATATCCCATGAAGGGACCAGTGCATCAAAGATATCCCTTGAAGGGACAGATATCCCATGAAGGGACCAGTGCATCAAAGATATCCCATGAAGGGACCAGTGCATCAAAGATATCCCATGAAGGGACAGATATCCCATGAAGGGACCAGTGCATCAAAGATATCCGATGAAGGGACCAGTGCATCAAAGATATCCCATGAAGGGACAGATATCCCATGAAGGGACCAGTGCATCAAAGATATCCCATGAAGGGACAGATATCCCATGAAGGGACCAGTGCATCAAAGATATCCCATGAAGGGACCAGTGCATCAAAGATATCCCATGAAGGGACAGATATCCCATGAAGGGACCAGTGCATCAAATATATCCCATGAAGGGACCGGTGCATCAAAGATATCCCATGAAGGGACAGATATCCCATGAAGGGACCAGTGCATCAAAGATATCCCATGAAGGGACCAGTGCATCAAAGATATCCCATGAAGGGACCAGTGCATCAAAGATATCCCATGAAGGGACAGATATCCCATGAAGGGACCAGTGCATCAAAGATATCCCATGAAGGGACCAGTGCATCAAAGATATCCCATGAAGGGACAGATATCCCATGAAGGGACCGGTGCATCAAAGATATCCCATGAAGGGACCAGTGCATCAAAGATATCCCATGAAGGGACAGATATCCCATGAAGGGACCAGTGCATCAAAGATATCCCATGAAGGGACAGATATCCCATGAAGGGACCAGTGCATCAAAGATATCCCATGAAGGGACCAGTGCATCAAAGATATCCCATGAAGGGACAGATATCCCATGAAGGGACCAGTGCATCAAAGATATCCCATGAAGGGACAGATATCCCAAGAAGGGACCAGTGCATCAAAGATATCCCATGAAGGGACAGATATCCCATGAAGGGACCAGTGCATCAAAGATATCCCATGAAGGGACCAGTGCATCAAAGATATCCCATGAAGGGACCAGTGCATCAAAGATATCCCATGAAGGGACAGATATCCCATGAAGGGACCAGTGCATCAAAGATATCCCATGAAGGGACAGATATCCCATGAAGGGACCAGTGCATCAAAGATATCCCATGAAGGGACCGGTGCATCAAAGATATCCGATGAAGGGACCAGTGCATCAAAGATATCCCATGAAGGGACCAGTGCATCAAAGATATCCCATGAAGGGACCAGTGCATCAAAGATATCCCATGAAGGGACAGATATCCCATGAAGGGACCAGTGCATCAAAGATATCCCATGAAGGGACCAGTGCATCAAAGATATCCCATGAAGGGACAGATATCCCATGAAGGGACCGGTGCATCAAAGATATCCCATGAAGGGACCAGTGCATCAAAGATATCCCATGAAGGGACAGATATCCCATGAAGGGACCAGTGCATCAAAGATATCCCATGAAGGGACCAGTGCATCAAAGATATCCCATGAAGGGACAGATATCCCATGAAGGGACCAGTGCATCAAAGATATCCCATGAAGGGACAGATATCCCATGAAGGGACCAGTGCATCAAAGATATCCCATGAAGGGACAGATATCCCATGAAGGGACCAGTGCATCAAAGATATCCCATGAAGGGACAGATATCCCATGAAGGGACCAGTGCATCAAAGATATCCCATGAAGGGACCAGTGCATCAAAGATATCCCATAAAGGGACAGATATCCCATGAAGGGATCAGTGCAACAAAGATATCCCATTAAGGGACCAGTGCATCAAAGATATCCCATTAAGGGACCAGTGCATCAAAGATATCCCAGGAAGGGACAGATATCCCGAGAAGGGACCAGTGCATCAAATATATCCCATGAAGGGACCGGTGCATCAAAGATATCCCATGAAGGGACCAGTGCATCAAAGATATCCCATGAAGGGACCAGTGCATCAAAGATATCCCATGAAGAGACCAGTGCATCAAAGATATCCCATGAAGGGACCAGTGCATCAAAGATATCCCATGAAGGGACCAGTGCATCAAAGATATCCCATGAAGGGACCAGTGCATCAAAGATATCCCATGAAGAGACCAGTGCATCAAAGATATCCCATGAAGGGACCAGTGCATCAAAGATATCCCATGAAGAGACCAGTGCATCAAAGATATCCCATGAAGGGACCAGTGCATCAAAGATATCCCATGAAGGGACAGATATCCCATGAAGGGACCAGTGCATCAAAGATATCCCATGAAGGGACCAGTGCATCAAAGATATCCCATGAAGGGACAGATATCCCATGAAGGGACCAGTGCATCAAAGATATCCGATGAAGGGACCAGTGCATCAAAGATATCCCATGAAGGGACAGATATCCCATGAAGGGACCGGTGCATCAAAGATATCCCATGAAGGGACCGGTGCATCAAAGATATCCCATGAAGGGACCGGTGCATCAAAGATATCCCATGAAGGGACCGGTGCATCAAAGATATCCCATGAAGGGACCGGTGCATCAAAGATATCCCATGAAGGGACCGGTGCATCAAAGATATCCCATGAAGGGACCAGTGCATCAAAGATATCCCATGAAGGGACCAGTGCATCAAAGATATCCCATGAAGGGACCAGTGCATCAAAGATATCCCATGAAGGGACCAGTGCATCAAAGATATCCCATGAAGGGACAGATATCCCATGAAGGGACCAGTGCATCAAAGATATCCCATGAAGGGACAGATATCCCATGAAGGGACAGATATCCCATGAAGGGACAGATATCCCATGAAGGGACAGATATCCCATGAAGGGACAGATATCCCATGAAGGGACAGATATCCCATGAAGGGACAGATAGCCCATGAAGGGACAGATAGCCCATGAAGGGACAGATAGCCCATGAAGGGACAGATATCCCATGAAGGGACAGATATCCCATGAAGGGACAGATATCCCATGAAGGGACAGATATCCCATGAAGGGACCAGTGCATCAAAGATATCCCATGAAGGGACAGATATCCCATGAAGGGACCAGTGCATCAAAGATATCCCATGAAGGGACAGATATCCCATGAAGGGACCAGTGCATCAAAGATATCCCATGAAGGGACAGATATCCCATGAAGGGACCAGTGCATCAAAGATATCCCATGAAGGGACCAGTGCATCAAAGATATCCCATGAAGGGACCAGTGCATCAAAGATATCCCATGAAGGGACAGATATCCCATGAAGGGACAGATATCCCATGAAGGGACCGGTGCATCAAAGATGTCCCATGAAGGGACAGATATCCCATGAAGGGACAGATATCCCATGAAGGGACCGGTGCATCAAAGATATCCCATGAAGGGACAGATATCCCATAAAGGGACCAGTGCATCAAAGATATCCCATGAAGGGACAGATATCCCATGAAGGGACCAGTGCATCAAAGATATCCCATGAAGGGACAGATATCCCATGAAGGGACCAGTGCATCAAAGATATCCCATTAAGGGACCAGTGCATCAAAGATATCCCAGGAAGGGACAGATATCCCGAGAAGGGACCAGTGCATCAAATATATCCCATGAAGGGACCGGTGCATCAAAGATATCCCATGAAGGGACCAGTGCATCAAAGATATCCCATGAAGGGACCAGTGCATCAAAGATATCCCATGAAGAGACCAGTGCATCAAAGATATCCCATGAAGGGACCAGTGCATCAAAGATATCCCATGAAGGGACAGATATCCCATGAAGGGACCAGTGCATCAAAGATATCCCATGAAGGGACCAGTGCATCAAAGATATCCCATGAAGGGACAGATATCCCATGAAGGGACCAGTGCATCAAAGATATCCGATGAAGGGACCAGTGCATCAAAGATATCCCATGAAGGGACAGATATCCCATGAAGGGACCAGTGCATCAAATATATCCCATGAAGGGACAGATATCCCATGAAGGGACCAGTGCATCAAAGATATCCCATGAAGGGACCAGTGCATCAAAGATATCCCATGAAGGGACAGATATCCCATGAAGGGACCAGTGCATCAAATATATCCCATGAAGGGACCGGTGCATCAAAGATATCCCATGAAGGGACAGATATCCCATGAAGGGACCAGTGCATCAAAGATATCCCATGAAGGGACCAGTGCATCAAAGATATCCCATGAAGGGACCAGTGCATCAAAGATATCCCATGAAGGGACAGATATCCCATGAAGGGACCAGTGCATCAAAGATATCCCATGAAGGGACCAGTGAATCAAAGATATCCCATGAAGGGACAGATATCCCATGAAGGGACCGGTGCATCAAAGATATCCCATGAAGGGACCAGTGCATCAAAGATATCCCATGAAGGGACAGATATCCCATGAAGGGACCAGTGCATCAAAGATATCCCATGAAGGGACAGATATCCCATGAAGGGACCAGTGCATCAAAGATATCCCATGAAGGGACCAGTGCATCAAAGATATCCCATGAAGGGACAGATATCCCATGAAGGGACCAGTGCATCAAAGATATCCCATGAAGGGACAGATATCCCAAGAAGGGACCAGTGCATCAAAGATATCCCATGAAGGGACAGATATCCCATGAAGGGACCAGTGCATCAAAGATATCCCATGAAGGGACCAGTGCATCAAAGATATCCCATGAAGGGACCAGTGCATCAAAGATATCCCATGAAGGGACAGATATCCCATGAAGGGACCAGTGCATCAAAGATATCCCATGAAGGGACAGATATCCCATGAAGGGACCAGTGCATCAAAGATATCCCATGAAGGGACCGGTGCATCAAAGATATCCGATGAAGGGACCAGTGCATCAAAGATATCCCATGAAGGGACCAGTGCATCAAAGATATCCCATGAAGGGACCAGTGCATCAAAGATATCCCATGAAGGGACAGATATCCCATGAAGGGACCAGTGCATCAAAGATATCCCATGAAGGGACCAGTGCATCAAAGATATCCCATGAAGGGACAGATATCCCATGAAGGGACCGGTGCATCAAAGATATCCCATGAAGGGACCAGTGCATCAAAGATATCCCATGAAGGGACAGATATCCCATGAAGGGACCAGTGCATCAAAGATATCCCATGAAGGGACCAGTGCATCAAAGATATCCCATGAAGGGACAGATATCCCATGAAGGGACCAGTGCATCAAAGATATCCCATGAAGGGACAGATATCCCATGAAGGGACCAGTGCATCAAAGATATCCCATGAAGGGACAGATATCCCATGAAGGGACCAGTGCATCAAAGATATCCCATGAAGGGACAGATATCCCATGAAGGGACCAGTGCATCAAAGATATCCCATGAAGGGACCAGTGCTTCAAAGATATCCCATGAAGGGACAGATATCCCATGAAGGGACCAGTGCATCAAAGATATCCCATGAAGGGACCAGTGCATCAAAGATATCCCATGAAGGGACAGATATCCCATGAAGGGACCAGTGCATCAAAGATATCCCATGAAGGGACAGATATCCCATGAAGGGACCGGTGCATCAAAGATATCCCATGAAGGGACCAGTGCATCAAAGATATCCCATGAAGGGACAGATATCCCATGAAGGGACCAGTGCATCATAGATATCCCATGAAGGGACCAGTGCATCAAAGATATCCCATGAAGGGACAGATATCCCATGAAGGGACCGGTGCATCAAAGATATCCCATGAAGGAACCGGTGCATCAAAGACATCCCATGAAGGGACCAGTGCATCAAAGATATCCCATGAAGGGACAGATATCCCATGAAGGGACAGATATCCCATGAAGGGACCAGTGCATCAAAGATATCCCATGAAGGGACAGATATCCCATGAAGGGACCGGTGCATCAAAGATATCCCATGAAGGGACAGATATCCCATGAAGGGACCAGTGCATCAAAGATATCCCATGAAGGGACAGATATCCCATGAAGGGACAGATATCCCATGAAGGGACCGGTGCATCAAAGATATCCCATGAAGGGACAGATATCCCATGAAGGGACCAGTGCATCAAAGATATCCCATGAAGGGACCAGTGCATCAAAGATATCCCATGAAGGGACAGATATCCCATGAAGGGACCAGTGCATCAAAGATATCCCATGAAGGGACCAGTGCATCAAAGATATCCCATGAAGGGACAGATATCCCATGAAGGGACCAGTGCATTAAAGATATCCCATGAAGGGACCGATATCCCATGAAGGGACCAGTGCATCAAAGATATCCCATGAAGGGACCAGTGCATCAAAGATATCCCATGAAGGGACCAGTGCATCAAAGATATCCCATGAAGGGACAGATATCCCATGAAGGGACCAGTGCATCAAAGATATCCCATTAAGGGACCAGTGCATCAAAGATAACCCATTAAGGGACCAGTGCATCAAAGATATCCCAGGAAGGGACAGATATCCCGAGAAGGGACCAGTGCATCAAAGATATCCCATGAAGGGACCAGTGCATCAAAGATATCCCATGAAGGGACAGATATCCCATGAAGGGACCAGTGCATCAAAGATATCCGATGAAGGGACCAGTGCATCAAAGATATCCCATGAAGGGACAGATATCCCATGAAGGGACCAGTGCATCAAAGATATCCCATGAAGGGACAGATATCCCATGAAGGGACCAGTGCATCAAAGATATCCCATGAAGGGACGAGTGCATCAAAGATATCCCATGAAGAGACCAGTGCATCAAAGATATCCCATGAAGGGACCAGTGCATCAAAGATATCCCATGAAGGGACCAGTGCATCAAAGATATCCCATGAAGGGACCAGTGCATCAAAGATATCCCATGAAGGGACCAGTGCATCAAAGATATCCCATGAAGAGACCAGTGCATCAAAGATATCCCATGAAGGGACCAGTGCATCAAAGATATCCCATGAAGGGACAGATATCCCATGAAGGGGCCAGTGCATCAAAGATATCCCATGAAGGGACCAGTGCATCAAAGATATCCCATGAAGGGACAGATATTCCATGAAGGGACCAGTGCATCAAAGATATCCCATGAAGGGACCGATATCCCATGAAGGGACCAGTGCATCAAAGATATCCCATGAAGGGACCAGTGCATCAAAGATATCCCATTAAGGGACCAGTGCATCAAAGATATCCCATTAAGGGACCAGTGCATCAAAGATATCCCATTAAGGGACAGATATCCCGAGAAGGGACCAGTGCATCAAATATATCCCATGAAGGGACCGGTGCATCAAAGATATCCCATGAAGGGACCAGTGCATCAAAGATATCCCATGAAGGGACCAGTGCATCAAAGATATCCCATGAAGAGACCAGTGCATCAAAGATATCCCATGAAGGGACCAGTGCATCAAAGATATCCCATGAAGGGACCAGTGCATCAAAGATATCCCATGAAGGGACCAGTGCATCAAAGATATCCCATGAAGAGACCAGTGCATCAAAGATATCCCATGAAGGGACCAGTGCATCAAAGATATCCCATGAAGGGACAGATATCCCATGAAGGGACCAGTGCATCAAAGATATCCCATGAAGGGACCAGTGCATCAAAGATATCCCATGAAGGGACAGATATCCCATGAAGGGACCAGTGCATCAAAGATATCCGATGAAGGAACTAGTGCATCAAAGATATCCCATGAAGGGACAGATATCCCATGAAGGGACCAGTGCATCAAAGATATCCCATGAAGGGACAGATATCCCATGAAGGGACCAGTGCATCAAAGATATCCCATGAAGGGACCGGTGCATCAAAGATATCCCATGAAGGGACAGATATCCCATGAAGGGACCAGTGCATCAAAGATATCCCATGAAGGGACCGGTGCATCAAAGATATCCCATGAAGGGACCAGTGCATCAAAGATATCCCATGAAGGGACCAGTGCATCAAAGATATCCCATGAAGGGACCAGTGCATCAAAGATATCCCATGAAGGGACCAGTGCATCAAAGATATCCCATGAAGGGACAGATATCCCATGAAGGGACAGATATCCCATGGAGGGACAGATATCCCATGAAGGGACAGATATCCCATGAAGGGACCGGTGCATCAAAGATATCCCATGAAGGGACCAGTGCATCAAAGATATCCCATGAAGGGACAGATATCCCATGAAGGGACCAGTGCATCAAAGATATCCCATGAAGGGACAGATATCCCATGAAGGGACCGGTGCATCAAAGATATCCCATGAAGGGACAGATATCCCATGAAGGGACCAGTGCATCAAAGATATCCCATGAAAGGACAGATATCCCATGAAGGGACCAGTGCATCAAAGATATCCCATGAAGGGACCAGTGCATCAAAGATATCCCATGAAGGGACAGATATCCCATGAAGGGACCAGTGCATCAAAGATATCCCATTAAGGGACCAGTGCATCAAAGATAACCCATTAAGGGACCAGTGCATCAAAGATATCCCAGGAAGGGACAGATATCCCGAGACGGGACCAGTGCATCAAAGATATCCCAGGAAGGGACAGATATCCCGAGAAGGGACCAGTGCATCAAAGATATCCCATGAAGGGACCAGTGCATCAAAGATATCCCATGAAGGGACAGATATCCCATGAAGGGACCAGTGCATCAAAGATATCCCATGAAGGGACCAGTGCATCAAAGATATCCCATGAAGGGACAGATATCCCATGAAGGGACCGGTGCATCAAAGATATCCCATGAAGGGACCAGTGCATCAAAGATATCCCATAAAGGGACCAGTGCATCAAAGATATCCCATGAAGGGACCAGTGCATCAAAGATATCCCATGAAGGGACAGATATCCCATGAAGGGACAAGTGCATCAAAGATATCCCATGAAGGGACAGATATCCCATGAAGGGACCAGTGCATCAAAGATATCCCATGAAGGGACAGATATCCCATGAAGGGACCAGTGCATCAAAGATATCCCATGAAGGGACAGATATCCCATGAAGGGACCAGTGCATCAAAGATATCCCATGAAGGGACAGATATCCCATGAAGGGACCAGTGCATCAAAGATATCCCATGAAGGGACCAGTGCATCAAAGATATCCCATGAAGGGACCAGTGCATCAAAGATATCCCAGGAAGGGACAGATATCCCGAGAAGGGACCAGTGCATCAAATATATCCCATGAAGGGACCGGTGCATCAAAGATATCCCATGAAGGGACCAGTGCATCAAAGATATCCCATGAAGGGACCAGTGCATCAAAGATATCCCATGAAGAGACCAGTGCATCAAAGATATCCCATGAAGGGACCAGTGCATCAAAGATATCCCATGAAGGGACCAGTGCATCAAAGATATCCCATGAAGGGACCAGTGCATCAAAGATATCCCATGAAGAGACCAGTGCATCAAAGATATCCCATGAAGGGACCAGTGCATCAAAGATATCCCATGAAGGGACAGATATCCCATGAAGGGACCAGTGCATCAAAGATATCCCATGAAGGGACCAGTGCATCAAAGATATCCCATGAAGGGACAGATATCCCATGAAGGGACCAGTGCATCAAAGATATCCCATGAAGGGACAGATATCCCATGAAGGGACCAGTGCATCAAAGATATCCCATGAAGGGACCAGTGCATCAAAGATATCCCATGAAGGGACAGATATCCCATGAAGGGACCAGTGCATCACAGATATCCCATGAAGGGACAGATATCCCATGAAGGGACAGATATCCCATGAAGGGACAGATATCCCATGAAGGGACAGATATCCCATGAAGGGACAGATATCCCATGAAGGGACAGATATCCCATGAAGGGACAGATATCCCATGAAGGGACAGATATCCCATGAAGGGACAGATATCCCATGAAGGGACCAGTGCATCAAAGATATCCCATGAAGGGACCAGTGCATCAAAGATATCCCATGAAGGGACAGATATCCCATGAAGAGACCAGTGCATCAAAGATATCCCATGAAGGGACCAGTGCATCAAAGATATCCCATTAAGGGACAGATATCCCATGAAGGGACCAGTGCATCAAAGATATCCCATGAAGGGACAGATATCCCATGAAGGGACCAGTGCATCAAAGATATCCCATGAAGGGACAGATATCCCATGAAGGGACCAGTGCATCAAAGATATCCCATGAAGGGACAGATATCCCATGAAGGGACCAGTGCATCAAAGATATCCCATGAAGGGACCAGTGCATCAAAGATATCCCATGAAGGGACCAGTGCATCAAAGATATCCCATGAAGGGACCAGTGCATCAAAGATATCCCATGAAGTGACAGATATCCCATGAAGGGACCAGTGCATCAAAGATATCCCATGAAGGGACCAGTGCATCAAAGATATCCCATGAAGGGACCAGTGCATCAAAGATATCCCATGAAGGGACAGATATCCCATGAAGGGACCGGTGCATCAAAGATATCCCATGAAGGGACCAGTGCATTAAAGATATCCCCTGAAGGGACCGGTGCATCAAAGATATCCCATGAAGGGACCGGTGCATCAAAGATATCCCCTGAAGGGACCGGTGCATCAAAGATATCCCCTGAAGGGACCGGTGCATCAAAGATATCCCATGAAGGGACCGGTGCATCAAAGATACCCCATGAAGGGACCGGTGCATCAAAGATATCCCATGAAGGGACCGGTGCATCAAAGATATCCCATGAAGGGACCGGTGCATCAAAGATATCCCATGAAGGGACCAGTGCATCAAAGATATCCCATGAAGGGACCAGTGCATCAAAGATATCCCATGAAGGGACCAGTGCATCAAAGATATCCCATGAAGGGACAGATATCCCATGAAGGGACCAGTGATCAAAGATATCCCATGAAGGGACAGATATCCCAAGAAGGGACCAGTGCATCAAAGATATCCCATGAAGGGACAGATATCCCATGAAGGGACCAGTGCATCAAAGATATCCCATGAAGGGACCAGTGCATCAAAGATATCCCATGAAGGGACCAGTGCATCAAAGATATCCCATGAAGGGACAGATATCCCATGAAGGGACCAGTGCATCAAAGATATCCCATGAAGGGACCAGTGCATCAAAGATATCCCATGAAGGGACAGATATCCCATGAAGGGACCAGTGCATCAAAGATATCCCATGAAGGGACAGATATCCCATGAAGGGACAGATATCCCATGAAGGGACAGATATCCCATGAAGGGACAGATATCCCATGAAGGGACAGATATCCCATGAAGGGACAGATATCCCATGAAGGGACAGATATCCCATGAAGGGACAGATATCCCATGAAGGGACAGATATCCCATGAAGGGACAGATATCCCATGAAGGGACAGATATCCCATGAAGGGACAGATATCCCATGAAGGGACAGATATCCCATGAAGGGACAGATATCCCATGAAGGGACAGATATCCCATGAAGGGACAGATATCTCATGAAGGGACAGATATCCCATGAAGGGACAGATATCCCATGAAGGGACCAGTGCATCAAAGATACCCCATGAAAGGACAGATATCCCATGAAGGGACCAGTGCATCAAAGATATCCCATGAAGGGACCAGTGCATCAAAGATATCCCATGAAGGGACAGATATCCCATGAAGGGACCAGTGCATCATAGATATCCCATGAAGGGACCAGTGCATCAAAGATATCCCATGAAGGGACAGATATCCCATGAAGGGACCGGTGCATCAAAGATATCCCATGAAGGGACCGGTGCATCAAAGACATCCCATGAAGGGACCAGTGCATCAAAGATATCCCATGAAGGGACAGATATCCCATGAAGGGACAGATATCCCATGAAGGGACCAGTGCATCAAAGATTTCCCATGAAGGGACAGATATCCCATGAAGGGACCGGTGCATCAAAGATATCCCATGAAGGGACAGATATCCCATGAAGGGACCAGTGCATCAAAGATATCCCATGAAGGGACAGATATCCCATGAAGGGACAGATATCCTATGAAGGGACCGGTGCATCAAAAATATCCCATGAAGGGACAGATATCCCATGAAGGGACCAGTGCATCAAAGATATCCCATGAAGGGACCAGTGCATCAAAGATATCCCATGAAGGGACAGATATCCCATGAAGGGACCAGTGCATCAAAGATATCCCATGAAGGGACCAGTGCATCAAAGATATCCCATGAAGGGACAGATATCCCATGAAGGGACCAGTGCATCAAAGATATCCCATGAAGGGACCGATATCCCATGAAGGGACCAGTGCATCAAAGATATCCCATGAAGGGACCAGTGCATCAAAGATTTCCCATGAAGGGACCAGTGCATCAAAGATATCCCATGAAGGGACCAGTGCATCAAAGATATCCCATGAAGGGACAGATATCCCATGAAGGGACCAGTGCATTAAAGATATCCCATGAAGGGACAGATATCCCATGAAGGGACCAGTGCATCAAAGATATCCCATGAAGGGACCAGTGCATCAAAGATATCCCATAAAGGGACAGATATCCCATGAAGGGATCAGTGCAACAAAGATATCCCATTAAGGGACCAGTGCATCAAAGATATCCCATTAAGGGACCAGTGCATCAAAGATATCCCAGGAAGGGACAGATATCCCGAGAAGGGACCAGTGCATCAAATATATCCCATGAAGGGACCGGTGCATCAAAGATATCCCATGAAGGGACCAGTGCATCAAAGATATCCCATGAAGGGACCAGTGCATCAAAGATATCCCATGAAGAGACCAGTGCATCAAAGATATCCCATGAAGGGACCAGTGCATCAAAGATATCCCATGAAGGGACCAGTGCATCAAAGATATCCCATGAAGGGACCAGTGCATCAAAGATATCCCATGAAGAGACCAGTGCATCAAAGATATCCCATGAAGGGACCAGTGCATCAAAGATATCCCATGAAGAGACCAGTGCATCAAAGATATCCCATGAAGGGACCAGTGCATCAAAGATATCCCATGAAGGGACAGATATCCCATGAAGGGACCAGTGCATCAAAGATATCCCATGAAGGGACCAGTGCATCAAAGATATCCCATGAAGGGACAGATATCCCATGAAGGGACCAGTGCATCAAAGATATCCGATGAAGGGACCAGTGCATCAAAGATATCCCATGAAGGGACAGATATCCCATGAAGGGACCGGTGCATCAAAGATATCCCATGAAGGGACCGGTGCATCAAAGATATCCCATGAAGGGACCGGTGCATCAAAGATATCCCATGAAGGGACCGGTGCATCAAAGATATCCCATGAAGGGACCGGTGCATCAAAGATATCCCATGAAGGGACCGGTGCATCAAAGATATCCCATGAAGGGACCAGTGCATCAAAGATATCCCATGAAGGGACCAGTGCATCAAAGATATCCCATGAAGGGACCAGTGCATCAAAGATATCCCATGAAGGGACCAGTGCATCAAAGATATCCCATGAAGGGACAGATATCCCATGAAGGGACCAGTGCATCAAAGATATCCCATGAAGGGACAGATATCCCATGAAGGGACAGATATCCCATGAAGGGACAGATATCCCATGAAGGGACAGATATCCCATGAAGGGACAGATAGCCCATGAAGGGACAGATAGCCCATGAAGGGACAGATAGCCCATGAAGGGACAGATAGCCCATGAAGGGACAGATAGCCCATGAAGGGACAGATAGCCCATGAAGGGACAGATATCCCATGAAGGGACAGATATCCCATGAAGGGACAGATATCCCATGAAGGGACAGATATCCCATGAAGGGACCAGTGCATCAAAGATATCCCATGAAGGGACAGATATCCCATGAAGGGACCAGTGCATCAAAGATATCCCATGAAGGGACAGATATCCCATGAAGGGACCAGTGCATCAAAGATATCCCATGAAGGGACAGATATCCCATGAAGGGACCAGTGCATCAAAGATATCCCATGAAGGGACCAGTGCATCAAAGATATCCCATGAAGGGACCAGTGCATCAAAGATATCCCATGAAGGGACAGATATCCCATGAAGGGACAGATATCCCATGAAGGGACCGGTGCATCAAAGATGTCCCATGAAGGGACAGATATCCCATGAAGGGACAGATATCCCATGAAGGGACCGGTGCATCAAAGATATCCCATGAAGGGACAGATATCCCATAAAGGGACCAGTGCATCAAAGATATCCCATGAAGGGACAGATATCCCATGAAGGGACCAGTGCATCAAAGATATCCCATGAAGGGACAGATATCCCATGAAGGGACCAGTGCATCAAAGATATCCCATTAAGGGACCAGTGCATCAAAGATATCCCAGGAAGGGACAGATATCCCGAGAAGGGACCAGTGCATCAAATATATCCCATGAAGGGACCGGTGCATCAAAGATATCCCATGAAGGGACCAGTGCATCAAAGATATCCCATGAAGGGACCAGTGCATCAAAGATATCCCATGAAGAGACCAGTGCATCAAAGATATCCCATGAAGGGACCAGTGCATCAAAGATATCCCTTGAAGGGACAGATATCCCATGAAGGGACCAGTGCATCAAAGATATCCCATGAAGGGACCAGTGCATCAAAGATATCCCATGAAGGGACAGATATCCCATGAAGGGACCAGTGCATCAAAGATATCCGATGAAGGGACCAGTGCATCAAAGATATCCCATGAAGGGACAGATATCCCATGAAGGGACCAGTGCATCAAAGATATCCCATGAAGGGACAGATATCCCATGAAGGGACCAGTGCATCAAAGATATCCCATGAAGGGACCAGTGCATCAAAGATATCCCATGAAGGGACAGATATCCCATGAAGGGACCAGTGCATCAAATATATCCCATGAAGGGACCGGTGCATCAAAGATATCCCATGAAGGGACAGATATCCCATGAAGGGACCAGTGCATCAAAGATATCCCATGAAGGGACCAGTGCATCAAAGATATCCCATGAAGGGACCAGTGCATCAAAGATATCCCATGAAGGGACAGATATCCCATGAAGGGACCAGTGCATCAAAGATATCCCATGAAGGGACCAGTGCATCAAAGATATCCCATGAAGGGACAGATATCCCATGAAGGGACCGGTGCATCAAAGATATCCCATGAAGGGACCAGTGCATCAAAGATATCCCATGAAGGGACAGATATCCCATGAAGGGACCAGTGCATCAAAGATATCCCATGAAGGGACAGATATCCCATGAAGGGACCAGTGCATCAAAGATATCCCATGAAGGGACCAGTGCATCAAAGATATCCCATGAAGGGACAGATATCCCATGAAGGGACCAGTGCATCAAAGATATCCCATGAAGGGACAGATATCCCAAGAAGGGACCAGTGCATCAAAGATATCCCATGAAGGGACAGATATCCCATGAAGGGACCAGTGCATCAAAGATATCCCATGAAGGGACCAGTGCATCAAAGATATCCCATGAAGGGACCAGTGCATCAAAGATATCCCATGAAGGGACAGATATCCCATGAAGGGACCAGTGCATCAAAGATATCCCATGAAGGGACAGATATCCCATGAAGGGACCAGTGCATCAAAGATATCCCATGAAGGGACCGGTGCATCAAAGATATCCGATGAAGGGACCAGTGCATCAAAGATATCCCATGAAGGGACCAGTGCATCAAAGATATCCCATGAAGGGACCAGTGCATCAAAGATATCCCATGAAGGGACAGATATCCCATGAAGGGACCAGTGCATCAAAGATATCCCATGAAGGGACCAGTGCATCAAAGATATCCCATGAAGGGACAGATATCCCATGAAGGGACCGGTGCATCAAAGATATCCCATGAAGGGACCAGTGCATCAAAGATATCCCATGAAGGGACAGATATCCCATGAAGGGACCAGTGCATCAAAGATATCCCATGAAGGGACCAGTGCATCAAAGATATCCCATGAAGGGACAGATATCCCATGAAGGGACCAGTGCATCAAAGATATCCCATGAAGGGACAGATATCCCATGAAGGGACCAGTGCATCAAAGATATCCCATGAAGGGACAGATATCCCATGAAGGGACCAGTGCATCAAAGATATCCCATGAAGGGACAGATATCCCATGAAGGGACCAGTGCATCAAAGATATCCCATGAAGGGACCAGTGCATCAAAGATATCCCATAAAGGGACAGATATCCCATGAAGGGATCAGTGCAACAAAGATATCCCATTAAGGGACCAGTGCATCAAAGATATCCCATTAAGGGACCAGTGCATCAAAGATATCCCAGGAAGGGACAGATATCCCGAGAAGGGACCAGTGCATCAAATATATCCCATGAAGGGACCGGTGCATCAAAGATATCCCATGAAGGGACCAGTGCATCAAAGATATCCCATGAAGGGACCAGTGCATCAAAGATATCCCATGAAGAGACCAGTGCATCAAAGATATCCCATGAAGGGACCAGTGCATCAAAGATATCCCATGAAGGGACCAGTGCATCAAAGATATCCCATGAAGGGACCAGTGCATCAAAGATATCCCATGAAGAGACCAGTGCATCAAAGATATCCCATGAAGGGACCAGTGCATCAAAGATATCCCATGAAGAGACCAGTGCATCAAAGATATCCCATGAAGGGACCAGTGCATCAAAGATATCCCATGAAGGGACAGATATCCCATGAAGGGACCAGTGCATCAAAGATATCCCATGAAGGGACCAGTGCATCAAAGATATCCCATGAAGGGACAGATATCCCATGAAGGGACCAGTGCATCAAAGATATCCGATGAAGGGACCAGTGCATCAAAGATATCCCATGAAGGGACAGATATCCCATGAAGGGACCGGTGCATCAAAGATATCCCATGAAGGGACCGGTGCATCAAAGATATCCCATGAAGGGACCGGTGCATCAAAGATATCCCATGAAGGGACCGGTGCATCAAAGATATCCCATGAAGGGACCGGTGCATCAAAGATATCCCATGAAGGGACCGGTGCATCAAAGATATCCCATGAAGGGACCAGTGCATCAAAGATATCCCATGAAGGGACCAGTGCATCAAAGATATCCCATGAAGGGACCAGTGCATCAAAGATATCCCATGAAGGGACCAGTGCATCAAAGATATCCCATGAAGGGACAGATATCCCATGAAGGGACCAGTGCATCAAAGATATCCCATGAAGGGACAGATATCCCATGAAGGGACAGATATCCCATGAAGGGACAGATATCCCATGAAGGGACAGATATCCCATGAAGGGACAGATATCCCATGAAGGGACAGATATCCCATGAAGGGACAGATAGCCCATGAAGGGACAGATAGCCCATGAAGGGACAGATAGCCCATGAAGGGACAGATATCCCATGAAGGGACAGATATCCCATGAAGGGACAGATATCCCATGAAGGGACAGATATCCCATGAAGGGACCAGTGCATCAAAGATATCCCATGAAGGGACAGATATCCCATGAAGGGACCAGTGCATCAAAGATATCCCATGAAGGGACAGATATCCCATGAAGGGACCAGTGCATCAAAGATATCCCATGAAGGGACAGATATCCCATGAAGGGACCAGTGCATCAAAGATATCCCATGAAGGGACCAGTGCATCAAAGATATCCCATGAAGGGACCAGTGCATCAAAGATATCCCATGAAGGGACAGATATCCCATGAAGGGACAGATATCCCATGAAGGGACCGGTGCATCAAAGATGTCCCATGAAGGGACAGATATCCCATGAAGGGACAGATATCCCATGAAGGGACCGGTGCATCAAAGATATCCCATGAAGGGACAGATATCCCATAAAGGGACCAGTGCATCAAAGATATCCCATGAAGGGACAGATATCCCATGAAGGGACCAGTGCATCAAAGATATCCCATGAAGGGACAGATATCCCATGAAGGGACCAGTGCATCAAAGATATCCCATTAAGGGACCAGTGCATCAAAGATATCCCAGGAAGGGACAGATATCCCGAGAAGGGACCAGTGCATCAAATATATCCCATGAAGGGACCGGTGCATCAAAGATATCCCATGAAGGGACCAGTGCATCAAAGATATCCCATGAAGGGACCAGTGCATCAAAGATATCCCATGAAGAGACCAGTGCATCAAAGATATCCCATGAAGGGACCAGTGCATCAAAGATATCCCATGAAGGGACAGATATCCCATGAAGGGACCAGTGCATCAAAGATATCCCATGAAGGGACCAGTGCATCAAAGATATCCCATGAAGGGACAGATATCCCATGAAGGGACCAGTGCATCAAAGATATCCGATGAAGGGACCAGTGCATCAAAGATATCCCATGAAGGGACAGATATCCCATGAAGGGACCAGTGCATCAAATATATCCCATGAAGGGACAGATATCCCATGAAGGGACCAGTGCATCAAAGATATCCCATGAAGGGACCAGTGCATCAAAGATATCCCATGAAGGGACAGATATCCCATGAAGGGACCAGTGCATCAAATATATCCCATGAAGGGACCGGTGCATCAAAGATATCCCATGAAGGGACAGATATCCCATGAAGGGACCAGTGCATCAAAGATATCCCATGAAGGGACCAGTGCATCAAAGATATCCCATGAAGGGACCAGTGCATCAAAGATATCCCATGAAGGGACAGATATCCCATGAAGGGACCAGTGCATCAAAGATATCCCATGAAGGGACCAGTGAATCAAAGATATCCCATGAAGGGACAGATATCCCATGAAGGGACCGGTGCATCAAAGATATCCCATGAAGGGACCAGTGCATCAAAGATATCCCATGAAGGGACAGATATCCCATGAAGGGACCAGTGCATCAAAGATATCCCATGAAGGGACAGATATCCCATGAAGGGACCAGTGCATCAAAGATATCCCATGAAGGGACCAGTGCATCAAAGATATCCCATGAAGGGACAGATATCCCATGAAGGGACCAGTGCATCAAAGATATCCCATGAAGGGACAGATATCCCAAGAAGGGACCAGTGCATCAAAGATATCCCATGAAGGGACAGATATCCCATGAAGGGACCAGTGCATCAAAGATATCCCATGAAGGGACCAGTGCATCAAAGATATCCCATGAAGGGACCAGTGCATCAAAGATATCCCATGAAGGGACAGATATCCCATGAAGGGACCAGTGCATAAAAGATATCCCATGAAGGGACAGATATCCCATGAAGGGACCAGTGCATCAAAGATATCCCATGAAGGGACCGGTGCATCAAAGATATCCGATGAAGGGACCAGTGCATCAAAGATATCCCATGAAGGGACCAGTGCATCAAAGATATCCCATGAAGGGACCAGTGCATCAAAGATATCCCATGAAGGGACAGATATCCCATGAAGGGACCAGTGCATCAAAGATATCCCATGAAGGGACCAGTGCATCAAAGATATCCCATGAAGGGACAGATATCCCATGAAGGGACCGGTGCATCAAAGATATCCCATGAAGGGACCAGTGCATCAAAGATATCCCATGAAGGGACAGATATCCCATGAAGGGACCAGTGCATCAAAGATATCCCATGAAGGGACCAGTGCATCAAAGATATCCCATGAAGGGACAGATATCCCATGAAGGGACCAGTGCATCAAAGATATCCCATGAAGGGACAGATATCCCATGAAGGGACCAGTGCATCAAAGATATCCCATGAAGGGACAGATATCCCATGAAGGGACCAGTGCATCAAAGATATCCCATGAAGGGACAGATATCCCATGAAGGGACCAGTGCATCAAAGATATCCCATGAAGGGACCAGTGCTTCAAAGATATCCCATGAAGGGACAGATATCCCATGAAGGGACCAGTGCATCAAAGATATCCCATGAAGGGACCAGTGCATCAAAGATATCCCATGAAGGGACAGATATCCCATGAAGGGACCAGTGCATCAAAGATATCCCATGAAGGGACAGATATCCCATGAAGGGACCGGTGCATCAAAGATATCCCATGAAGGGACCAGTGCATCAAAGATATCCCATGAAGGGACAGATATCCCATGAAGGGACCAGTGCATCATAGATATCCCATGAAGGGACCAGTGCATCAAAGATATCCCATGAAGGGACAGATATCCCATGAAGGGACCGGTGCATCAAAGATATCCCATGAAGGAACCGGTGCATCAAAGACATCCCATGAAGGGACCAGTGCATCAAAGATATCCCATGAAGGGACAGATATCCCATGAAGGGACAGATATCCCATGAAGGGACCAGTGCATCAAAGATATCCCATGAAGGGACAGATATCCCATGAAGGGACCGGTGCATCAAAGATATCCCATGAAGGGACAGATATCCCATGAAGGGACCAGTGCATCAAAGATATCCCATGAAGGGACAGATATCCCATGAAGGGACAGATATCCCATGAAGGGACCGGTGCATCAAAGATATCCCATGAAGGGACAGATATCCCATGAAGGGACCAGTGCATCAAAGATATCCCATGAAGGGACCAGTGCATCAAAGATATCCCATGAAGGGACAGATATCCCATGAAGGGACCAGTGCATCAAAGATATCCCATGAAGGGACCAGTGCATCAAAGATATCCCATGAAGGGACAGATATCCCATGAAGGGACCAGTGCATTAAAGATATCCCATGAAGGGACCGATATCCCATGAAGGGACCAGTGCATCAAAGATATCCCATGAAGGGACCAGTGCATCAAAGATATCCCATGAAGGGACCAGTGCATCAAAGATATCCCATGAAGGGACAGATATCCCATGAAGGGACCAGTGCATCAAAGATATCCCATTAAGGGACCAGTGCATCAAAGATAACCCATTAAGGGACCAGTGCATCAAAGATATCCCAGGAAGGGACAGATATCCCGAGAAGGGACCAGTGCATCAAAGATATCCCATGAAGGGACCAGTGCATCAAAGATATCCCATGAAGGGACAGATATCCCATGAAGGGACCAGTGCATCAAAGATATCCGATGAAGGGACCAGTGCATCAAAGATATCCCATGAAGGGACAGATATCCCATGAAGGGACCAGTGCATCAAAGATATCCCATGAAGGGACAGATATCCCATGAAGGGACCAGTGCATCAAAGATATCCCATGAAGGGACGAGTGCATCAAAGATATCCCATGAAGAGACCAGTGCATCAAAGATATCCCATGAAGGGACCAGTGCATCAAAGATATCCCATGAAGGGACCAGTGCATCAAAGATATCCCATGAAGGGACCAGTGCATCAAAGATATCCCATGAAGGGACCAGTGCATCAAAGATATCCCATGAAGAGACCAGTGCATCAAAGATATCCCATGAAGGGACCAGTGCATCAAAGATATCCCATGAAGGGACAGATATCCCATGAAGGGGCCAGTGCATCAAAGATATCCCATGAAGGGACCAGTGCATCAAAGATATCCCATGAAGGGACAGATATTCCATGAAGGGACCAGTGCATCAAAGATATCCCATGAAGGGACCGATATCCCATGAAGGGACCAGTGCATCAAAGATATCCCATGAAGGGACCAGTGCATCAAAGATATCCCATTAAGGGACCAGTGCATCAAAGATATCCCATTAAGGGACCAGTGCATCAAAGATATCCCATTAAGGGACAGATATCCCGAGAAGGGACCAGTGCATCAAATATATCCCATGAAGGGACCGGTGCATCAAAGATATCCCATGAAGGGACCAGTGCATCAAAGATATCCCATGAAGGGACCAGTGCATCAAAGATATCCCATGAAGAGACCAGTGCATCAAAGATATCCCATGAAGGGACCAGTGCATCAAAGATATCCCATGAAGGGACCAGTGCATCAAAGATATCCCATGAAGGGACCAGTGCATCAAAGATATCCCATGAAGAGACCAGTGCATCAAAGATATCCCATGAAGGGACCAGTGCATCAAAGATATCCCATGAAGGGACAGATATCCCATGAAGGGACCAGTGCATCAAAGATATCCCATGAAGGGACCAGTGCATCAAAGATATCCCATGAAGGGACAGATATCCCATGAAGGGACCAGTGCATCAAAGATATCCGATGAAGGAACTAGTGCATCAAAGATATCCCATGAAGGGACAGATATCCCATGAAGGGACCAGTGCATCAAAGATATCCCATGAAGGGACAGATATCCCATGAAGGGACCAGTGCATCAAAGATATCCCATGAAGGGACCGGTGCATCAAAGATATCCCATGAAGGGACAGATATCCCATGAAGGGACCAGTGCATCAAAGATATCCCATGAAGGGACCGGTGCATCAAAGATATCCCATGAAGGGACCAGTGCATCAAAGATATCCCATGAAGGGACCAGTGCATCAAAGATATCCCATGAAGGGACCAGTGCATCAAAGATATCCCATGAAGGGACCAGTGCATCAAAGATATCCCATGAAGGGACAGATATCCCATGAAGGGACAGATATCCCATGGAGGGACAGATATCCCATGAAGGGACAGATATCCCATGAAGGGACCGGTGCATCAAAGATATCCCATGAAGGGACCAGTGCATCAAAGATATCCCATGAAGGGACAGATATCCCATGAAGGGACCAGTGCATCAAAGATATCCCATGAAGGGACAGATATCCCATGAAGGGACCGGTGCATCAAAGATATCCCATGAAGGGACAGATATCCCATGAAGGGACCAGTGCATCAAAGATATCCCATGAAAGGACAGATATCCCATGAAGGGACAGATATCCCATGAAGGGACCGGTGCATCAAAGATATCCCATGAAGGGACCAGTGCATCAAAGATATCCCATGAAGGGACCAGTGCATCAAAGATATTCCATGAAGGGACAGATATCCCATGAAGGGACCAGTGCATTAAAGATATCCCATGAAGGGACCGGTGCATCAAAGATATCCCATGAAGGGACCGGTGCATCAAAGATATCCCATGAAGGGACCAGTGCATCAAAGATATCCCATGAAGGGACAGATATCCCATGAAGGGACCAGTGCATCAAAGATATCCCATGAAGGGACAGATATCCCATGAAGGGACAGATATCCCATGAAGGGACAGATATCCCATGAAGGGACAGATATCCCATGAAGGGACAGATATCCCATGAAGGGACCGGTGCATCAAAGATATCCCATGAAGGGACCAGTGCATCAAAGATATCCCATGAAGGGACAGATATCCCATGAAGGGACCAGTGCATCAAAGATATCCCATGAAGGGACCAGTGCATCAAAGATATCCCATTAAGGGACAGATATCCCATGAAGGGACCAGTGCATCAAAGATATCCCATGAAGGGACCAGTGCATCAAAGATATCCCATGAAGGGACCAGTGCATCAAAGATATCCCATGAAGGGACCAGTGCATCAAAGATATCCCATGAAGGGACAGATATCCCATGAAGGGACCGGTGCATCAAAGATATCCCATGAAGGGACCAGTGCATTAAAGATATCCCCTGAAGGGACCAGTGCATCAAAGATATCCCATGAAGGGACCGGTGCATCAAAGATATCCCCTGAAGGGACCGGTGCATCAAAGATATCCCATGAAGGGACCAGTGCATCAAAGATATCCCATGAAGGGACAGATATCCCATGAAGGGACCAGTGCATCAAAGATATCCCATGAAGGGACCAGTGCATCAAAGATATCCCATGAAGGGACAGATATCCCATGAAGGGACCAGTGCATCAAAGATATCCCATGAAGGGACCAGTGCATCAAAGATATCCCATGAAGGGACCAGTGCATCAAAGATATCCCATGAAGGGACCAGTGCATCAAAGATATCCCATGAAGGGACAGATATCCCATGAAGGGACCAGTGCATCAAAGATATCCCATTAAGGGACCAGTGCATCAAAGATAACCCATTAAGGGACCAGTGCATCAAAGATATCCCAGGAAGGGACAGATATCCCGAGAAGGGACCAGTGCATCAAAGATATCCCATGAAGGGACCAGTGCATCAAAGATATCCCATGAAGGGACAGATATCCCATGAAGGGACCAGTGCATCAAAGATATCCGATGAAGGGACCAGTGCATCAAAGATATCCCATGAAGGGACAGATATCCCATGAAGGGACCAGTGCATCAAAGATATCCCATGAAGGGACAGATATCCCATGAAGGGACCAGTGCATCAAAGATATCCCATGAAGGGACGAGTGCATCAAAGATATCCCATGAAGAGACCAGTGCATCAAAGATATCCCATGAAGGGACCAGTGCATCAAAGATATCCCATGAAGGGACCAGTGCATCAAAGATATCCCATGAAGGGACCAGTGCATCAAAGATATCCCATGAAGAGACCAGTGCATCAAAGATATCCCATGAAGGGACCAGTGCATCAAAGATATCCCATGAAGGGACAGATATCCCATGAAGGGACCAGTGCATCAAAGATATCCCATGAAGGGACCAGTGCATCAAAGATATCCCATGAAGGGACAGATATCCCATGAAGGGACCAGTGCATCAAAGATATCCGATGAAGGGACCAGTGCATCAAAGATATCCCATGAAGGGACAGATATCCCATGAAGGGACCAGTGCATCAAAGATATCCCATGAAGGGACCAGTGCATCAAAGATATCCCATGAAGGGACAGATATTCCATGAAGGGACCAGTGCATCAAAGATATCCCATGAAGGGACCGATATCCCATGAAGGGACCAGTGCATCAAAGATATCCCATGAAGGGACCAGTGCATCAAAGATATCCCATTAAGGGACCAGTGCATCAAAGATATCCCATTAAGGGACCAGTGCATCAAAGATATCCCATTAAGGGACCAGTGCATCAAAGATATCCCAGGAAGGGACAGATATCCCGAGAAGGGACCAGTGCATCAAATATATCCCATGAAGGGACCGGTGCATCAAAGATATCCCATGAAGGGACCAGTGCATCAAAGATATCCCATGAAGGGACCAGTGCATCAAAGATATCCCATGAAGAGACCAGTGCATCAAAGATATCCCATGAAGGGACCAGTGCATCAAAGATATCCCATGAAGGGACCAGTGCATCAAAGATATCCCATGAAGAGACCAGTGCATCAAAGATATCCCATGAAGGGACCAGTGCATCAAAGATATCCCATGAAGGGACAGATATCCCATGAAGGGACCGGTGCATCAAAGATATCCCATGAAGGGACCAGTGCATCAAAGATATCCCATGAAGGGACAGATATCCCATGAAGGGACCAGTGCATCAAAGATATCCCATGAAGGGACCAGTGCATCAAAGATATCCCATGAAGGGACCAGTGCATCAAAGATATCCCATGAAGAGACCAGTGCATCAAAGATATCCCATGAAGGGACCAGTGCATCAAAGATATCCCATGAAGGGACAGATATCCCATGAAGGGACCAGTGCATCAAAGATATCCCATGAAGGGACCGGTGCATCAAAGATATCCCATGAAGGGACCGGTGCATCAAAGATATCCCATGAAGGGACAGATATCCCATGAAGGGACCAGTGCATCAAAGATATCCCATGAAGGGACAGATATCCCATGAAGGGACCGGTGCATCAAAGATATCCCATGAAGGGACCAGTGCATTAAAGATATCCCCTGAAGGGACCAGTGCATCAAAGATATCCCATGAAGGGACCGGTGCATCAAAGATATCCCCTGAAGGGACCGGTGCATCAAAGATATCCCATGAAGGGACCAGTGCATCAAAGATATCCCATGAAGGGACAGATATCCCATGAAGGGACCAGTGCATCAAAGATATCCCATGAAGGGACCAGTGCATCAAAGATATCCCATGAAGGGACAGATATCCCATGAAGGGACCAGTGCATCAAAGATATCCCATGAAGGGACCAGTGCATCAAAGATATCCCATGAAGGGACCAGTGCATCAAAGATATCCCATGAAGGGACCAGTGCATCAAAGATATCCCATGAAGGGACAGATATCCCATGAAGGGACCAGTGCATCAAAGATATCCCATTAAGGGACCAGTGCATCAAAGATAACCCATTAAGGGACCAGTGCATCAAAGATATCCCAGGAAGGGACAGATATCCCGAGGAGGGACCAGTGCATCAAAGATATCCCATGAAGGGACCAGTGCATCAAAGATATCCCATGAAGGGACAGATATCCCATGAAGGGACCAGTGCATCAAAGATATCCGATGAAGGGACCAGTGCATCAAAGATATCCCATGAAGGGACAGATATCCCATGAAGGGACCAGTGCATCAAAGATATCCCATGAAGGGACAGATATCCCATGAAGGGACCAGTGCATCAAAGATATCCCATGAAGGGACGAGTGCATCAAAGATATCCCATGAAGAGACCAGTGCATCAAAGATATCCCATGAAGGGACCAGTGCATCAAAGATATCCCATGAAGGGACCAGTGCATCAAAGATATCCCATTAAGGGACCAGTGCATCAAAGATATCCCATGAAGAGACCAGTGCATCAAAGATATCCCATGAAGGGACCAGTGCATCAAAGATATCCCATGAAGGGACAGATATCCCATGAAGGGACCAGTGCATCAAAGATATCCCATGAAGGGACCAGTGCATCAAAGATATCCCATGAAGGGACAGATATCCCATGAAGGGACCAGTGCATCAAAGATATCCGATGAAGGGACCAGTGCATCAAAGATATCCCATGAAGGGACAGATATCCCATGAAGGGACCAGTGCATCAAAGATATCCCATGAAGGGACCAGTGCATCAAAGATATCCCATGAAGGGACAGATATTCCATGAAGGGACCAGTGCATCAAAGATATCCCATGAAGGGACCGATATCCCATGAAGGGACCAGTGCATCAAAGATATCCCATGAAGGGACCAGTGCATCAAAGATATCCCATTAAGGGACCAGTGCATCAAAGATATCCCATTAAGGGACCAGTGCATCAAAGATATCCCATTAAGGGACCAGTGCATCAAAGATATCCCAGGAAGGGACAGATATCCCGAGAAGGGACCAGTGCATCAAATATATCCCATGAAGGGACCGGTGCATCAAAGATATCCCATGAAGGGACCAGTGCATCAAAGATATCCCATGAAGGGACCAGTGCATCAAAGATATCCCATGAAGAGACCAGTGCATCAAAGATATCCCATGAAGGGACCAGTGCATCAAAGATATCCCATGAAGGGACCAGTGCATCAAAGATATCCCATGAAGGGACCAGTGCATCAAAGATATCCCATGAAGAGACCAGTGCATCAAAGATATCCCATGAAGGGACCAGTGCATCAAAGATATCCCATGAAGGGACAGATATCCCATGAAGGGACCAGTGCATCAAAGATATCCCATGAAGGGACCAGTGCATCAAAGATATCCCATGAAGGGACAGATATCCCATGAAGGGACCAGTGCATCAAAGATATCCGATGAAGGAACTAGTGCATCAAAGATATCCCATGAAGGGACAGATATCCCATGAAGGGACCAGTGCATCAAAGATATCCCATGAAGGGACAGATATCCCATGAAGGGACCAGTGCATCAAAGATATCCCATGAAGGGACCGGTGCATCAAAGATATCCCATGAAGGGACCGGTGCATCAAAGATATCCCATGAAGGGACAGATATCCCATGAAGGGACCAGTGCATCAAAGATATCCCATGAAGGGACAGATATCCCATGAAGGGACAGATATCCCATGAAGGGACAGATATCCCATGAAGGGACAGATATCCCATGAAGGGACAGATATCCCATGAAGGGACAGATATCCCATGAAGGGACAGATATCCCATGAAGGGACAGATATCCCATGAAGGGACAGATATCCCATGAAGGGACAGATATCCCATGAAGGGACCGGTGCATCAAAGATATCCCATGAAGGGACCAGTGCATCAAAGATATCCCATGAAGGGACAGATATCCCATGAAGGGACCAGTGCATCAAAGATATCCCATGAAGGGACAGATATCCCATGAAGGGACCGGTGCATCAAAGATATCCCATGAAGGGACAGATATCCCATGAAGGGACCAGTGCATCAAAGATATCCCATGAAGGGACAGATATCCCATAAAGGGACAGATATCCCATGAAGGGACAGATATCCCATGAAGGGACCGGTGCATCAAAGATATCCCATGAAGGGACCAGTGCATCAAAGATATCCCATGAAGGGACCAGTGCATCAAAGATATCCCATGAAGGGACAGATATCCCATGAAGGGACCAGTGCATCAAAGATATCCCATGAAGGGACCGGTGCATCAAAGATATCCCATGAAGGGACCGGTGCATCAAAGATATCCCATGAAGGGACCAGTGCATCAAAGATATCCCATGAAGGGACAGATATCCCATGAAGGGACCAGTGCATCAAAGATATCCCATGAAGGGACAGATATCCCATGAAGGGACAGATATCCCATGAAGGGACAGATATCCCATGAAGGGACCGGTGCATCAAAGATATCCCATGAAGGGACCAGTGCATCAAAGATATCCCATGAAGGGACAGATATCCCATGAAGGGACCAGTGCATCAAAGATATCCCATGAAGGGACCAGTGCATCAAAGATATCCCATTAAGGGACAGATATCCCATGAAGGGACCAGTGCATCAAAGATATCCCATGAAGGGACCAGTGCATCAAAGATATTCCATGAAGGGACCAGTGCATCAAAGATATCCCATGAAGGGACCAGTGCATCAAAGATATCCCATGAAGGGACAGATATCCCATGAAGGGACCGGTGCATCAAAGATATCCCATGAAGGGACCAGTGCATTAAAGATATCCCCTGAAGGGACCAGTGCATCAAAGATATCCCATGAAGGGACCGGTGCATCAAAGATATCCCCTGAAGGGACCGGTGCATCAAAGATATCCCATGAAGGGACCAGTGCATCAAAGATATCCCATGAAGGGACAGATATCCCATGAAGGGACCAGTGCATCAAAGATATCCCATGAAGGGACCAGTGCATCAAAGATATCCCATGAAGGGACAGATATCCCATGAAGGGACCAGTGCATCAAAGATATCCGATGAAGGAACTAGTGCATCAAAGATATCCCATGAAGGGACAGATATCCCATGAAGGGACCAGTGCATCAAAGATATCCCATGAAGGGACAGATATCCCATGAAGGGACCAGTGCATCAAAGATATCCCATGAAGGGACCGGTGCATCAAAGATATCCGATGAAGGGACCAGTGCATCAAAGATATCCCATGAAGGGACAGATATCCCATGAAGGGACCAGTGCATCAAAGATATCCCATGAAGGGACAGATATCCCATGAAGGGACCAGTGCATCAAAGATATCCCATGAAGGGACAGATATCCCATGAAGGGACCAGTGCATCAAAGATATCCCATGAAGGGACGAGTGCATCAAAGATATCCCATGAAGAGACCAGTGCATCAAAGATATCCCATGAAGGGACCAGTGCATCAAAGATATCCCATGAAGGGACCAGTGCATCAAAGATATCCCATTAAGGGACCAGTGCATCAAAGATATCCCATGAAGAGACCAGTGCATCAAAGATATCCCATGAAGGGACCAGTGCATCAAAGATATCCCATGAAGGGACAGATATCCCATGAAGGGACCAGTGCATCAAAGATATCCCATGAAGGGACCAGTGCATCAAAGATATCCCATGAAGGGACAGATATCCCATGAAGGGACCAGTGCATCAAAGATATCCCATGAAGGGACCAGTGCATCAAAGATATCCCATGAAGGGACAGATATCCCATGAAGGGACCAGTGCATCAAAGATATCCCATGAAGGGACCAGTGCATCAAAGATATCCCATGAAGGGACAGATATTCCATGAAGGGACCAGTGCATCAAAGATATCCCATGAAGGGACCGATATCCCATGAAGGGACCAGTGCATCAAAGATATCCCATGAAGGGACCAGTGCATCAAAGATATCCCATTAAGGGACCAGTGCATCAAAGATATCCCATTAAGGGACCAGTGCATCAAAGATATCCCATTAAGGGACCAGTGCATCAAAGATATCCCAGGAAGGGACAGATATCCCGAGAAGGGACCAGTGCATCAAATATATCCCATGAAGGGACCGGTGCATCAAAGATATCCCATGAAGGGACCAGTGCATCAAAGATATCCCATGAAGAGACCAGTGCATCAAAGATATCCCATGAAGGGACCAGTGCATCAAAGATATCCCATGAAGGGACCAGTGCATCAAAGATATCCCATGAAGGGACCAGTGCATCAAAGATATCCCATGAAGAGACCAGTGCATCAAAGATATCCCATGAAGGGACCAGTGCATCAAAGATATCCCATGAAGGGACAGATATCCCATGAAGGGACCAGTGCATCAAAGATATCCCATGAAGGGACCAGTGCATCAAAGATATCCCATGAAGGGACAGATATCCCATGAAGGGACCAGTGCATCAAAGATATCCGATGAAGGAACTAGTGCATCAAAGATATCCCATGAAGGGACAGATATCCCATGAAGGGACCAGTGCATCAAAGATATCCCATGAAGGGACAGATATCCCATGAAGGGACCAGTGCATCAAAGATATCCCATGAAGGGACCGGTGCATCAAAGATATCCCATGAAGGGACCGGTGCATCAAAGATATCCCATGAAGGGACAGATATCCCATGAAGGGACCAGTGCATCAAAGATATCCCATGAAGGGACAGATATCCCATGAAGGGACCGGTGCATCAAAGATATCCCATGAAGGGACCAGTGCATTAAAGATATCCCCTGAAGGGACCAGTGCATCAAAGATATCCCATGAAGGGACCGGTGCATCAAAGATATCCCCTGAAGGGACCGGTGCATCAAAGATATCCCATGAAGGGACCAGTGCATCAAAGATATCCCATGAAGGGACAGATATCCCATGAAGGGACCAGTGCATCAAAGATATCCCATGAAGGGACCAGTGCATCAAAGATATCCCATGAAGGGACAGATATCCCATGAAGGGACCAGTGCATCAAAGATATCCCATGAAGGGACCAGTGCATCAAAGATATCCCATGAAGGGACCAGTGCATCAAAGATATCCCATGAAGGGACCAGTGCATCAAAGATATCCCATGAAGGGACAGATATCCCATGAAGGGACCAGTGCATCAAAGATATCCCATTAAGGGACCAGTGCATCAAAGATAACCCATTAAGGGACCAGTGCATCAAAGATATCCCAGGAAGGGACAGATATCCCGAGAAGGGACCAGTGCATCAAAGATATCCCATGAAGGGACCAGTGCATCAAAGATATCCCATGAAGGGACAGATATCCCATGAAGGGACCAGTGCATCAAAGATATCCGATGAAGGGACCAGTGCATCAAAGATATCCCATGAAGGGACAGATATCCCATGAAGGGACCAGTGCATCAAAGATATCCCATGAAGGGACAGATATCCCATGAAGGGACCAGTGCATCAAAGATATCCCATGAAGGGACGAGTGCATCAAAGATATCCCATGAAGAGACCAGTGCATCAAAGATATCCCATGAAGGGACCAGTGCATCAAAGATATCCCATGAAGGGACCAGTGCATCAAAGATATCCCATTAAGGGACCAGTGCATCAAAGATATCCCATGAAGAGACCAGTGCATCAAAGATATCCCATGAAGGGACCAGTGCATCAAAGATATCCCATGAAGGGACAGATATCCCATGAAGGGACCAGTGCATCAAAGATATCCCATGAAGGGACCAGTGCATCAAAGATATCCCATGAAGGGACAGATATCCCATGAAGGGACCAGTGCATCAAAGATATCCGATGAAGGGACCAGTGCATCAAAGATATCCCATGAAGGGACAGATATCCCATGAAGGGACCAGTGCATCAAAGATATCCCATGAAGGGACCAGTGCATCAAAGATATCCCATGAAGGGACAGATATTCCATGAAGGGACCAGTGCATCAAAGATATCCCATGAAGGGACCGATATCCCATGAAGGGACCAGTGCATCAAAGATATCCCATGAAGGGACCAGTGCATCAAAGATATCCCATTAAGGGACCAGTGCATCAAAGATATCCCATTAAGGGACCAGTGCATCAAAGATATCCCATTAAGGGACCAGTGCATCAAAGATATCCCAGGAAGGGACAGATATCCCGAGAAGGGACCAGTGCATCAAATATATCCCATGAAGGGACCGGTGCATCAAAGATATCCCATGAAGGGACCAGTGCATCAAAGATATCCCATGAAGGGACCAGTGCATCAAAGATATCCCATGAAGAGACCAGTGCATCAAAGATATCCCATGAAGGGACCAGTGCATCAAAGATATCCCATGAAGGGACCAGTGCATCAAAGATATCCCATGAAGGGACCAGTGCATCAAAGATATCCCATGAAGAGACCAGTGCATCAAAGATATCCCATGAAGGGACCAGTGCATCAAAGATATCCCATGAAGGGACAGATATCCCATGAAGGGACCAGTGCATCAAAGATATCCCATGAAGGGACCAGTGCATCAAAGATATCCCATGAAGGGACAGATATCCCATGAAGGGACCAGTGCATCAAAGATATCCGATGAAGGAACTAGTGCATCAAAGATATCCCATGAAGGGACAGATATCCCATGAAGGGACCAGTGCATCAAAGATATCCCATGAAGGGACAGATATCCCATGAAGGGACCAGTGCATCAAAGATATCCCATGAAGGGACCGGTGCATCAAAGATATCCCATGAAGGGACCGGTGCATCAAAGATATCCCATGAAGGGACAGATATCCCATGAAGGGACCAGTGCATCAAAGATATCCCATGAAGGGACAGATATCCCATGAAGGGACAGATATCCCATGAAGGGACAGATATCCCATGAAGGGACAGATATCCCATGAAGGGACAGATATCCCATGAAGGGACAGATATCCCATGAAGGGACAGATATCCCATGAAGGGACAGATATCCCATGAAGGGACAGATATCCCATGAAGGGACAGATATCCCATGAAGGGACAGATATCCCATGAAGGGACCGGTGCATCAAAGATATCCCATGAAGGGACCAGTGCATCAAAGATATCCCATGAAGGGACAGATATCCCATGAAGGGACCAGTGCATCAAAGATATCCCATGAAGGGACAGATATCCCATGAAGGGACCGGTGCATCAAAGATATCCCATGAAGGGACAGATATCCCATGAAGGGACCAGTGCATCAAAGATATCCCATGAAGGGACAGATATCCCATAAAGGGACAGATATCCCATGAAGGGACAGATATCCCATGAAGGGACCGGTGCATCAAAGATATCCCATGAAGGGACCAGTGCATCAAAGATATCCCATGAAGGGACCAGTGCATCAAAGATATCCCATGAAGGGACAGATATCCCATGAAGGGACCAGTGCATCAAAGATATCCCATGAAGGGACCGGTGCATCAAAGATATCCCATGAAGGGACCGGTGCATCAAAGATATCCCATGAAGGGACCAGTGCATCAAAGATATCCCATGAAGGGACAGATATCCCATGAAGGGACCAGTGCATCAAAGATATCCCATGAAGGGACAGATATCCCATGAAGGGACAGATATCCCATGAAGGGACAGATATCCCATGAAGGGACAGATATCCCATGAAGGGACCGGTGCATCAAAGATATCCCATGAAGGGACCAGTGCATCAAAGATATCCCATGAAGGGACAGATATCCCATGAAGGGACCAGTGCATCAAAGATATCCCATGAAGGGACCAGTGCATCAAAGATATCCCATTAAGGGACAGATATCCCATGAAGGGACCAGTGCATCAAAGATATCCCATGAAGGGACCAGTGCATCAAAGATATTCCATGAAGGGACCAGTGCATCAAAGATATCCCATGAAGGGACCAGTGCATCAAAGATATCCCATGAAGGGACAGATATCCCATGAAGGGACCGGTGCATCAAAGATATCCCATGAAGGGACCAGTGCATTAAAGATATCCCCTGAAGGGACCAGTGCATCAAAGATATCCCATGAAGGGACCGGTGCATCAAAGATATCCCCTGAAGGGACCGGTGCATCAAAGATATCCCATGAAGGGACCAGTGCATCAAAGATATCCCATGAAGGGACAGATATCCCATGAAGGGACCAGTGCATCAAAGATATCCCATGAAGGGACCAGTGCATCAAAGATATCCCATGAAGGGACAGATATCCCATGAAGGGACCAGTGCATCAAAGATATCCGATGAAGGAACTAGTGCATCAAAGATATCCCATGAAGGGACAGATATCCCATGAAGGGACCAGTGCATCAAAGATATCCCATGAAGGGACAGATATCCCATGAAGGGACCAGTGCATCAAAGATATCCCATGAAGGGACCGGTGCATCAAAGATATCCGATGAAGGGACCAGTGCATCAAAGATATCCCATGAAGGGACAGATATCCCATGAAGGGACCAGTGCATCAAAGATATCCCATGAAGGGACAGATATCCCATGAAGGGACCAGTGCATCAAAGATATCCCATGAAGGGACGAGTGCATCAAAGATATCCCATGAAGAGACCAGTGCATCAAAGATATCCCATGAAGGGACCAGTGCATCAAAGATATCCCATGAAGGGACCAGTGCATCAAAGATATCCCATGAAGGGACCAGTGCATCAAAGATATCCCATGAAGAGACCAGTGCATCAAAGATATCCCATGAAGGGACCAGTGCATCAAAGATATCCCATGAAGGGACAGATATCCCATGAAGGGACCAGTGCATCAAAGATATCCCATGAAGGGACCAGTGCATCAAAGATATCCCATGAAGGGACAGATATTCCATGAAGGGACCAGTGCATCAAAGATATCCCATGAAGGGACCGATATCCCATGAAGGGACCAGTGCATCAAAGATATCCCATGAAGGGACCAGTGCATCAAAGATATCCCATTAAGGGACCAGTGCATCAAAGATATCCCATTAAGGGACCAGTGCATCAAAGATATCCCATTAAGGGACAGATATCCCGATAAGGGACCAGTGCATCAAATATATCCCATGAAGGGACCGGTGCATCAAAGATATCCCATGAAGGGACCAGTGCATCAAAGATATCCCATGAAGGGACCAGTGCATCAAAGATATCCCATGAAGAGACCAGTGCATCAAAGATATCCCATGAAGGGACCAGTGCATCAAAGATATCCCATGAAGGGACCAGTGCATCAAAGATATCCCATGAAGGGACCAGTGCATCAAAGATATCCCATGAAGAGACCAGTGCATCAAAGATATCCCATGAAGGGACCAGTGCATCAAAGATATCCCATGAAGGGACAGATATCCCATGAAGGGACCAGTGCATCAAAGATATCCCATGAAGGGACCAGTGCATCAAAGATATCCCATGAAGGGACAGATATCCCATGAAGGGACCAGTGCATCAAAGATATCCGATGAAGGAACTAGTGCATCAAAGATATCCCATGAAGGGACAGATATCCCATGAAGGGACCAGTGCATCAAAGATATCCCATGAAGGGACAGATATCCCATGAAGGGACCAGTGCATCAAAGATATCCCATGAAGGGACCGGTGCATCAAAGATATCCCATGAAGGGACCGGTGCATCAAAGATATCCCATGAAGGGACAGATATCCCATGAAGGGACCAGTGCATCAAAGATATCCCATGAAGGGACCGGTGCATCAAAGATATCCCATGAAGGGACCAGTGCATCAAAGATATCCCATGAAGGGACAGATATCCCATGAAGGGACCAGTGCATCAAAGATATCCCATGAAGGGACAGATATCCCATGAAGGGACAGATATCCCATGAAGGGACAGATATCCCATGAAGGGACAGATATCCCATGAAGGGACAGATATCCCATGAAGGGACCGGTGCATCAAAGATATCCCATGAAGGGACCAGTGCATCAAAGATATCCCATGAAGGGACAGATATCCCATGAAGGGACCAGTGCATCAAAGATATCCCATGAAGGGACAGATATCCCATGAAGGGACCGGTGCATCAAAGATATCCCATGAAGGGACAGATATCCCATGAAGGGACCAGTGCATCAAAGATATCCCATGAAGGGACAGATATCCCATGAAGGGACAGATATCCCATGAAGGGACCGGTGCATCAAAGATATCCCATGAAGGGACCAGTGCATCAAAGATATCCCATGAAGGGACCAGTGCATCAAAGATATCCCATGAAGGGACAGATATCCCATGAAGGGACCAGTGCATCAAAGATATCCCATGAAGGGACCGGTGCATCAAAGATATCCCATGAAGGGACCGGTGCATCAAAGATATCCCATGAAGGGACCAGTGCATCAAAGATATCCCATGAAGGGACAGATATCCCATGAAGGGACCAGTGCATCAAAGATATCCCATGAAGGGACAGATATCCCATGAAGGGACAGATATCCCATGAAGGGACAGATATCCCATGAAGGGACAGATATCCCATGAAGGGACAGATATCCCATGAAGGGACCGGTGCATCAAAGATATCCCATGAAGGGACCAGTGCATCAAAGATATCCCATGAAGGGACAGATATCCCATGAAGGGACCAGTGCATCAAAGATATCCCATGAAGGGACCAGTGCATCAAAGATATCCCATTAAGGGACAGATATCCCATGAAGGGACCAGTGCATCAAAGATATCCCATGAAGGGACCAGTGCATCAAAGATATCCCATGAAGGGACCAGTGCATCAAAGATATCCCATGAAGGGACCAGTGCATCAAAGATATCCCATGAAGGGACAGATATCCCATGAAGGGACCGGTGCATCAAAGATATCCCATGAAGGGACCAGTGCATTAAAGATATCCCCTGAAGGGACCAGTGCATCAAAGATATCCCATGAAGGGACCGGTGCATCAAAGATATCCCCTGAAGGGACCGGTGCATCAAAGATATCCCATGAAGGGACCAGTGCATCAAAGATATCCCATGAAGGGACAGATATCCCATGAAGGGACCAGTGCATCAAAGATATCCCATGAAGGGACCAGTGCATCAAAGATATCCCATGAAGGGACAGATATCCCATGAAGGGACCAGTGCATCAAAGATATCCCATGAAGGGACCGATATCCCATGAAGGGACCAGTGCATCAAAGATATCCCATGAAGGGACCAGTGCATCAAAGATATCCCATGAAGGGACCAGTGCATCAAAGATATCCCATGAAGGGACAGATATCCCATGAAGGGACCAGTGCATCAAAGATATCCCATTAAGGGACCAGTGCATCAAAGATAACCCATTAAGGGACCAGTGCATCAAAGATATCCCAGGAAGGGACAGATATCCCGAGAAGGGACCAGTGCATCAAAGATATCCCATGAAGGGACCAGTGCATCAAAGATATCCCATGAAGGGACAGATATCCCATGAAGGGACCAGTGCATCAAAGATATCCGATGAAGGGACCAGTGCATCAAAGATATCCCATGAAGGGACAGATATCCCATGAAGGGACCAGTGCATCAAAGATATCCCATGAAGGGACAGATATCCCATGAAGGGACCAGTGCATCAAAGATATCCCATGAAGGGACGAGTGCATCAAAGATATCCCATGAAGAGACCAGTGCATCAAAGATATCCCATGAAGGGACCAGTGCATCAAAGATATCCCATGAAGGGACCAGTGCATCAAAGATATCCCATGAAGGGACCAGTGCATCAAAGATATCCCATGAAGAGACCAGTGCATCAAAGATATCCCATGAAGGGACCAGTGCATCAAAGATATCCCATGAAGGGACAGATATCCCATGAAGGGACCAGTGCATCAAAGATATCCCATGAAGGGACCAGTGCATCAAAGATATCCCATGAAGGGACAGATATCCCATGAAGGGACCAGTGCATCAAAGATATCCGATGAAGGGACCAGTGCATCAAAGATATCCCATGAAGGGACAGATATCCCATGAAGGGACCAGTGCATCAAAGATATCCCATGAAGGGACCAGTGCATCAAAGATATCCCATGAAGGGACAGATATTCCATGAAGGGACCAGTGCATCAAAGATATCCCATGAAGGGACCGATATCCCATGAAGGGACCGATATCCCATGAAGGGACCAGTGCATCAAAGATATCCCATGAAGGGACCAGTGCATCAAAGATATCCCATTAAGGGACCAGTGCATCAAAGATATCCCATTAAGGGACCAGTGCATCAAAGATATCCCATTAAGGGACCAGTGCATCAAAGATATCCCATTAAGGGACCAGTGCATCAAAGATATCCCAGGAAGGGACAGATATCCCGAGAAGGGACCAGTGCATCAAATATATCCCATGAAGGGACCGGTGCATCAAAGATATCCCATGAAGGGACCAGTGCATCAAAGATATCCCATGAAGGGACCAGTGCATCAAAGATATCCCATGAAGAGACCAGTGCATCAAAGATATCCCATGAAGGGACCAGTGCATCAAAGATATCCCATGAAGGGACCAGTGCATCAAAGATATCCCATGAAGGGACCAGTGCATCAAAGATATCCCATGAAGGGACCAGTGCATCAAAGATATCCCATGAAGGGACCAGTGCATCAAAGATATCCCATGAAGGGACAGATATCCCATGAAGGGACCAGTGCATTAAAGATATCCCATGAAGGGACCAGTGCATCAAAGATATCCCATGAAGGGACAGATATCCCATGAAGGGACCAGTGCATCAAAGATATCCGATGAAGGAACTAGTGCATCAAAGATATCCCATGAAGGGACAGATATCCCATGAAGGGACCAGTGCATCAAAGATATCCCATGAAGGGACAGATATCCCATGAAGGGACCAGTGCATCAAAGATATCCCATGAAGGGACCGGTGCATCAAAGATATCCCATGAAGGGACCGGTGCATCAAAGATATCCCATGAAGGGACAGATATCCCATGAAGGGACCAGTGCATCAAAGATATCCCATGAAGGGACCGGTGCATCAAAGATATCCCATGAAGGGACCAGTGCATCAAAGATATCCCATGAAGGGACAGATATCCCATGAAGGGACCAGTGCATCAAAGATATCCCATGAAGGGACAGATATCCCATGAAGGGACAGATATCCCATGAAGGGACAGATATCCCATGAAGGGACAGATATCCCATGAAGGGACAGATATCCCATGAAGGGACAGATATCCCATGAAGGGACAGATATCCCATGAAGGGACAGATATCCCATGAAGGGACAGATATCCCATGAAGGGACCGGTGCATCAAAGATATCCCATGAAGGGACCAGTGCATCAAAGATATCCCATGAAGGGACAGATATCCCATGAAGGGACCAGTGCATCAAAGATATCCCATGAAGGGACAGATATCCCATGAAGGGACCGGTGCATCAAAGATATCCCATGAAGGGACAGATATCCCATGAAGGGACCAGTGCATCAAAGATATCCCATGAAGGGACAGATATCCCATGAAGGGACAGATATCCCATGAAGGGACAGATATCCCATGAAGGGACAGATATCCCATGAAGGGACAGATATCCCATGAAGGGACAGATATCCCATGAAGGGACAGATATCCCATGAAGGGACCGGTGCATCAAAGATATCCCATGAAGGGACCAGTGCATCAAAGATATCCCATGAAGGGACCAGTGCATCAAAGATATCCCATGAAGGGACAGATATCCCATGAAGGGACCAGTGCATCAAAGATATCCCATGAAGGGACCGGTGCATCAAAGATATCCCATGAAGGGACCGGTGCATTAAAGATATCCCATGAAGGGACCAGTGCATCAAAGATATCCCATGAAGGGACAGATATCCCATGAAGGGACCAGTGCATCAAAGATATCCCATGAAGGGACAGATATCCCATGAAGGGACAGATATCCCATGAAGGGACAGATATCCCATGAAGGGACAGATATCCCATGAAGGGACCGGTGCATCAAAGATATCCCATGAAGGGACCAGTGCATCAAAGATATCCCATGAAGGGACAGATATCCCATGAAGGGACCAGTGCATCAAAGATATCCCATGAAGGGACCAGTGCATCAAAGATATCCCATTAAGGGACAGATATCCCATGAAGGGACCAGTGCATCAAAGATATCCCATGAAGGGACCAGTGCATCAAAGATATCCCATGAAGGGACCAGTGCATCAAAGATATCCCATGAAGGGACCAGTGCATCAAAGATATCCCATGAAGGGACAGATATCCCATGAAGGGACCGGTGCATCAAAGATATCCCATGAAGGGACCAGTGCATTAAAGATATCCCCTGAAGGGACCAGTGCATCAAAGATATCCCATGAAGGGACCGGTGCATCAAAGATATCCCCTGAAGGGACCGGTGCATCAAAGATATCCCATGAAGGGACCAGTGCATCAAAGATATCCCATGAAGGGACAGATATCCCATGAAGGGACCAGTGCATCAAAGATATCCCATGAAGGGACCAGTGCATCAAAGATATCCCATGAAGGGACCGATATCCCATGAAGGGACCAGTGCATCAAAGATATCCCATGAAGGGACCGATATCCCATGAAGGGACCAGTGCATCAAAGATATCCGATGAAGGAACTAGTGCATCAAAGATATCCCATGAAGGGACAGATATCCCATGAAGGGACCAGTGCATCAAAGATATCCCATGAAGGGACAGATATCCCATGAAGGGACCAGTGCATCAAAGATATCCCATGAAGGGACCGGTGCATCAAAGATATCCCATGAAGGGACCAGTGCATCAAAGATATCCCATGAAGGGACCGGTGCATCAAAGATATCCCATGAAGGGACCAGTGCATCAAAGATATCCCATGAAGGGACAGATATCCCATGAAGGGACCAGTGCATCAAAGATATCCCATGAAGGGACAGATATCCCATGAAGGGACAGATATCCCATGAAGGGACAGATATCCCATGAAGGGACCGGTGCATCAAAGATATCCCATGAAGGGACAGATATCCCATGAAGGGACAGATATCCCATGAAGGGACCAGTGCATCAAAGATATCCCATGAAGGGACAGATATCCCATGAAGGGACCGGTGCATCAAAGATATCCCATGAAGGGACCAGTGCATCAAAGATATCCCATGAAGGGACCAGTGCATCAAAGATATCCCATGAAGGGACCAGTGCATCAAAGATATCCCATGAAGGGACAGATATCCCATGAAGGGACCAGTGCATCAAAGATATCCCATGAAGGGACCGGTGCATCAAAGATATCCCATGAAGGGACCGGTGCATTAAAGATATCCCATGAAGGGACCAGTGCATCAAAGATATCCCATGAAGGGACAGATATCCCATGAAGGGACCAGTGCATCAAAGATATCCCATGAAGGGACAGATATCCCATGAAGGGACAGATATCCCATGAAGGGACAGATATCCCATGAAGGGACAGATATCCCATGAAGGGACCGGTGCATCAAAGATATCCCATGAAGGGACCAGTGCATCAAAGATATCCCATGAAGGGACAGATATCCCATGAAGGGACCAGTGCATCAAAGATATCCCATGAAGGGACCAGTGCATCAAAGATATCCCATTAAGGGACAGATATCCCATGAAGGGACCAGTGCATCAAAGATATCCCATGAAGGGACCAGTGCATCAAAGATATCCCATGAAGGGACCAGTGCATCAAAGATATCCCATGAAGGGACCAGTGCATCAAAGATATCCCATGAAGGGACAGATATCCCATGAAGGGACCGGTGCATCAAAGATATCCCATGAAGGGACCAGTGCATTAAAGATATCCCCTGAAGGGACCAGTGCATCAAAGATATCCCATGAAGGGACCGGTGCATCAAAGATATCCCCTGAAGGGACCGGTGCATCAAAGATATCCCATGAAGGGACCAGTGCATCAAAGATATCCCATGAAGGGACAGATATCCCATGAAGGGACCAGTGCATCAAAGATATCCCATGAAGGGACCAGTGCATCAAAGATATCCCATGAAGGGACCGATATCCCATGAAGGGACCAGTGCATCAAAGATATCCCATGAAGGGACCGATATCCCATGAAGGGACCAGTGCATCAAAGATATCCGATGAAGGAACTAGTGCATCAAAGATATCCCATGAAGGGACAGATATCCCATGAAGGGACCAGTGCATCAAAGATATCCCATGAAGGGACAGATATCCCATGAAGGGACCAGTGCATCAAAGATATCCCATGAAGGGACCGGTGCATCAAAGATATCCCATGAAGGGACCAGTGCATCAAAGATATCCCATGAAGGGACCGGTGCATCAAAGATATCCCATGAAGGGACCAGTGCATCAAAGATATCCCATGAAGGGACAGATATCCCATGAAGGGACCAGTGCATCAAAGATATCCCATGAAGGGACAGATATCCCATGAAGGGACAGATATCCCATGAAGGGACAGATATCCCATGAAGGGACCGGTGCATCAAAGATATCCCATGAAGGGACAGATATCCCATGAAGGGACAGATATCCCATGAAGGGACCAGTGCATCAAAGATATCCCATGAAGGGACAGATATCCCATGAAGGGACCGGTGCATCAAAGATATCCCATGAAGGGACCAGTGCATCAAAGATATCCCATGAAGGGACCAGTGCATCAAAGATATCCCATGAAGGGACCAGTGCATCAAAGATATCCCATGAAGGGACAGATATCCCATGAAGGGACCAGTGCATCAAAGATATCCCATGAAGGGACCAGTGCATCAAAGATATCCCATGAAGGGACCAGTGCATCAAAGATATCCCATGAAGGGACCAGTGCATCAAAGATATCCCATGAAGGGACAGATATCCCATGAAGGGACCGGTGCATCAAAGATATCCCATGAAGGGACCAGTGCATTAAAGATATCCCCTGAAGGGACCAGTGCATCAAAGATATCCCATGAAGGGACCGGTGCATCAAAGATATCCCATGAAGGGACCAGTGCATCAAAGATATCCCATGAAGGGACCAGTGCATCAAAGATATCCCATGAAGGGACAGATATCCCATGAAGGGACCAGTGCATCAAAGATATCCCATGAAGGGACAGATATCCCATGAAGGGACAGATATCCCATGAAGGGACAGATATCCCATGAAGGGACAGATATCCCATGAAGGGACAGATATCCCATGAAGGGACAGATATCCCATGAAGGGACCGGTGCATCAAAGATATCCCATGAAGGGACCAGTGCATCAAAGATATCCCATGAAGGGACAGATATCCCATGAAGGGACCAGTGCATCAAAGATATCCCATGAAGGGACAGATATCCCATGAAGGGACCAGTGCATCAAAGATATCCCATGAAGGGAACAGTGCATCAAAGATATCCCATGAAGGGACAGATATCCCATGAAGGGACCAGTGCATCAAAGATATCCCATGAAGGGACCAGTGCATCAAAGATATCCCATGAAGGGACCAGTGCATCAAAGATATCCCATGAAGGGACCAGTGCATCAAAGATATCCCATGAAGGGACAGATATCCCATGAAGGGACCGGTGCATCAAAGATATCCCATGAAGGGACCAGTGCATTAAAGATATCACCTGAAGGGACCAGTGCATCAAAGATATCCCATGAAGGGACCGGTGCATCGAAGATATCCCCTGAAGGGACCGGTGCATCAAAGATATCCCCTGAAGGGACCGGTGCATCAAAGATATCCCATGAAGGGACAGATATCCCATGAAGGGACCAGTGCATCAAAGATATCCGATGAAGGGACCAGTGCATCAAAGATATCCCATGAAGGGACCAGTGCATCAAAGATATCCCATGAAGGGACCAGTGCATCAAAGATATCCCATGAAGGGACCAGTGCATCAAAGATATCCCATGAAGGGACAGATATCCCATTCCCATGAAGGGACCAGTGCATCAAAGATATCCCATGAAGGGACCAGTGCATCAAAGATATCCCATGAAGGGACCAGTGCATCAAAGATATCCCATGAAGGGACCAGTGCATCAAAGATATCCCTTGAAGGGACCAGTGCATCAAAGATATCCCATGAAGGGACAGATATCCCATGAAGGGACCAGTGCATCAAAGATATCCCATGAAGGGACCAGTGCATCAAAGATATCCCATGAAGGGACAGATATCCCATGAAGGGACCAGTGCATCAAAGATATCCCATGAAGGGACCAGTGCATCAAAGATATCCCATGAAGGGACAGATATCCCATGAAGGGACCAGTGCATCAAAGATATCCCATGAAGGGACAGATATCCCATGAAGGGACCAGTGCATTAAAGATATCCCATGAAGGGACAGATATCCCATGAAGGGACCAGTGCATCAAAGATATCCCATGAAGGGACCAGTGCATCAAAGATATCCCATGAAGGGACAGATATCCCATGAAGGGACCAGTGCATCAAAGATATCCCATGAAGGGACAGATATCCCATGAAGGGACCAGTGCATCAAAGATATCCCATGAAGGGACCAGTGCATCAAAGATATCCCATGAAGGGACCAGTGCATCAAAGATATCCCATGAAGGGACCAGTGCATCAAAGATATCCCATGAAGGGACAGATATCCCATGAAGGGACCGGTGCATCAAAGATATCCCATGAAGGGACAGATATCCCATGAAGGGACCGGTGCATCAAAGATATCCCATGAAGGGACCGGTGCATTAAAGATATCCCATGAAGGGACCGGTGCATCAAAGATATCCCATGAAGGGACCGGTGCATCAAAGATATCCCCTGAAGGGACCGGTGCATCAAAGATATCCCCTGAAGGGACCGGTGCATCAAAGATATCCCCTGAAGGGACCGGTGCATCAAAGATATCCCATGAAGGGACCGGTGCATCAAAGATATCCCATGAAGGGACCGGTGCATCAAAGATATCCCATGAAGGGACCGGTGCATCAAAGATATCCCATGAAGGGACCGGTGCATCAAAGATATCCCATGAAGGGACAGATATCCCATGAAGGGACCAGTGCATCAAAGATATCCCATGAAGGGACCGGTGCATCAAAGATATCCCATGAAGGGACCAGTGCATCAAAGATATCCCATGAAGGGACAGATATCCCATGAAGGGACCAGTGCATCAAAGATATCCCATGAAGGGACAGATATCCCATGAAGGGACAGATATCCCATGAAGGGACAGATATCCCATGAAGGGACAGATATCCCATGAAGGGACAGATATCCCATGAAGGGACAGATATCCCATGAAGGGACAGATATCCCATGAAGGGACAGATATCCCATGAAGGGACAGATATCCCATGAAGGGACAGATATCCCATGAAGGGACAGATATCCCATGAAGGGACAGATATCCCATGAAGGGATCAGTGCATCAAAGATATCCCATGAAGGGACAGATATCCCATGAAGGGATCAGTGCATCAAAGATATCCCATGAAGGGACAGATATCCCATGAAGGGACCAGTGCATCAAAGATATCCCATGAAGGGACAGATATCCCATGAAGGGACCAGTGCATCAAAGATATCCCATGAAGGGACCAGTGCATCAAAGATATCCCATGAAGGGACAGATATCCCATGAAGGGACAGATATCCCATGAAGGGACCAGTGCATCAAAGATATCCCATGAAGGGACAGATATCCCATGAAGGGACCAGTGCATCAAAGATATCCCATGAAGGGACAGATATCCCATGAAGGGACCAGTGCATCAAAGATATCCCATTAAGGGACCAGTGCATCAAAGATATCCCATGAAGGGACCAGTGCATCAAAGATATCCCATGAAGGGACAGATATCCCATGAAGGGACCAGTGCATCAAAGATATCCCATGAAGGGACAGATATCCCATGAAGGGACCAGTGCATCAAAGATATCCCATGAAGGGACCAGTGCATCAAAGATATCCCATGAAGGGACAGATATCCCATGAAGGGACCAGTGCATCAAAGATATCCCATGAAGGGACAGATATCCCATGAAGGGACCAGTGCATCAAAGATATCCGATGAAGGGACCAGTGCATCAAAGATATCCCATGAAGGGACAGATATCCGATGAAGGGACCAGTGCATCAAAGATATCCCATGAAGGGACAGATATCCCATGAAGGGACCAGTGCATCAAAGATATCCCATGAAGGGACAGATATCCCATGAAGGGACCAGTGCATCAAAGATATCCCATGAAGGGACAGATATCCCATGAAGGGACCAGTGCATCAAAGATATCCCATGAAGGGACAGATATCCCATGAAGGGACCAGTGCATCAAAGATATCCCATGAAGGGACAGATATCCCATGAAGGGACCAGTGCATCAAAGATATCCCCTGAAGGGACCGGTGCATCAAAGATATCCCCTGAAGGGACCGGTGCATCAAAGATATCCCATGAAGGGACCGGTGCATCAAAGATATCCCATGAAGGGACCGGTGCATCAAAGATATCCCATGAAGGGACCGGTGCATCAAAGATATCCCATGAAGGGACCGGTGCATCAAAGATATCCCATGAAGGGACCGGTGCATCAAAGATATCCCATGAAGGGACCAGTGCATCAAAGATATCCCATGAAGGGACCAGTGCATCAAAGATATCCCATGAAGGGACCAGTGCATCAAAGATATCCCATGAAGGGACCAGTGCATCAAAGATATCCCATGAAGGGACAGATATCCCATGAAGGGACAGATATCCCATGAAGGGACAGATATCCCATGAAGGGACAGATATCCCATGAAGGGACAGATATCCCATGAAGGGACAGATATCCCATGAAGGGACAGATATCCCATGAAGGGACAGATATCCCATGAAGGGACAGATATCCCATGAAGGGACAGATATCCCATGAAGGGACAGATATCCCATGAAGGGACAGATATCCCATGAAGGGACCAGTGCATCAAAGATATCCCATGAAGGGACAGATATCCCATGAAGGGACCAGTGCATCAAAGATATCCCATGAAGGGACAGATATCCCATGAAGGGACCAGTGCATCAAAGATATCCCATGAAGGGACAGATATCCCATGAAGGGACAGATATCCCATGAAGGGACAGATATCCCATGAAGGGACAGATATCCCATGAAGGGACAGATATCCCATGAAGGGACAGATATCCCATGAAGGGACAGATATCCCATGAAGGGACAGATATCCCATGAAGGGACAGATATCCCATGAAGGGACAGATATCCCATGAAGGGATCAGTGCATCAAAGATATCCCATGAAGGGACAGATATCCCATGAAGGGACCAGTGCATCAAAGATATCCCATTAAGGGACCAGTGCATCAAAGATATCCCAGGAAGGGACAGATATCCCGAGAAGGGACCAGTGCATCAAATATATCCCATGAAGGGACAGATATCCCATGAAGGGACCAGTGCATCAAAGATATCCCATGAAGGGACCGGTGCATCAAAGATATCCCATGAAGGGACCGGTGCATCAAAGATATCCCATGAAGGGACAGATATCCCATGAAGGGACCAGTGCATCAAAGATATCCCATGAAGGGACAGATATCCCATGAAGGGACCGGTGCATCAAAGATATCCCATGAAGGGACCAGTGCATTAAAGATATCCCCTGAAGGGACCAGTGCATCAAAGATATCCCATGAAGGGACCGGTGCATCAAAGATATCCCCTGAAGGGACCGGTGCATCAAAGATATCCCATGAAGGGACCAGTGCATCAAAGATATCCCATGAAGGGACAGATATCCCATGAAGGGACCAGTGCATCAAAGATATCCCATGAAGGGACCAGTGCATCAAAGATATCCCATGAAGGGACAGATATCCCATGAAGGGACCAGTGCATCAAAGATATCCCATGAAGGGACCAGTGCATCAAAGATATCCCATGAAGGGACCAGTGCATCAAAGATATCCCATGAAGGGACCAGTGCATCAAAGATATCCCATGAAGGGACAGATATCCCATGAAGGGACCAGTGCATCAAAGATATCCCATTAAGGGACCAGTGCATCAAAGATAACCCATTAAGGGACCAGTGCATCAAAGATATCCCAGGAAGGGACAGATATCCCGAGAAGGGACCAGTGCATCAAAGATATCCCATGAAGGGACCAGTGCATCAAAGATATCCCATGAAGGGACAGATATCCCATGAAGGGACCAGTGCATCAAAGATATCCGATGAAGGGACCAGTGCATCAAAGATATCCCATGAAGGGACAGATATCCCATGAAGGGACCAGTGCATCAAAGATATCCCATGAAGGGACAGATATCCCATGAAGGGACCAGTGCATCAAAGATATCCCATGAAGGGACGAGTGCATCAAAGATATCCCATGAAGAGACCAGTGCATCAAAGATATCCCATGAAGGGACCAGTGCATCAAAGATATCCCATGAAGGGACCAGTGCATCAAAGATATCCCATTAAGGGACCAGTGCATCAAAGATATCCCATGAAGGGACCAGTGCATCAAAGATATCCCATGAAGGGACAGATATCCCATGAAGGGACCAGTGCATCAAAGATATCCCATGAAGGGACCAGTGCATCAAAGATATCCCATGAAGGGACAGATATCCCATGAAGGGACCAGTGCATCAAAGATATCCGATGAAGGGACCAGTGCATCAAAGATATCCCATGAAGGGACAGATATCCCATGAAGGGACCAGTGCATCAAAGATATCCCATGAAGGGACCAGTGCATCAAAGATATCCCATGAAGGGACAGATATTCCATGAAGGGACCAGTGCATCAAAGATATCCCATGAAGGGACCGATATCCCATGAAGGGACCAGTGCATCAAAGATATCCCATGAAGGGACCAGTGCATCAAAGATATCCCATTAAGGGACCAGTGCATCAAAGATATCCCATTAAGGGACCAGTGCATCAAAGATATCCCATTAAGGGACCAGTGCATCAAAGATATCCCAGGAAGGGACAGATATCCCGAGAAGGGACCAGTGCATCAAATATATCCCATGAAGGGACCGGTGCATCAAAGATATCCCATGAAGGGACCAGTGCATCAAAGATATCCCATGAAGGGACCAGTGCATCAAAGATATCCCATGAAGAGACCAGTGCATCAAAGATATCCCATGAAGGGACCAGTGCATCAAAGATATCCCATGAAGGGACCAGTGCATCAAAGATATCCCATGAAGGGACCAGTGCATCAAAGATATCCCATGAAGAGACCAGTGCATCAAAGATATCCCATGAAGGGACCAGTGCATCAAAGATATCCCATGAAGGGACAGATATCCCATGAAGGGACCAGTGCATCAAAGATATCCCATGAAGGGACCAGTGCATCAAAGATATCCCATGAAGGGACAGATATCCCATGAAGGGACCAGTGCATCAAAGATATCCGATGAAGGAACTAGTGCATCAAAGATATCCCATGAAGGGACAGATATCCCATGAAGGGACCAGTGCATCAAAGATATCCCATGAAGGGACAGATATCCCATGAAGGGACCAGTGCATCAAAGATATCCCATGAAGGGACCGGTGCATCAAAGATATCCCATGAAGGGACCGGTGCATCAAAGATATCCCATGAAGGGACAGATATCCCATGAAGGGACCAGTGCATCAAAGATATCCCATGAAGGGACAGATATCCCATGAAGGGACAGATATCCCATGAAGGGACAGATATCCCATGAAGGGACAGATATCCCATGAAGGGACAGATATCCCATGAAGGGACAGATATCCCATGAAGGGACAGATATCCCATGAAGGGACAGATATCCCATGAAGGGACAGATATCCCATGAAGGGACCGGTGCATCAAAGATATCCCATGAAGGGACCAGTGCATCAAAGATATCCCATGAAGGGACAGATATCCCATGAAGGGACCAGTGCATCAAAGATATCCCATGAAGGGACAGATATCCCATGAAGGGACCGGTGCATCAAAGATATCCCATGAAGGGACAGATATCCCATGAAGGGACCAGTGCATCAAAGATATCCCATGAAGGGACAGATATCCCATAAAGGGACAGATATCCCATGAAGGGACAGATATCCCATGAAGGGACCGGTGCATCAAAGATATCCCATGAAGGGACCAGTGCATCAAAGATATCCCATGAAGGGACCAGTGCATCAAAGATATCCCATGAAGGGACAGATATCCCATGAAGGGACCAGTGCATCAAAGATATCCCATGAAGGGACAGATATCCCCATGAAGGGACCAGTGCATCAAAGATATCCCATGAAGGGACCGGTGCATCAAAGATATCCCATGAAGGGACCGGTGCATCAAAGATATCCCATGAAGGGACCAGTGCATCAAAGATATCCCATGAAGGGACAGATATCCCATGAAGGGACCAGTGCATCAAAGATATCCCATGAAGGGACAGATATCCCATGAAGGGACAGATATCCCATGAAGGGACAGATATCCCATGAAGGGACAGATATCCCATGAAGGGACCGGTGCATCAAAGATATCCCATGAAGGGACCAGTGCATCAAAGATATCCCATGAAGGGACAGATATCCCATGAAGGGACCAGTGCATCAAAGATATCCCATGAAGGGACCAGTGCATCAAAGATATCCCATTAAGGGACAGATATCCCATGAAGGGACCAGTGCATCAAAGATATCCCATGAAGGGACCAGTGCATCAAAGATATTCCATGAAGGGACCAGTGCATCAAAGATATCCCATGAAGGGACCAGTGCATCAAAGATATCCCATGAAGGGACAGATATCCCATGAAGGGACCGGTGCATCAAAGATATCCCATGAAGGGACCAGTGCATTAAAGATATCCCCTGAAGGGACCAGTGCATCAAAGATATCCCATGAAGGGACCGGTGCATCAAAGATATCCCCTGAAGGGACCGGTGCATCAAAGATATCCCATGAAGGGACCAGTGCATCAAAGATATCCCATGAAGGGACAGATATCTCATGAAGGGACCAGTGCATCAAAGATATCCCATGAAGGGACCAGTGCATCAAAGATATCCCATGAAGGGACAGATATCCCATGAAGGGACCAGTGCATCAAAGATATCCGATGAAGGAACTAGTGCATCAAAGATATCCCATGAAGGGACAGATATCCCATGAAGGGACCAGTGCATCAAAGATATCCCATGAAGGGACAGATATCCCATGAAGGGACCAGTGCATCAAAGATATCCCATGAAGGGACCGGTGCATCAAAGATATCCGATGAAGGGACCAGTGCATCAAAGATATCCCATGAAGGGACAGATATCCCATGAAGGGACCAGTGCATCAAAGATATCCCATGAAGGGACAGATATCCCATGAAGGGACCAGTGCATCAAAGATATCCCATGAAGGGACGAGTGCATCAAAGATATCCCATGAAGAGACCAGTGCATCAAAGATATCCCATGAAGGGACCAGTGCATCAAAGATATCCCATGAAGGGACCAGTGCATCAAAGATATCCCATGAAGGGACCAGTGCATCAAAGATATCCCATGAAGAGACCAGTGCATCAAAGATATCCCATGAAGGGACCAGTGCATCAAAGATATCCCATGAAGGGACAGATATCCCATGAAGGGACCAGTGCATCAAAGATATCCCATGAAGGGACCAGTGCATCAAAGATATCCCATGAAGGGACAGATATTCCATGAAGGGACCAGTGCATCAAAGATATCCCATGAAGGGACCGATATCCCATGAAGGGACCAGTGCATCAAAGATATCCCATGAAGGGACCAGTGCATCAAAGATATCCCATTAAGGGACCAGTGCATCAAAGATATCCCATTAAGGGACCAGTGCATCAAAGATATCCCATTAAGGGACAGATATCCCGATAAGGGACCAGTGCATCAAATATATCCCATGAAGGGACCGGTGCATCAAAGATATCCCATGAAGGGACCAGTGCATCAAAGATATCCCATGAAGGGACCAGTGCATCAAAGATATCCCATGAAGAGACCAGTGCATCAAAGATATCCCATGAAGGGACCAGTGCATCAAAGATATCCCATGAAGGGACCAGTGCATCAAAGATATCCCATGAAGGGACCAGTGCATCAAAGATATCCCATGAAGAGACCAGTGCATCAAAGATATCCCATGAAGGGACCAGTGCATCAAAGATATCCCATGAAGGGACAGATATCCCATGAAGGGACCAGTGCATCAAAGATATCCCATGAAGGGACCAGTGCATCAAAGATATCCCATGAAGGGACAGATATCCCATGAAGGGACCAGTGCATCAAAGATATCCGATGAAGGAACTAGTGCATCAAAGATATCCCATGAAGGGACAGATATCCCATGAAGGGACCAGTGCATCAAAGATATCCCATGAAGGGACAGATATCCCATGAAGGGACCAGTGCATCAAAGATATCCCATGAAGGGACCGGTGCATCAAAGATATCCCATGAAGGGACCGGTGCATCAAAGATATCCCATGAAGGGACAGATATCCCATGAAGGGACCAGTGCATCAAAGATATCCCATGAAGGGACCGGTGCATCAAAGATATCCCATGAAGGGACCAGTGCATCAAAGATATCCCATGAAGGGACAGATATCCCATGAAGGGACCAGTGCATCAAAGATATCCCATGAAGGGACAGATATCCCATGAAGGGACAGATATCCCATGAAGGGACAGATATCCCATGAAGGGACAGATATCCCATGAAGGGACCGGTGCATCAAAGATATCCCATGAAGGGACCAGTGCATCAAAGATATCCCATGAAGGGACAGATATCCCATGAAGGGACCAGTGCATCAAAGATATCCCATGAAGGGACAGATATCCCATGAAGGGACCGGTGCATCAAAGATATCCCATGAAGGGACAGATATCCCATGAAGGGACCAGTGCATCAAAGATATCCCATGAAGGGACCGGTGCATCAAAGATATCCCATGAAGGGACCAGTGCATCAAAGATATCCCATGAAGGGACAGATATCCCATGAAGGGACCAGTGCATCAAAGATATCCCATGAAGGGACCAGTGCATCAAAGATATCCCATGAAGGGACAGATATCCCATGAAGGGACCAGTGCATCAAAGATATCCCATGAAGGGACCAGTGCATCAAAGATATCCCATGAAGGGACCAGTGCATCAAAGATATCCCATGAAGGGACCAGTGCATCAAAGATATCCCATGAAGGGACAGATATCCCATGAAGGGACCAGTGCATCAAAGATATCCCATTAAGGGACCAGTGCATCAAAGATAACCCATTAAGGGACCAGTGCATCAAAGATATCCCAGGAAGGGACAGATATCCCGAGAAGGGACCAGTGCATCAAAGATATCCCATGAAGGGACCAGTGCATCAAAGATATCCCATGAAGGGACAGATATCCCATGAAGGGACCAGTGCATCAAAGATATCCGATGAAGGGACCAGTGCATCAAAGATATCCCATGAAGGGACAGATATCCCATGAAGGGACCAGTGCATCAAAGATATCCCATGAAGGGACAGATATCCCATGAAGGGACCAGTGCATCAAAGATATCCCATGAAGGGACGAGTGCATCAAAGATATCCCATGAAGAGACCAGTGCATCAAAGATATCCCATGAAGGGACCAGTGCATCAAAGATATCCCATGAAGGGACCAGTGCATCAAAGATATCCCATTAAGGGACCAGTGCATCAAAGATATCCCATGAAGAGACCAGTGCATCAAAGATATCCCATGAAGGGACCAGTGCATCAAAGATATCCCATGAAGGGACAGATATCCCATGAAGGGACCAGTGCATCAAAGATATCCCATGAAGGGACCAGTGCATCAAAGATATCCCATGAAGGGACAGATATCCCATGAAGGGACCAGTGCATCAAAGATATCCGATGAAGGGACCAGTGCATCAAAGATATCCCATGAAGGGACAGATATCCCATGAAGGGACCAGTGCATCAAAGATATCCCATGAAGGGACCAGTGCATCAAAGATATCCCATGAAGGGACAGATATTCCATGAAGGGACCAGTGCATCAAAGATATCCCATGAAGGGACCGATATCCCATGAAGGGACCAGTGCATCAAAGATATTCCATGAAGGGACCAGTGCATCAAAGATATCCCATTAAGGGACCAGTGCATCAAAGATATCCCATTAAGGGACCAGTGCATCAAAGATATCCCATTAAGGGACCAGTGCATCAAAGATATCCCAGGAAGGGACAGATATCCCGAGAAGGGACCAGTGCATCAAATATATCCCATGAAGGGACCGGTGCATCAAAGATATCCCATGAAGGGACCAGTGCATCAAAGATATCCCATGAAGGGACCAGTGCATCAAAGATATCCCATGAAGAGACCAGTGCATCAAAGATATCCCATGAAGGGACCAGTGCATCAAAGATATCCCATGAAGGGACCAGTGCATCAAAGATATCCCATGAAGGGACCAGTGCATCAAAGATATCCCATGAAGAGACCAGTGCATCAAAGATATCCCATGAAGGGACCAGTGCATCAAAGATATCCCATGAAGGGACAGATATCCCATGAAGGGACCAGTGCATCAAAGATATCCCATGAAGGGACCAGTGCATCAAAGATATCCCATGAAGGGACAGATATCCCATGAAGGGACCAGTGCATCAAAGATATCCGATGAAGGAACTAGTGCATCAAAGATATCCCATGAAGGGACAGATATCCCATGAAGGGACCAGTGCATCAAAGATATCCCATGAAGGGACAGATATCCCATGAAGGGACCAGTGCATCAAAGATATCCCATGAAGGGACCGGTGCATCAAAGATATCCCATGAAGGGACCGGTGCATCAAAGATATCCCATGAAGGGACAGATATCCCATGAAGGGACCAGTGCATCAAAGATATCCCATGAAGGGACAGATATCCCATGAAGGGACAGATATCCCATGAAGGGACAGATATCCCATGAAGGGACAGATATCCCATGAAGGGACAGATATCCCATGAAGGGACAGATATCCCATGAAGGGACAGATATCCCATGAAGGGACAGATATCCCATGAAGGGACAGATATCCCATGAAGGGACAGATATCCCATGAAGGGACAGATATCCCATGAAGGGACCGGTGCATCAAAGATATCCCATGAAGGGACCAGTGCATCAAAGATATCCCATGAAGGGACAGATATCCCATGAAGGGACCAGTGCATCAAAGATATCCCATGAAGGGACAGATATCCCATGAAGGGACCGGTGCATCAAAGATATCCCATGAAGGGACAGATATCCCATGAAGGGACCAGTGCATCAAAGATATCCCATGAAGGGACAGATATCCCATAAAGGGACAGATATCCCATGAAGGGACAGATATCCCATGAAGGGACCGGTGCATCAAAGATATCCCATGAAGGGACCAGTGCATCAAAGATATCCCATGAAGGGACCAGTGCATCAAAGATATCCCATGAAGGGACAGATATCCCATGAAGGGACCAGTGCATCAAAGATATCCCATGAAGGGACCGGTGCATCAAAGATATCCCATGAAGGGACCGGTGCATCAAAGATATCCCATGAAGGGACCAGTGCATCAAAGATATCCCATGAAGGGACAGATATCCCATTAAGGGACCAGTGCATCAAAGATATCCCATGAAGGGACAGATATCCCATGAAGGGACAGATATCCCATGAAGGGACAGATATCCCATGAAGGGACAGATATCCCATGAAGGGACCGGTGCATCAAAGATATCCCATGAAGGGACCAGTGCATCAAAGATATCCCATGAAGGGACAGATATCCCATGAAGGGACCAGTGCATCAAAGATATCCCATGAAGGGACCAGTGCATCAAAGATATCCCATTAAGGGACAGATATCCCATGAAGGGACCAGTGCATCAAAGATATCCCATGAAGGGACCAGTGCATCAAAGATATTCCATGAAGGGACCAGTGCATCAAAGATATCCCATGAAGGGACCAGTGCATCAAAGATATCCCATGAAGGGACAGATATCCCATGAAGGGACCGGTGCATCAAAGATATCCCATGAAGGGACCAGTGCATTAAAGATATCCCCTGAAGGGACCAGTGCATCAAAGATATCCCATGAAGGGACCGGTGCATCAAAGATATCCCCTGAAGGGACCGGTGCATCAAAGATATCCCATGAAGGGACCAGTGCATCAAAGATATCCCATGAAGGGACAGATATCCCATGAAGGGACCAGTGCATCAAAGATATCCCATGAAGGGACCAGTGCATCAAAGATATCCCATGAAGGGACAGATATCCCATGAAGGGACCAGTGCATCAAAGATATCCGATGAAGGAACTAGTGCATCAAAGATATCCCATGAAGGGACAGATATCCCATGAAGGGACCAGTGCATCAAAGATATCCCATGAAGGGACAGATATCCCATGAAGGGACCAGTGCATCAAAGATATCCCATGAAGGGACCGGTGCATCAAAGATATCCGATGAAGGGACCAGTGCATCAAAGATATCCCATGAAGGGACAGATATCCCATGAAGGGACCAGTGCATCAAAGATATCCCATGAAGGGACAGATATCCCATGAAGGGACCAGTGCATCAAAGATATCCCATGAAGGGACGAGTGCATCAAAGATATCCCATGAAGAGACCAGTGCATCAAAGATATCCCATGAAGGGACCAGTGCATCAAAGATATCCCATGAAGGGACCAGTGCATCAAAGATATCCCATGAAGGGACCAGTGCATCAAAGATATCCCATGAAGAGACCAGTGCATCAAAGATATCCCATGAAGGGACCAGTGCATCAAAGATATCCCATGAAGGGACAAGATATCCCATGAAGGGACCAGTGCATCAAAGATATCCCATGAAGGGACCAGTGCATCAAAGATATCCCATGAAGGGACAGATATTCCATGAAGAGACCAGTGCATCAAAGATATCCCATGAAGGGACCGATATCCCATGAAGGGACCAGTGCATCAAAGATATCCCATGAAGGGACCAGTGCATCAAAGATATCCCATTAAGGGACCAGTGCATCAAAGATATCCCATTAAGGGACCAGTGCATCAAAGATATCCCATTAAGGGACAGATATCCCGATAAGGGACCAGTGCATCAAATATATCCCATGAAGGGACCGGTGCATCAAAGATATCCCATGAAGGGACCAGTGCATCAAAGATATCCCATGAAGGGACCAGTGCATCAAAGATATCCCATGAAGAGACCAGTGCATCAAAGATATCCCATGAAGGGACCAGTGCATCAAAGATATCCCATGAAGGGACCAGTGCATCAAAGATATCCCATGAAGGGACCAGTGCATCAAAGATATCCCATGAAGAGACCAGTGCATCAAAGATATCCCATGAAGGGACCAGTGCATCAAAGATATCCCATGAAGGGACAGATATCCCATGAAGGGACCAGTGCATCAAAGATATCCCATGAAGGGACCAGTGCATCAAAGATATCCCATGAAGGGACAGATATCCCATGAAGGGACCAGTGCATCAAAGATATCCGATGAAGGAACTAGTGCATCAAAGATATCCCATGAAGGGACAGATATCCCATGAAGGGACCAGTGCATCAAAGATATCCCATGAAGGGACAGATATCCCATGAAGGGACCAGTGCATCAAAGATATCCCATGAAGGGACCGGTGCATCAAAGATATCCCATGAAGGGACCGGTGCATCAAAGATATCCCATGAAGGGACAGATATCCCATGAAGGGACCAGTGCATCAAAGATATCCCATGAAGGGACCGGTGCATCAAAGATATCCCATGAAGGGACCAGTGCATCAAAGATATCCCATGAAGGGACAGATATCCCATGAAGGGACCAGTGCATCAAAGATATCCCATGAAGGGACAGATATCCCATGAAGGGACAGATATCCCATGAAGGGACAGATATCCCATGAAGGGACAGATATCCCATGAAGGGACCGGTGCATCAAAGATATCCCATGAAGGGACCAGTGCATCAAAGATATCCCATGAAGGGACAGATATCCCATGAAGGGACCAGTGCATCAAAGATATCCCATGAAGGGACAGATATCCCATGAAGGGACCGGTGCATCAAAGATATCCCATGAAGGGACAGATATCCCATGAAGGGACCAGTGCATCAAAGATATCCCATGAAGGGACAGATATCCCATGAAGGGACAGATATCCCATGAAGGGACCGGTGCATCAAAGATATCCCATGAAGGGACCAGTGCATCAAAGATATCCCATGAAGGGACCAGTGCATCAAAGATATCCCATGAAGGGACAGATATCCCATGAAGGGACCAGTGCATCAAAGATATCCCATGAAGGGACCGGTGCATCAAAGATATCCCATGAAGGGACCGGTGCATCAAAGATATCCCATGAAGGGACCAGTGCATCAAAGATATCCCATGAAGGGACAGATATCCCATGAAGGGACCAGTGCATCAAAGATATCCCATGAAGGGACAGATATCCCATGAAGGGACAGATATCCCATGAAGGGACAGATATCCCATGAAGGGACAGATATCCCATGAAGGGACAGATATCCCATGAAGGGACCGGTGCATCAAAGATATCCCATGAAGGGACCAGTGCATCAAAGATATCCCATGAAGGGACAGATATCCCATGAAGGGACCAGTGCATCAAAGATATCCCATGAAGGGACCAGTGCATCAAAGATATCCCATTAAGGGACAGATATCCCATGAAGGGACCAGTGCATCAAAGATATCCCATGAAGGGACCAGTGCATCAAAGATATCCCATGAAGGGACCAGTGCATCAAAGATATCCCATGAAGGGACCAGTGCATCAAAGATATCCCATGAAGGGACAGATATCCCATGAAGGGACCGGTGCATCAAAGATATCCCATGAAGGGACCAGTGCATTAAAGATATCCCCTGAAGGGACCAGTGCATCAAAGATATCCCATGAAGGGACCGGTGCATCAAAGATATCCCCTGAAGGGACCGGTGCATCAAAGATATCCCATGAAGGGACCAGTGCATCAAAGATATCCCATGAAGGGACAGATATCCCATGAAGGGACCAGTGCATCAAAGATATCCCATGAAGGGACCAGTGCATCAAAGATATCCCCATGAAGGGACAGATATCCCATGAAGGGACCAGTGCATCAAAGATATCCCATGAAGGGACCGATATCCCATGAAGGGACCAGTGCATCAAAGATATCCCATGAAGGGACCAGTGCATCAAAGATATCCCATGAAGGGACCAGTGCATCAAAGATATCCCATGAAGGGACAGATATCCCATGAAGGGACCAGTGCATCAAAGATATCCCATTAAGGGACCAGTGCATCAAAGATAACCCATTAAGGGACCAGTGCATCAAAGATATCCCAGGAAGGGACAGATATCCCGAGAAGGGACCAGTGCATCAAAGATATCCCATGAAGGGACCAGTGCATCAAAGATATCCCATGAAGGGACAGATATCCCATGAAGGGACCAGTGCATCAAAGATATCCGATGAAGGGACCAGTGCATCAAAGATATCCCATGAAGGGACAGATATCCCATGAAGGGACCAGTGCATCAAAGATATCCCATGAAGGGACAGATATCCCATGAAGGGACCAGTGCATCAAAGATATCCCATGAAGGGACGAGTGCATCAAAGATATCCCATGAAGAGACCAGTGCATCAAAGATATCCCATGAAGGGACCAGTGCATCAAAGATATCCCATGAAGGGACCAGTGCATCAAAGATATCCCATGAAGGGACCAGTGCATCAAAGATATCCCATGAAGAGACCAGTGCATCAAAGATATCCCATGAAGGGACCAGTGCATCAAAGATATCCCATGAAGGGACAGATATCCCATGAAGGGACCAGTGCATCAAAGATATCCCATGAAGGGACCAGTGCATCAAAGATATCCCATGAAGGGACAGATATCCCATGAAGGGACCAGTGCATCAAAGATATCCGATGAAGGGACCAGTGCATCAAAGATATCCCATGAAGGGACAGATATCCCATGAAGGGACCAGTGCATCAAAGATATCCCATGAAGGGACCAGTGCATCAAAGATATCCCATGAAGGGACAGATATTCCATGAAGGGACCAGTGCATCAAAGATATCCCATGAAGGGACCGATATCCCATGAAGGGACCGATATCCCATGAAGGGACCAGTGCATCAAAGATATCCCATTAAGGGACCAGTGCATCAAAGATATCCCATTAAGGGACCAGTGCATCAAAGATATCCCATTAAGGGACCAGTGCATCAAAGATATCCCATTAAGGGACCAGTGCATCAAAGATATCCCAGGAAGGGACAGATATCCCGAGAAGGGACCAGTGCATCAAATATATCCCATGAAGGGACCGGTGCATCAAAGATATCCCATGAAGGGACCAGTGCATCAAAGATATCCCATGAAGGGACCAGTGCATCAAAGATATCCCATGAAGAGACCAGTGCATCAAAGATATCCCATGAAGGGACCAGTGCATCAAAGATATCCCATGAAGGGACCAGTGCATCAAAGATATCCCATGAAGGGACCAGTGCATCAAAGATATCCCATGAAGGGACCAGTGCATCAAAGATATCCCATGAAGGGACCAGTGCATCAAAGATATCCCATGAAGGGACAGATATCCCATGAAGGGACCAGTGCATTAAAGATATCCCATGAAGGGACCAGTGCATCAAAGATATCCCATGAAGGGACAGATATCCCATGAAGGGACCAGTGCATCAAAGATATCCGATGAAGGAACTAGTGCATCAAAGATATCCCATGAAGGGACAGATATCCCATGAAGGGACCAGTGCATCAAAGATATCCCATGAAGGGACAGATATCCCATGAAGGGACCAGTGCATCAAAGATATCCCATGAAGGGACCGGTGCATCAAAGATATCCCATGAAGGGACCGGTGCATCAAAGATATCCCATGAAGGGACAGATATCCCATGAAGGGACCAGTGCATCAAAGATATCCCATGAAGGGACCGGTGCATCAAAGATATCCCATGAAGGGACCAGTGCATCAAAGATATCCCATGAAGGGACAGATATCCCATGAAGGGACCAGTGCATCAAAGATATCCCATGAAGGGACCAGTGCATCAAAGATATCCCATGAAGGGACAGATATCCCATGAAGGGACAGATATCCCATGAAGGGACAGATATCCCATGAAGGGACAGATATCCCATGAAGGGACAGATATCCCATGAAGGGACAGATATCCCATGAAGGGACAGATATCCCATGAAGGGACAGATATCCCATGAAGGGACAGATATCCCATGAAGGGACAGATATCCCATGAAGGGACAGATATCCCATGAAGGGACCGGTGCATCAAAGATATCCCATGAAGGGACCAGTGCATCAAAGATATCCCATGAAGGGACCAGTGCATCAAAGATATCCCATGAAGGGACAGATATCCCATGAAGGGACCAGTGCATCAAAGATATCCCATGAAGGGACAGATATCCCATGAAGGGACCGGTGCATCAAAGATATCCCATGAAGGGACAGATATCCCATGAAGGGACCAGTGCATCAAAGATATCCCATGAAGGGACAGATATCCCATGAAGGGACAGATATCCCATGAAGGGACAGATATCCCATGAAGGGACAGATATCCCATGAAGGGACAGATATCCCATGAAGGGACAGATATCCCATGAAGGGACAGATATCCCATGAAGGGACCAGTGCATCAAAGATATCCCATGAAGGGACAGATATCCCATGAAGGGACCAGTGCATCAAAGATATCCCATGAAGGGACCAGTGCATCAAAGATATCCCATGAAGGGACAGATATCCCATGAAGGGACCAGTGCATCAAAGATATCCCATGAAGGGACCGGTGCATCAAAGATATCCCATGAAGGGACCGGTGCATTAAAGATATCCCATGAAGGGACCAGTGCATCAAAGATATCCCATGAAGGGACAGATATCCCATGAAGGGACCAGTGCATCAAAGATATCCCATGAAGGGACAGATATCCCATGAAGGGACAGATATCCCATGAAGGGACAGATATCCCATGAAGGGACAGATATCCCATGAAGGGACCGGTGCATCAAAGATATCCCATGAAGGGACCAGTGCATCAAAGATATCCCATGAAGGGACAGATATCCCATGAAGGGACCAGTGCATCAAAGATATCCCATGAAGGGACCAGTGCATCAAAGATATCCCATTAAGGGACAGATATCCCATGAAGGGACCAGTGCATCAAAGATATCCCATGAAGGGACCAGTGCATCAAAGATATCCCATGAAGGGACCAGTGCATCAAAGATATCCCATGAAGGGACCAGTGCATCAAAGATATCCCATGAAGGGACAGATATCCCATGAAGGGACCGGTGCATCAAAGATATCCCATGAAGGGACCAGTGCATTAAAGATATCCCCTGAAGGGACCAGTGCATCAAAGATATCCCATGAAGGGACCGGTGCATCAAAGATATCCCCTGAAGGGACCGGTGCATCAAAGATATCCCATGAAGGGACCAGTGCATCAAAGATATCCCATGAAGGGACAGATATCCCATGAAGGGACCAGTGCATCAAAGATATCCCATGAAGGGACCAGTGCATCAAAGATATCCCATGAAGGGACCGATATCCCATGAAGGGACCAGTGCATCAAAGATATCCCATGAAGGGACCGATATCCCATGAAGGGACCAGTGCATCAAAGATATCCGATGAAGGAACTAGTGCATCAAAGATATCCCATGAAGGGACAGATATCCCATGAAGGGACCAGTGCATCAAAGATATCCCATGAAGGGACAGATATCCCATGAAGGGACCAGTGCATCAAAGATATCCCATGAAGGGACCGGTGCATCAAAGATATCCCATGAAGGGACCAGTGCATCAAAGATATCCCATGAAGGGACCGGTGCATCAAAGATATCCCATGAAGGGACCAGTGCATCAAAGATATCCCATGAAGGGACAGATATCCCATGAAGGGACCAGTGCATCAAAGATATCCCATGAAGGGACAGATATCCCATGAAGGGACAGATATCCCATGAAGGGACAGATATCCCATGAAGGGACCGGTGCATCAAAGATATCCCATGAAGGGACAGATATCCCATGAAGGGACAGATATCCCATGAAGGGACCAGTGCATCAAAGATATCCCATGAAGGGACAGATATCCCATGAAGGGACCGGTGCATCAAAGATATCCCATGAAGGGACCAGTGCATCAAAGATATCCCATGAAGGGACCAGTGCATCAAAGATATCCCATGAAGGGACCAGTGCATCAAAGATATCCCATGAAGGGACAGATATCCCATGAAGGGACCAGTGCATCAAAGATATCCCATGAAGGGACCAGTGCATCAAAGATATCCCATGAAGGGACCAGTGCATCAAAGATATCCCATGAAGGGACCAGTGCATCAAAGATATCCCATGAAGGGACAGATATCCCATGAAGGGACCGGTGCATCAAAGATATCCCATGAAGGGACCAGTGCATTAAAGATATCCCCTGAAGGGACCAGTGCATTAAAGATATCCCCTGAAGGGACCAGTGCATCAAAGATATCCCATGAAGGGACCGGTGCATCAAAGATATCCCATGAAGGGACCGGTGCATCAAAGATATCCCATGAAGGGACCAGTGCATCAAAGATATCCCATGAAGGGACAGATATCCCATGAAGGGACCAGTGCATCAAAGATATCCCATGAAGGGACAGATATCCCATGAAGGGACAGATATCCCATGAAGGGACAGATATCCCATGAAGGGACAGATATCCCATGAAGGGACAGATATCCCATGAAGGGACCGGTGCATCAAAGATATCCCATGAAGGGACCAGTGCATCAAAGATATCCCATGAAGGGACAGATATCCCATGAAGGGACCAGTGCATCAAAGATATCCCATGAAGGGACAGATATCCCATGAAGGGACCAGTGCATCAAAGATATCCCATGAAGGGAACAGTGCATCAAAGATATCCCATGAAGGGACAGATATCCCATGAAGGGACCAGTGCATCAAAGATATCCCATGAAGGGACCAGTGCATCAAAGATATCCCATGAAGGGACCAGTGCATCAAAGATATCCCATGAAGGGACCAGTGCATCAAAGATATCCCATGAAGGGACAGATATCCCATGAAGGGACCGGTGCATCAAAGATATCCCATGAAGGGACCAGTGCATTAAAGATATCACCTGAAGGGACCAGTGCATCAAAGATATCCCATGAAGGGACCGGTGCATCGAAGATATCCCCTGAAGGGACCGGTGCATCAAAGATATCCCCTGAAGGGACCGGTGCATCAAAGATATCCCATGAAGGGACAGATATCCCATGAAGGGACCAGTGCATCAAAGATATCCGATGAAGGGACCAGTGCATCAAAGATATCCCATGAAGGGACCAGTGCATCAAAGATATCCCATGAAGGGACCAGTGCATCAAAGATATCCCATGAAGGGACCAGTGCATCAAAGATATCCCATGAAGGGACAGATATCCCATGAAGGGACCAGTGCATCAAAGATATCCCATGAAGGGACCAGTGCATCAAAGATATCCCATGAAGGGACCAGTGCATCAAAGATATCCCATGAAGGGACCAGTGCATCAAAGATATCCCATGAAGGGACCAGTGCATCAAAGATATCCCATGAAGGGACCAGTGCATCAAAGATATCCCATGAAGGGACAGATATCCCATGAAGGGACCAGTGCATCAAAGATATCCCATGAAGGGACCAGTGCATCAAAGATATCCCATGAAGGGACAGATATCCCATGAAGGGACCAGTGCCCCATGAAGGGACCAGTGCATCAAAGATATCCCATGAAGGGACAGATATCCCATGAAGGGACCAGTGCATTAAAGATATCCCATGAAGGGACAGATATCCCATGAAGGGACCAGTGCATCAAAGATATCCCATGAAGGGACCAGTGCATCAAAGATATCCCATGAAGGGACAGATATCCCATGAAGGGACCAGTGCATCAAAGATATCCCATGAAGGGACAGATATCCCATGAAGGGACCAGTGCATCAAAGATATCCCATGAAGGGACCAGTGCATCAAAGATATCCCATGAAGGGACCAGTGCATCAAAGATATCCCATGAAGGGACCAGTGCATCAAAGATATCCCATGAAGGGACAGATATCCCATGAAGGGACCGGTGCATCAAAGATATCCCATGAAGGGACAGATATCCCATGAAGGGACCGGTGCATCAAAGATATCCCATGAAGGGACCGGTGCATTAAAGATATCCCATGAAGGGACCGGTGCATCAAAGATATCCCATGAAGGGACCGGTGCATCAAAGATATCCCCTGAAGGGACCGGTGCATCAAAGATATCCCCTGAAGGGACCGGTGCATCAAAGATATCCCATGAAGGGACCGGTGCATCAAAGATATCCCATGAAGGGACCGGTGCATCAAAGATATCCCATGAAGGGACCGGTGCATCAAAGATATCCCATGAAGGGACCGGTGCATCAAAGATATCCCATGAAGGGACCGGTGCATCAAAGATATCCCATGAAGGGACAGATATCCCATGAAGGGACCAGTGCATCAAAGATATCCCATGAAGGGACCGGTGCATCAAAGATATCCCATGAAGGGACCAGTGCATCAAAGATATCCCATGAAGGGACAGATATCCCATGAAGGGACCAGTGCATCAAAGATATCCCATGAAGGGACAGATATCCCATGAAGGGACAGATATCCCATGAAGGGACAGATATCCCATGAAGGGACAGATATCCCATGAAGGGACAGATATCCCATGAAGGGACAGATATCCCATGAAGGGACAGATATCCCATGAAGGGACAGATATCCCATGAAGGGACAGATATCCCATGAAGGGACAGATATCCCATGAAGGGACAGATATCCCATGAAGGGATCAGTGCATCAAAGATATCCCATGAAGGGACAGATATCCCATGAAGGGATCAGTGCATCAAAGATATCCCATGAAGGGACAGATATCCCATGAAGGGACCAGTGCATCAAAGATATCCCATGAAGGGACAGATATCCCATGAAGGGACCAGTGCATCAAAGATATCCCATGAAGGGACCAGTGCATCAAAGATATCCCATGAAGGGACAGATATCCCATGAAGGGACAGATATCCCATGAAGGGACCAGTGCATCAAAGATATCCCATGAAGGGACAGATATCCCATGAAGGGACCAGTGCATCAAAGATATCCCATGAAGGGACAGATATCCCATGAAGGGACCAGTGCATCAAAGATATCCCATTAAGGGACCAGTGCATCAAAGATATCCCATGAAGGGACCAGTGCATCAAAGATATCCCATGAAGGGACAGATATCCCATGAAGGGACCAGTGCATCAAAGATATCCCATGAAGGGACAGATATCCCATGAAGGGACCAGTGCATCAAAGATATCCCATGAAGGGACCAGTGCATCAAAGATATCCCATGAAGGGACAGATATCCCATGAAGGGACCAGTGCATCAAAGATATCCCATGAAGGGACAGATATCCCATGAAGGGACCAGTGCATCAAAGATATCCGATGAAGGGACCAGTGCATCAAAGATATCCCATGAAGGGACAGATATCCGATGAAGGGACCAGTGCATCAAAGATATCCCATGAAGGGACAGATATCCCATGAAGGGACCAGTGCATCAAAGATATCCCATGAAGGGACAGATATCCCATGAAGGGACCAGTGCATCAAAGATATCCCATGAAGGGACCAGTGCATCAAAGATATCCCATGAAGGGACAGATATCCCATGAAGGGACCAGTGCATCAAAGATATCCCATGAAGGGACAGATATCCCATGAAGGGACCAGTGCATCAAAGATATCCCCTGAAGGGACCGGTGCATCAAAGATATCCCCTGAAGGGACCGGTGCATCAAAGATATCCCATGAAGGGACCGGTGCATCAAAGATATCCCATGAAGGGACCGGTGCATCAAAGATATCCCATGAAGGGACCGGTGCATCAAAGATATCCCATGAAGGGACCGGTGCATCAAAGATATCCCATGAAGGGACCGGTGCATCAAAGATATCCCATGAAGGGACCGGTGCATCAAAGGACCGGTGCATCAAAGATATCCCATGAAGGGACCGGTGCATCAAAGGACCAGTGCATCAAAGATATCCCATGAAGGGACCAGTGCATCAAAGATATCCCATGAAGGGACCAGTGCATCAAAGATATCCCATGAAGGGACAGATATCCCATGAAGGGACAGATATCCCATGAAGGGACAGATATCCCATGAAGGGACAGATATCCCATGAAGGGACAGATATCCCATGAAGGGACAGATATCCCATGAAGGGACAGATATCCCATGAAGGGACAGATATCCCATGAAGGGACAGATATCCCATGAAGGGACAGATATCCCATGAAGGGACAGATATCCCATGAAGGGACAGATATCCCATGAAGGGACCAGTGCATCAAAGATATCCCATGAAGGGACAGATATCCCATGAAGGGACCAGTGCATCAAAGATATCCCATGAAGGGACAGATATCCCATGAAGGGACCAGTGCATCAAAGATATCCCATGAAGGGACAGATATCCCATGAAGGGACAGATATCCCATGAAGGGACAGATATCCCATGAAGGGACAGATATCCCATGAAGGGACAGATATCCCATGAAGGGACAGATATCCCATGAAGGGACAGATATCCCATGAAGGGACAGATATCCCATGAAGGGACAGATATCCCATGAAGGGACAGATATCCCATGAAGGGATCAGTGCATCAAAGATATCCCATGAAGGGACAGATATCCCATGAAGGGACCAGTGCATCAAAGATATCCCATTAAGGGACCAGTGCATCAAAGATATCCCAGGAAGGGACAGATATCCCGAGAAGGGACCAGTGCATCAAATATATCCCATGAAGGGACCGGTGCATCAAAGATATCCCATGAAGGGACCAGTGCATCAAAGATATCCCATGAAGGGACCAGTGCATCAAAGATATCCCATGAAGAGACCAGTGCATCAAAGATATCCCATGAAGGGACCAGTGCATCAAAGATATCCCATGAAGGGACAGATATCCCATGAAGGGACCAGTGCATCAAAGATATCCCATGAAGGGACCAGTGCATCAAAGATATCCCATGAAGGGACAGATATCCCATGAAGGGACCAGTGCATCAAAGATATCCGATGAAGGGACCAGTGCATCAAAGATATCCCATGAAGGGACAGATATCCCATGAAGGGACCAGTGCATCAAAGATATCCCATGAAGGGACAGATATCCCATGAAGGGACCAGTGCATCAAAGATATCCCATGAAGGGACAGATATCCCATGAAGGGACCAGTGCATCAAAGATATCCCATGAAGGGACCAGTGCATCAAAGATATCCCATGAAGGGACAGATATCCCATGAAGGGACCAGTGCATCAAATATATCCCATGAAGGGACCGGTGCATCAAAGATATCCGATGAAGGGACCAGTGCATCAAAGATATCCCATGAAGGGACCAGTGCATCAAAGATATCCCATGAAGGGACCAGTGCATCAAAGATATCCCATGAAGGGACAGATATCCCATGAAGGGACCAGTGCATCAAAGATATCCCATGAAGGGACCAGTGCATCAAAGATATCCCATGAAGGGACAGATATCCCATGAAGGGACCGGTGCATCAAAGATATCCCATGAAGGGACCAGTGCATCAAAGATATCCCATGAAGGGACAGATATCCCATGAAGGGACCAGTGCATCAAAGATATCCCATGAAGGGACAGATATCCCATGAGGGGACCAGTGCATCAAAGATATCCCATGAAGGGACCAGTGCATCAAAGATATCCCATGAAGGGACAGATATCCCATGAAGGGACCAGTGCATCAAAGATATCCCATGAAGGGACAGATATCCCAAGAAGGGACCAGTGCATCAAAGATATCCCATGAAGGGACAGATATCCCATTAAGGGACCAGTGCATCAAAGATATCCCATGAAGGGACCAGTGCATCAAAGATATCCCATGAAGGGACCAGTGCATCAAAGATATCCCATGAAGGGACAGATATCCCATGAAGGGACCAGTGCATCAAAGATATCCCATGAAGGGACAGATATCCCATGAAGGGACCAGTGCATCAAAGATATCCCATGAAGGGACCAGTGCATCAAAGATATCCCATGAAGGGACAGATATCCCATGAAGGGACCAGTGCATCAAAGATATCCCATGAAGGGACCGGTGCATCAAAGATATCCGATGAAGGGACCAGTGCATCAAAGATATCCCATGAAGGGACCAGTGCATCAAAGATATCCCATGAAGGGACCAGTGCATCAAAGATATCCCATGAAGGGACAGATATCCCATGAAGGGACCAGTGCATCAAAGATATCCCATGAAGGGACCAGTGCATCAAAGATATCCCATGAAGGGACAGATATCCCATGAAGGGACCGGTGCATCAAAGATATCCCATGAAGGGACCAGTGCATCAAAGATATCCCATGAAGGGACAGATATCCCATGAAGGGACCAGTGCATCAAAGATATTCCATGAAGGGACCAGTGCATCAAAGATATCCCATGAAGGGACAGATATCCCATGAAGGGACCAGTGCATCAAAGATATCCCATGAAGGGACAGATATCCCATGAAGGGACCAGTGCATCAAAGATATCCCATGAAGGGACAGATATCCCATGAAGGGACCAGTGCATCAAAGATATCCCATGAAGGGACAGATATCCCATGAAGGGACCAGTGCATCAAAGATATCCCATGAAGGGACCAGTGCTTCAAAGATATCCCATGAAGGGACAGATATCCCATGAAGGGACCAGTGCATCAAAGATATCCCATGAAGGGACCAGTGCATCAAAGATATCCCATGAAGGGACAGATATCCCATGAAGGGACCAGTGCATCAAAGATATCCCATGAAGGGACAGATATCCCATGAAGGGACCGGTGCATCAAAGATATCCCATGAAGGGACCACTGCATCAAAGATATCCCATGAAGGGACCAGTGCATCAAAGATATCCCATGAAGGGACAGATATCCCATGAAGGGACCAGTGCATCATAGATATCCCATGAAGGGACCAGTGCATCAAAGATATCCCATGAAGGGACAGATATCCCATGAAGGTAACGCTGCATCAAAGATATCCCATGAAGGGACCGGTGCATCAAAGACATCCCATGAAGGGACCAGTGCATCAAAGATATCCCATGAAGGGACAATTATCCCATGAAGGGACAGATATCCCATGAAGGGACCAGTGCATCAAAGATATCCCATGAAGGGACAGATATCCCATGAAGGGACCGGTGCATCAAAGATATCCCATGAAGGGACAGATTTCCCATGAAGGGACCAGTGCATCAAAGATATCCCATGAAGGGACAGATATCCCATGAAGGGACAGATATCCCATGAAGGGACCGGTGCATCAAAGATATCCCATGAAGGGACAGATATCCCATGAAGGGACCAGTGCATCAAAGATATCCCATGAAGGGACCAGTGCATCAAAGATATCCCATGAAGGGACAGATATCCCATGAAGGGACCAGTGCATCAAAGATATCCCATGAAGGGACCAGTGCATCAAAGATATCCCATGAAGGGACAGATATCCCATGAAGGGACCAGTGCATCAAAGATATCCCATGAAGGGACCGATATCCCATGAAGGGACCAGTGCATCAAAGATATCCCATGAAGGGACCAGTGCATCAAAGATATCCCATGAAGGGACAGATATCCCATGAAGGGACCAGTGCATTAAAGATATCCCATGAAGGGACAGATATCCCATGAAGGGACCAGTGCATCAAAGATATCCCATAAAGGGACAGATATCCCATGAAGGGACCAGTGCATCAAAGATATCCCATTACGGGGCCAGTGCATCAAAGATATCCCAGGAAGGGACAGATATCCCGAGAAGGGACCAGTGCATCAAATATATCCCATGAAGGGACCGGTGCATCAAAGATATCCCATGAAGGGACCAGTGCATCAAAGATATCCCATGAAGGGACCAGTGCATCAAAGATATCCCATGAAGAGACCAGTGCATCAAAGATATCCCATGAAGGGACCAGTGCATCAAAGATATCCCATGAAGGGACCAGTGCATCAAAGATATCCCATGAAGGGACCAGTGCATCAAAGATATCCCATGGAGAGACCAGTGCATCAAAGATATCCCATGAAGGGACCAGTGCATCAAAGATATCCCATGAAGGGACAGATATCCCATGAAGGGACCAGTGCATCAAAGATATCCCATGAAGGGACCAGTGCATCAAAGATATCCCATGAAGGGACAGATATCCCATGAAGGGACCAGTGCATCAAAGATATCCGATGAAGGGACCAGTGCATCAAAGATATCCCATGAAGGGACAGATATCCCATGAAGGGACCGGTGCATCAAAGATATCCCATGAAGGGACCGGTGCATCAAAGATATCCCATGAAGGGACCGGTGCATCAAAGATATCCCATGAAGGGACCGGTGCATCAAAGATATCCCATGAAGGGACCGGTGCATCAAAGATATCCCATGAAGGGACCAGTGCATCAAAGATATCCCATGAAGGGACAGATATCCCATGAAGGGACCAGTGCATCAAAGATATCCCATGAAGGGACAGATATCCCATGAAGGGACAGATATCCCATGAAGGGACAGATATCCCATGAAGGGACAGATATCCCATGAAGGGACAGATATCCCATGAAGGGACAGATATCCCATGAAGGGACAGATATCCCATGAAGGGACAGATATCCCATGAAGGGACAGATATCCCATGAAGGGACAGATATCCCATGAAGGGACAGATATCCCATGAAGGGACAGATATCCCATGAAGGGACCAGTGCATCAAAGATATCCCATGAAGGGACAGATATCCCATGAAGGGACCAGTGCATCAAAGATATCCCATGAAGGGACAGATATCCCATGAAGGGACCAGTGCATCAAAGATATCCCATGAAGGGACAGATATCCCATGAAGGGACCAGTGCATCAAAGATATCCCATGAAGGGACAGATATCCCATGAAGGGACCAGTGCATCAAAGATATCCCATGAAGGGACCAGTGCATCAAAGATATCCCATGAAGGGACAGATATCCCATGAAGGGACAGATATCCCATGAAGGGACCGGTGCATCAAAGATGTCCCATGAAGGGACAGATATCCCATGAAGGGACAGATATCCCATGAAGGGACCGGTGCATCAAAGATATCCCATGAAGGGACAGATATCCCATGAAGGGACCAGTGCATCAAAGATATCCCATGAAGGGACAGATATCCCATGAAGGGACCAGTGCATCAAAGATAACACATGAAGGGACAGATATCCCATGAAGGGACCAGTGCATCAAAGATATCCCATTAAGGGACCAGTGCATCAAAGATATCCCAGGAAGGGACAGATATCCCGAGAAGGGACCAGTGCATCAAATATATCCCATGAAGGGACCGGTGCATCAAAGATATCCCATGAAGGGACCAGTGCATCAAAGATATCCCATGAAGGGACCAGTGCATCAAAGATATCCCATGAAGAGACCAGTGCATCAAAGATATCCCATGAAGGGACCAGTGCATCAAAGATATCCCATGAAGGGACAGATATCCCATGAAGGGACCAGTGCATCAAAGATATCCCGTGAAGGGACCAGTGCATCAAAGATATCCCATGAAGGGACAGATATCCCATGAAGGGACCAGTGCATCAAAGATATCCCATGAAGGGACCAGCGCATCAAAGATATCCCATGAAGGGACAGATATCCCATGAAGGGACCAGTGCATCAAATATATCCCATGAAGGGACCGGTGCATCAAAGATATCCGATGAAGGGACCAGTGCATCATAGATATCCCATGAAGGGACCAGTGCATCAAAGATATCCCATGAAGGGACCAGTGCATCAAAGATATCCCATGAAGGGACAGATATCCCATGAAGGGACCAGTGCATCAAAGATATCCCATGAAGGGACCAGTGCATCAAAGATATCCCATGAAGGGACAGATATCCCATGAAGGGACCGGTGCATCAAAGATATCCCATGAAGGGACCAGTGCATCAAAGATATCCCATGAAGGGACAGATATCCCATGAAGGGACCAGTGCATCAAAGATATCCCATGAAGGGACATATATCCCATGAAGGGACCAGTGCATCAAAGATATCCCATGAAGGGACCAGTGCATCAAAGATATCCCATGAAGGGACAGATATCCCATGAAGGGACCAGTGCATCAAAGATATCCCACGAAGGGACAGATATCCCAAGAAGGGACCAGTGCATCAAAGATATCCCACGAAGGGACAGATATCCCATGAAGGGACCAGTGCATCAAAGATATCCCATGAAGGGACCAGTGCATCAAAGATATCCCATGAAGGGACCAGTGCATCAAAGATATCCCATGAAGGGACAGATATCCCATGAAGGGACCAGTGCATCAAAGATATCCCATGAAGGGACAGATATCCCATGAAGGGACAGATATCCCATGAAGGGACAGATATCCCATGAAGGGACAGATATCCCATGAAGGGACAGATATCCCATGAAGGGACCGGTGCATCAAAGATATCCCATGAAGGGACCAGTGCATCAAAGATATCCCATTAAGGGACCAGTGCATCAAAGATATCCCATGAAGGGACAGATATCCCATGAAGGGACCAGTGCATCAAAGATATCCCATGAAGGGACCGGTGCATCAAAGATATCCCATGAAGGGACCGGTGCATTAAAGATATCCCATGAAGGGACCAGTGCATCAAAGATATCCCATGAAGGGACAGATATCCCATGAAGGGACCAGTGCATCAAAGATATCCCATGAAGGGACAGATATCCCATGAAGGGACAGATATCCCATGAAGGGACAGATATCCCATGAAGGGACAGATATCCCATGAAGGGACAGATATCCCATGAAGGGACCGGTGCATCAAAGATATCCCATGAAGGGACCAGTGCATCAAAGATATCCCATGAAGGGACAGATATCCCATGAAGGGACCAGTGCATCAAAGATATCCCATGAAGGGACCAGTGCATCAAAGATATCCCATTAAGGGACAGATATCCCATGAAGGGACCAGTGCATCAAAGATATCCCATGAAGGGACCAGTGCATCAAAGATATCCCATGAAGGGACCAGTGCATCAAAGATATCCCATGAAGGGACCAGTGCATCAAAGATATCCCATGAAGGGACAGATATCCCATGAAGGGACCGGTGCATCAAAGATATCCCATGCAGGGACCAGTGCATTAAAGATATCCCCTGAAGGGACCAGTGCATCAAAGATATCCCATGAAGGGACCGGTGCATCAAAGATATCCCCTGAAGGGACCGGTGCATCAAAGATATCCCATGAAGGGACCAGTGCATCAAAGATATCCCATGAAGGGACAGATATCCCATGAAGGGACCAGTGCATCAAAGATATCCCATGAAGGGACCAGTGCATCAAAGATATCCCATGAAGGGACCGATATCCCATGAAGGGACCAGTGCATCAAAGATATCCGATGAAGGAACTAGTGCATCAAAGATATCCCATGAAGGGACAGATATCCCATGAAGGGACCAGTGCATCAAAGATATCCCATGAAGGGACAGATATCCCATGAAGGGACCAGTGCATCAAAGATATCCCATGAAGGGACCGGTGCATCAAAGATATCCCATGAAGGGACCGGTGCATCAAAGATATCCCATGAAGGGACAGATATCCCATGAAGGGACCAGTGCATCAAAGATATCCCATGAAGGGACCGGTGCATCAAAGATATCCCATGAAGGGACCGGTGCATCAAAGATATCCCATGAAGGGACCAGTGCATCAAAGATATCCCATGAAGGGACCAGTGCATCAAAGATATCCCATGAAGGGACAGATATCCCATGAAGGGACCAGTGCATCAAAGATATCCCATGAAGGGACAGATATCCCATGAAGGGACAGATATCCCATGAAGGGACAGATATCCCATGAAGGGACAGATATCCCATGAAGGGACAGATATCCCATGAAGGGACAGATATCCCATGAAGGGACAGATATCCCATGAAGGGACAGATATCCCATGAAGGGACAGATATCCCATGAAGGTACCGGTGCATCAAAGATATCCCATGAAGGGACAGATATCCCATGAAGGGACCAGTGCATCAAAGATATCCCATGAAGGGACAGATATCCCATGAAGGGACCGGTGCATCAAAGATATCCCATGAAGGGACCAGTGCATCAAAGATATCCCATGAAGGGACCAGTGCATCAAAGATATCCCATGAAGGGACCAGTGCATCAAAGATATCCCATGAAGGGACCAGTGCATCAAAGATATCCCATGAAGGGACCAGTGCATCAAAGATATCCCATGAAGGGACCAGTGCATCAAAGATATCCCATGAAGGGACAGATATCCCATGAAGGGACCAGTGCATCAAAGATATCCCATGAAGGGACCAGTGCATCAAAGATATCCCATGAAGGGACCAGTGCATCAAAGATATCCCATGAAGGGACCAGTGCATCAAAGATATCCCATGAAGGGACAGATATCCCATGAAGGGACCGGTGCATCAAAGATATCCCATGAAGGGACCAGTGCATTAAAGATATCCCCTGAAGGGACCAGTGCATCAAAGATATCCCATGAAGGGACCGGTGCATCAAAGATATCCCATGAAGGGACCGGTGCATCAAAGATATCCCATGAAGGGACCAGTGCATCAAAGATATCCCATGAAGGGACAGATATCCCATGAAGGGACCAGTGCATCAAAGATATCCCATGAAGGGACAGATATCCCATGAAGGGACAGATATCCCATGAAGGGACAGATATCCCATGAAGGGACAGATATCCCATGAAGGGACAGATATCCCATGAAGGGACAGATATCCCATGAAGGGACCGGTGCATCAAAGATATCCCATGAAGGGACCAGTGCATCAAAGATATCCCATGAAGGGACAGATATCCCATGAAGGGACCAGTGCATCAAAGATATCCCATGAAGGGACAGATATCCCATGAAGGGACCAGTGCATCAAAGATATCCCATGAAGGGACCAGTGCATCAAAGATATCCCATGAAGGGACAGATATCCCATGAAGGGACCAGTGCATCAAAGATATCCCATGAAGGGACCAGTGCATCAAAGATATCCCATGAAGGGACCAGTGCATCAAAGATATCCCATGAAGGGACCAGTGCATCAAAGATATCCCATGAAGGGACAGATATCCCATGAAGGGACCGGTGCATCAAAGATATCCCATGAAGGGACCAGTGCATTAAAGATATCCCCTGAAGGGACCAGTGCATCAAAGATATCCCATGAAGGGACCGGTGCATCAAAGATATCCCCTGAAGGGACCGGTGCATCAAAGATATCCCCTGAAGGGACCGGTGCATCAAAGATATCCCATGAAGGGACAGATATCCCATGAAGGGACCAGTGCATCAAAGATATCCGATGAAGGGACCAGTGCATCAAAGATATCCCATGAAGGGACCAGTGCATCAAAGATATCCCATGAAGGGACCAGTGCATCAAAGATATCCCATGAAGGGACCAGTGCATCAAAGATATCCCATGAAGGGACAGATATCCCATGAAGGGACCAGTGCATCAAAGATATCCCATGAAGGGACCAGTGCATCAAAGATATCCCATGAAGGGACAGATATCCCATGAAGGGACAGATATCCCATGAAGGGACCAGTGCATCAAAGATATCCCATGAAGGGACCAGTGCATCAAAGATATCCCATGAAGGGACCAGTGCATCAAAGATATCCCATGAAGAGACCAGTGCATCAAAGATATCCCATGAAGGGACCAGTGCATCAAAGATATCCCATGAAGGGACAGATATCCCATGAAGGGACCAGTGCATCAAAGATATCCCATGAAGGGACCAGTGCATCAAAGATATCCCATGAAGGGACAGATATCCCATGAAGGGACCAGTGCATCAAAGATATCCGATGAAGGGACCAGTGCATCAAAGATATCCCATGAAGGGACCAGTGCATCAAAGATATCCCATGAAGGGACAGATATCCCATGAAGGGACCAGTGCATCAAAGATATCCCATGAAGGGACAGATATCCCATGAAGGGACCAGTGCATTAAAGATATCCCATGAAGGGACAGATATCCCATGAAGGGACCAGTGCATCAAAGATATCCCATGAAGGGACCAGTGCATCAAAGATATCCCATGAAGGGACAGATATCCCATGAAGGGACCAGTGCATCAAAGATATCCCATGAAGGGACAGATATCCCATGAAGGGACCAGTGCATCAAAGATATCCCATGAAGGGACCAGTGCATCAAAGATATCCCATGAAGGGACCAGTGCATCAAAGATATCCCATGAAGGGACCAGTGCATTAAAGATATCCCCTGAAGGGACCAGTGCATCAAAGATATCCCATGAAGGGACCGGTGCATCAAAGATATCCCATGAAGGGACAATTATCCCATGAAGGGACAGATATCCCATGAAGGGACCAGTGCATCAAAGATATCCCATGAAGGGACAGATATCCCATGAAGGGACCAGTGCATTAAAGATATCCCATGAAGGGACAGATATCCCATGAAGGGACAGATATCCCATGAAGGGACCAGTGCATCAAAGATATCCCATGAAGGGACAGATATCCCATGAAGGGACCAGTGCATCAAAGATATCCCATGAAGGGACCAGTGCATCAAAGATATCCCATGAAGGGACAGATATCCCATGAAGGGACCAGTGCATCAAAGATATCCGATGAAGGGACCAGTGCATCAAAGATATCCCATGAAGGGACAGATATCCCATGAAGGGACCAGTGCATCAAAGATATCCCATGAAGGGACAGATATCCCATGAAGGGACCAGTGCATTAAAGATATCCCATGAAGGGACAGATATCCCATGAAGGGACCAGTGCATCAAAGATATCCCATGAAGGGACCAGTGCATCAAAGATATCCCATGAAGGGACAGATATCCCATGAAGGGACCAGTGCATCAAAGATATCCCATGAAGGGACAGATATCCCATGAAGGGACCAGTGCATCAAAGATATCCCATGAAGGGACCAGTGCATCAAAGATATCCCATGAAGGGACCAGTGCATCAAAGATATCCCATGAAGGGACCAGTGCATTAAAGATATCCCATGAAGGGACCAGTGCATCAAAGATATCCCATGAAGGGACCAGTGCATCAAAGATATCCCATGAAGGGACAGATATCCCATGAAGGGACCAGTGCATTAAAGATATCCCCTGAAGGGACCAGTGCATCAAAGATATCCCATGAAGGGACCGGTGCATCAAAGATATCCCATGAAGGGACAGATATCCCATGAAGGGACAGATATCCCATGAAGGGACAGATATCCCATGAAGGGACCAGTGCATCAAAGATATCCCATGAAGGGACAGATATCCCATGAAGGGACAGATATCCCATGAAGGGACAGATATCCCATGAAGGGACCGGTGCATCAAAGATATCCCATGAAGGGACCGGTGCATCAAAGATATCCCATGAAGGGACCAGTGCATCAAAGATATCCCATGAAGGGACCAGTGCATCAAAGATATCCCATGAAGGGACAGATATCCCATGAAGGGACAGATATCCCATGAAGGGACCAGTGCATCAAAGATATCCCATGAAGGGACAGATATCCCATGAAGGGACCAGTGCATCAAAGATATCCCATGAAGGGACAGATATCCCATGAAGGGACCAGTGCATCAAAGATATCCCATGAAGGGACCAGTGCATCAAAGATATCCCATGAAGGGACCAGTGCATCAAAGATATCCCATGAAGGGACAGATATCCCATGAAGGGACCGGTGCATCAAAGATATCCCATGAAGGGACAGATATCCCATGAAGGGACCGGTGCATCAAAGATATCCCATGAAGGGACCAGTGCATTAAAGATATCCCATGAAGGGACCGGTGCATCAAAGATATCCCATGAAGGGACCGGTGCATCAAAGATATCCCCTGAAGGGACCGGTGCATCAAAGATATCCCATGAAGGGACCGGTGCATCAAAGATATCCCATGAAGGGACCGGTGCATCAAAGATATCCCATGAAGGGACCGGTGCATCAAAGATATCCCATGAAGGGACCAGTGCATCAAAGATATCCCATGAAGGGACAGATATCCCATGAAGGGACCAGTGCATCAAAGATATCCCATGAAGGGACCGGTGCATCATAGATATCCCATGAAGGGACCGGTGCATCAAAGATATCCCATGAAGGGACCGGTGCATCAAAGATATCCCATGAAGGGACCGGTGCATCAAAGATATCCCATGAAGGGACCAGTGCATCAAAGATATCCCATGAAGGGACCAGTGCATCAAAGATATCCCATGAAGGGACAGATATCCCATGAAGGGACCAGTGCATCAAAGATATCCCATGAAGGGACAGATATCCCATGAAGGGACAGATATCCCATGAAGGGACAGATATCCCATGAAGGGACAGATATCCCATGAAGGGACAGATATCCCATGAAGGGACAGATATCCCATGAAGGGACAGATATCCCATGAAGGGACAGATATCCCATGAAGGGACAGATATCCCATGAAGGGACAGATATCCCATGAAGGGACAGATATCCCATGAAGGGACAGATATCCCATGAAGGGACAGATATCCCATGAAGGGACAGATATCCCATGAAGGGATCAGTGCATCAAAGATATCCCATGAAGGGACAGATATCCCATGAAGGGATCAGTGCATCAAAGATATCCCATGAAGGGACAGATATCCCATGAAGGGACCAGTGCATCAAAGATATCCCATGAAGGGACAGATATCCCATGAAGGGACCAGTGCATCAAAGATATCCCATGAAGGGACCAGTGCATCAAAGATATCCCATGAAGGGACAGATATCCCATGAAGGGACAGATATCCCATGAAGGGACCAGTGCATCAAAGATATCCCATGAAGGGACAGATATCCCATGAAGGGACCAGTGCATCAAAGATATCCCATGAAGGGACCAGTGCATCAAAGATATCCCATGAAGGGACCAGTGCATCAAAGATATCCCATGAAGGGACAGATATCCCATGAAGGGACCGGTGCATCAAAGATATCCCATGAAGGGACCGGTGCATCAAAGATATCCCATGAAGGGACCAGTGCATTAAAGATATCCCATGAAGGGACCGGTGCATCAAAGATATCCCATGAAGGGACCGGTGCATCAAAGATATCCCCTGAAGGGACAGATATCCCATGAAGGGACCAGTGCATCAAAGATATCCCATGAAGGGACAGATATCCCATGAAGGGACCAGTGCATCAAAGATATCCCATGAAGGGACAGATATCCCATGAAGGGACAGATATCCCATGAAGGGACAGATATCCCATGAAGGGACAGATATCCCATGAAGGGACAGATATCCCATGAAGGGACCAGTGCATCAAAGATATCCCATGAAGGGACAGATATCCCATGAAGGGACCAGTGCATCAAAGATATCCCATTAAGGGACCAGTGCATCAAAGATATCCCAGGAAGGGACAGATATCCCGAGAAGGGACCAGTGCATCAAATATATCCCATGAAGGGACCGGTGCATCAAAGATATCCCATGAAGGGACCAGTGCATCAAAGATATCCCATGAAGGGACCAGTGCATCAAAGATATCCCATGAAGAGACCAGTGCATCAAAGATATCCCATGAAGGGACCAGTGCATCAAAGATATCCCATGAAGGGACAGATATCCCATGAAGGGACCAGTGCATCAAAGATATCCCATGAAGGGACCAGTGCATCAAAGATATCCCATGAAGGGACAGATATCCCATGAAGGGACCAGTGCATCAAAGATATCCGATGAAGGGACCAGTGCATCAAAGATATCCCATGAAGGAACAGATATCCCATGAAGGGACCAGTGCATCAAAGATATCCCATGAAGGGACAGATATCCCATGAAGGGACCAGTGCATCAAAGATATCCCATGAAGGGACAGATATCCCATGAAGGGACCAGTGCATCAAAGATATCCCATGAAGGGACCAGTGCATCAAAGATATCCCATGAAGGGACAGATATCCCATGAAGGGACCAGTGCATCAAATATATCCCATGAAGGGACCGGTGCATCAAAGATATCCGATGAAGGGACCAGTGCATCAAAGATATCCCATGAAGGGACCAGTGCATCAAAGATATCCCATGAAGGGACCAGTGCATCAAAGATATCCCATGAAGGGACAGATATCCCATGAAGGGACCAGTGCATCAAAGATATCCCATGAAGGGACCAGTGCATCAAAGATATCCCATGAAGGGACAGATATCCCATGAAGGGACCGGTGCATCAAAGATATCCCATGAAGGGACCAGTGCATCAAAGATATCCCATGAAGGGACAGATATCCCATGAAGGGACCAGTGCATCAAAGATATCCCATGAAGGGACAGATATCCCATGAGGGGACCAGTGCATCAAAGATATCCCATGAAGGGACCAGTGCATCAAAGATATCCCATGAAGGGACAGATATCCCATGAAGGGACCAGTGCATCAAAGATATCCCATGAAGGGACAGATATCCCAAGAAGGGACCAGTGCATCAAAGATATCCCATGAAGGGACAGATATCCCATGAAGGGACCAGTGCATCAAAGATATCCCATGAAGGGACCAGTGCATCAAAGATATCCCATGAAGGGACCAGTGCATCAAAGATATCCCATGAAGGGACAGATATCCCATGAAGGGACCAGTGCATCAAAGATATCCCATGAAGGGACAGATATCCCATGAAGGGACCAGTGCATCAAAGATATCCCATGAAGGGACAGATATCCCATGAAGGGACCAGTGCATCAAAGATATCCCATGAAGGGACCAGTGCATCAAAGATATCCCATGAAGGGACAGATATCCCATGAAGGGACCAGTGCATCAAAGATATCCCATGAAGGGACCGGTGCATCAAAGATATCCAATGAAGGGACCAGTGCATCAAAGATATCCCATGAAGGGACCAGTGCATCAAAGATATCCCATGAAGGGACCAGTGCATCAAAGATATCCCATGAAGGGACAGATATCCCATGAAGGGACCAGTGCATCAAAGATATCCCATGAAGGGACCAGTGCATCAAAGATATCCCATGAAGGGACAGATATCCCATGAAGGGACCGGTGCATCAAAGATATCCCATGAAGGGACCAGTGCATCAAAGATATCCCATGAAGGGACAGATATCCCATGAAGGGACCAGTGCATCAAAGATATTCCATGAAGGGACCAGTGCATCAAAGATATCCCATGAAGGGACAGATATCCCATGAAGGGACCAGTGCATCAAAGATATCCCATGAAGGGACAGATATCCCATGAAGGGACCAGTGCATCAAAGATATCCCATGAAGGGACAGATATCCCATGAAGGGACCAGTGCATCAAAGATATCCCATGAAGGGACAGATATCCCATGAAGGGACCAGTGCATCAAAGATATCCCATGAAGGGACCAGTGCTTCAAAGATATCCCATGAAGGGACAGATATCCCATGAAGGGACCAGTGCATCAAAGATATCCCATGAAGGGACCAGTGCATCAAAGATATCCCATGAAGGGACAGATATCCCATGAAGGGACCAGTGCATCAAAGATATCCCATGAAGGGACAGATATCCCATGAAGGGACCGGTGCATCAAAGATATCCCATGAAGGGACCAGTGCATCAAAGATATCCCATGAAGGGACCAGTGCATCAAAGATATCCCATGAAGGGACAGATATCCCATGAAGGGACCAGTGCATCATAGATACCCCATGAAGGGACCAGTGCATCAAAGATATCCCATGAAGGGACAGATATCCCATGAAGGCAACGGTGCATCAAAGATATCCCATGAAGGGACCGGTGCATCAAAGACATCCCATGAAGGGACCAGTGCATCAAAGATATCCCATGAAGGGACAGATATCCCATGAAGGGACAGATATCCCATGAAGGGACCAGTGCATCAAAGATATCCCATGAAGGGACAGATATCCCATGAAGGGACCGGTGCATCAAAGATATCCCATGAAGGGACAGATATCCCATGAAGGGACCAGTGCATCAAAGATATCCCATGAAGGGACAGATATCCCATGAAGGGACAGATATCCCATGAAGGGACAGATATCCCATGAAGGGACCGGTGCATCAAAGATATCCCATGAAGGGACAGATATCCCATGAAGGGACCAGTGCATCAAAGATATCCCATGAAGGGACCAGTGCATCAAAGATATCCCATGAAGGGACAGATATCCCATGAAGGGACCAGTGCATCAAAGATATCCCATGAAGGGACAGATATCCCATGAAGGGACCAGTGCATTAAAGATATCCCATGAAGGGACAGATATCCCATGAAGGGACCAGTGCATCAAAGATATCCCATAAAGGGACAGATATCCCATGAAGGGACCAGTGCATCAAAGATATCCCATTACGGGGCCAGTGCATCAAAGATATCCCAGGAAGGGACAGATATCCCGAGAAGGGACCAGTGCATCAAATATATCCCATGAAGGGACCGATGCATCAAAGATATCCCATGAAGGGACCAGTGCATCAAAGATATCCCATGAAGGGACCAGTGCATCAAAGATATCCCATGAAGAGACCAGTGCATCAAAGATATCCCATGAAGGGACCAGTGCATCAAAGATATCCCATGAAGGGACCAGTGCATCAAAGATATCCCATGAAGGGACCAGTGCATCAAAGATATCCCATGGAGAGACCAGTGCATCAAAGATATCCCATGAAGGGACCAGTGCATCAAAGATATCCCATGAAGGGACAGATATCCCATGAAGGGACCAGTGCATCAAAGATATCCCATGAAGGGACCAGTGCATCAAAGATATCCCATGAAGGGACAGATATCCCATGAAGGGACCAGTGCATCAAAGATATCCGATGAAGGGACCAGTGCATCAAAGATATCCCATGAAGGGACAGATATCCCATGAAGGGACTGGTGCATCAAAGATATCCCATGAAGGGACCGGTGCATCAAAGATATCCCATGAAGGGACCGGTGCATCAAAGATATCCCATGAAGGGACCGGTGCATCAAAGATATCCCATGAAGGGACCGGTGCATCAAAGATATCCCATGAAGGGACCGGTGCATCAAAGATATCCCATGAAGGGACCAGTGCATCAAAGATATCCCATGAAGGGACCAGTGCATCAAAGATATCCCATGAAGGGACAGATATCCCATGAAGGGACCAGTGCATCAAAGATATCCCATGAAGGGACAGATATCCCATGAAGGGACAGATATCCCATGAAGGGACAGATATCCCATGAAGGGACAGATATCCCATGAAGGGACAGATATCCCATGAAGGGACAGATATCCCATGAAGGGACAGATATCCCATGAAGGGACCAGTGCATCAAAGATATCCCATGAAGGGACAGATATCCCATGAAGGGACCAGTGCATCAAAGATATCCCATGAAGGGACAGATATCCCATGAAGGGACCAGTGCATCAAAGATATCCCATGAAGGGACCAGTGCATCAAAGATATCCCATGAAGGGACAGATATCCCATGAAGGGACAGATATCCCATGAAGGGACCGGTGCATCAAAGATGTCCCATGAAGGGACAGATATCCCGTGAAGGGACAGATATCCCATGAAGGGACCGGTGCATCAAAGATATCCCATGAAGGGACAGATATCCCATGAAGGGACCAGTGCATCAAAGATATCCCATGAAGGGACAGATATCCCATGAAGGGACCAGTGCATCAAAGATATCCCATGAAGGGACAGATATCCCATGAAGGGACCAGTGCATCAAAGATATCCCATTAAGGGACCAGTGCATCAAAGATATCCCAGGAAGGGACAGATATCCCGAGAAGGGACCAGTGCATCAAATATATCCCATGAAGGGACCGGTGCATCAAAGATATCCCATGAAGGGACCAGTGCATCAAAGATATCCCATGAAGGGACCAGTGCATCAAAGATATCCCATGAAGAGACCAGTGCATCAAAGATATCCCATGAAGGGACCAGTGCATCAAAGATATCCCATGAAGGGACAGATATCCCATGAAGGGACCAGTGCATCAAAGATATCCCGTGAAGGGACCAGTGCATCAAAGATATCCCATGAAGGGACAGATATCCCATGAAGGGACCAGTGCATCAAAGATATCCCATGAAGGGACCAGCGCATCAAAGATATCCCATGAAGGGACAGATATCCCATGAAGGGACCAGTGCATCAAATATATCCCATGAAGGGACCGGTGCATCAAAGATATCCGATGAAGGGACCAGTGCATCAAAGATATCCCATGAAGGGACCAGTGCATCAAAGATATCCCATGAAGGGACCAGTGCATCAAAGATATCCCATGAAGGGACAGATATCCCATGAAGGGACCAGTGCATCAAAGATATCCCATGAAGGGACCAGTGCATCAAAGATATCCCATGAAGGGACAGATATCCCATGAAGGGACCGGTGCATCAAAGATATCCCATGAAGGGACCAGTGCATCAAAGATATCCCATGAAGGGACAGATATCCCATGAAGGGACCAGTGCATCAAAGATATCCCATGAAGGGACAGATATCCCATGAAGGGACCAGTGCATCAAAGATATCCCATGAAGGGACCAGTGCATCAAAGATATCCCATGAAGGGACAGATATCCCATGAAGGGACCAGTGCATCAAAGATATCCCACGAAGGGACAGATATCCCAAGAAGGGACCAGTGCATCAAAGATATCCCATGAAGGGACAGATATCCCATGAAGGGACCAGTGCATCAAAGATATCCCATGAAGGGACCAGTGCATCAAAGATATCCCATGAAGGGACCAGTGCATCAAAGATATCCCATGAAGGGACAGATATCCCATGAAGGGACCAGTGCATCAAAGATATCCCATGAAGGGACAGATATCCCATGAAGGGACCAGTGCATCAAAGATATCCCATGAAGGGACAGATATCCCATGAAGGGACCAGTGCATCAAAGATATCCCATGAAGGGACCAGTGCATCAAAGATATCCCATGAAGGGACAGATATCCCATGAAGGGACCAGTGCATCAAAGATATCCCATGAAGGGACCGGTGCATCAAAGATATCCGATGAAGGGACCAGTGCATCAAAGATATCCCATGAAGGGACCAGTGCATCAAAGATATCCCATGAAGGGACCAGTGCATCAAAGATATCCCATGAAGGGACAGATATCCCATGAAGGGACCAGTGCATCAAAGATATCCCATGAAGGGACAGATATCCCATGAAGGGACAGATATCCCATGAAGGGACCGGTGCATCAAAGATGTCCCATGAAGGGACAGATATCCCATGAAGGGACCAGTGCATCAAAGATATCCCATGAAGGGACCGGTGCATCAAAGATATCCGATGAAGGGACCAGTGCATCAAAGATATCCCATGAAGGGACCAGTGCATCAAAGATATCCCATGAAGGGACCAGTGCATCAAAGATATCCCATGAAGGGACAGATATCCCATGAAGGGACCAGTGCATCAAAGATATCCCAAGAAGGGACCAGTGCATCAAAGATATCCCATGAAGGGACAGATATCCCATGAAGGGACCAGTGCATCAAAGATATCCCATGAAGGGACCAGTGCATCAAAGATATCCCATGAAGGGACCAGTGCATCAAAGATATCCCATGAAGGGACAGATATCCCATGAAGGGACCAGTGCATCAAAGATATCCCATGAAGGGACCAGTGCATCAAAGATATCCCATGAAGGGACAGATATCCCATGAAGGGACCAGTGCATCAAAGATATCCCATGAAGGGACCAGTGCATCAAAGATATCCCATGAAGGGACAGATATCCCATGAAGGGACCGGTGCATCAAAGATATCCCATGAAGGGACCAGTGCATCAAAGATATCCCATGAAGGGACAGATATCCCATGAAGGGACCAGTGCATCAAAGATATCCCATGAAGGGACCAGTGCATCAAAGATATCCCATGAAGGGACCAGTGCATCAAAGATATCCCATGAAGGGACAGATATCCCATGAAGGGACCAGTGCATCAAAGATATCCCATGAAGGGACCAGTGCTTCAAAGATATCCCATGAAGGGACAGATATCCCATGAAGGGACCAGTGCATCAAAGATATCCCATGAAGGGACCAGTGCATCAAAGATATCCCATGAAGGGACAGATATCCCATGAAGGGACCAGTGCATCAAAGATATCCCATGAAGGGACAGATATCCCATGAAGGGACCGGTGCAAAGATATCCCATGAAGGGACCAGTGCATCAAAGATATCCCATGAAGGGACCAGTGCATCAAAGATATCCCATGAAGGGACAGATATCCCATGAAGGGACCAGTGCATCATAGATATGAAATGCGTTACTTACCTGTAACAGCAGTTATCCAGTATTGGTGTCTTTCATAGATTCACATGCCTGAATCATTCCCCGTCGTCGAGATGGGAGCCCCGGTAATAGAAAAGTAATGTCCTATAGACATACATAGAGAAAAATAGGCCTAAGGGCCTTGCCTTAGTAGCCTATCTATGTCCTTTTGTGAAAAGGACCAAATTTCCAAAGGTAGCCAATCAGCTACCACCTCCCTCTAGAACCTTCCTGCCAGGAGCCTCAGTCTCTCAGATTTTCGTACGCACCAAGCTAGGTAGACGTAAGATATGCTCTGTAGTGAGAGATGAGTCCTTCCTGGGGAGGCGGGAGGGTTGCATGTGAATCTATGAAAGACACCAATACTGGATAACTGCTGTTACAGGTAAGTAACGCATTTCTTATCCAGTATTATGGGTGTCTTTCATAGATTCACATGCCTGAATCAGAATAGCAAGCAATACATTATGCACATATGCGATGGAATATAACAGTCTGAGATAATACATATCATGTGACTAGATACCATCAGTAATATAGAGAGTAAAGTAAATAAATGTGCATACCATTGCAGGACGGTGGGAAGTAGGAAGGCTCATCTTACTGGAAGAGATGGCGAAGTACAGCTTGGCCCACAGCTGCATCCTGCATCAGTTCCGTGTCCAGGCAGTAGTGTCTGGTAAAGGTGTGCGGCGATTTCCAGGTGGCCGCTCTGCAGATGTCCAGAATCGGTACACCAGCGAATAGTGCTGCCGATGTGGACACAGCTCTCGTGGAATGTGCTCGGACTGAGGAATGTAATGGACGTCCGGCTTTGTCATGACAAAATGCAATTGTTGCCGATATCCATCTGGAAATGGATTGTTTGGAGAGTGGCATGCCTTTTCTCGGCCTGCTGAAGGCAACGAAAAGTTGTTTGGTCTTTCTGAAAGCTTTCGTTTTGTCCAGGTAAAATTTTAGACATCTCTTAATGTCCAAAGAGTGAAGAGATCTTTCTGCCACTGTGCCTGGGTTCGGGAAGAATGAGCGAAGCACAAGCGGTTCATTGAGATGGAAGTCCGAGGGGACTTTAGGAATGAAACGTGGGTTGGTTCTTAAGATGACTCCGTCTTCTCTAAATTGTAAGAAAGGATCCTGTATCGAAAGAGCTTGCAACTCACTGACTCTTCTGGCTGATGTTAGAGCTAAAAGAAGTGCAGTTTTCCAGGAAACGTATTTGAGTTCAGCCCTATGGATAGGTTCAAATGGATGTTTCATTAACTGATTGAGTACAATATTCAGATGCCACGTTGGTGGTATTCGTCTTGGTCTAGGGAAAGATCTGTAAAGCCCTTTAAGGAACTGTTTTATCAGTCTGTTGGACCATAGTGAAGGGCCTTTTGAAGACCTGGTGAAGCGAGAGATTGCTGCCAGGTGTACCCTGATGGAAGCATGCGCCAGACCTGTTTGGGCCAGATGCAGGAGATAAGGCAGTATCTGCTCTGGAGTGATTCTAAAAGGGTGTATATTGTTGTCTTTACACCAAATACAAAAGCGCTTCCATTTCAAGGAATAAGTTTTGTTCGTGCTAACTGCTCTTGCTTTAGCTAGGACTTCTTTGCACTCCTGCGGGATGCTTAGGTGACAGAATTCTCGGTACTCAGGAGCCAAGCCGATAATCTGAGAGATGTCAGATTCGGGTGGAGTATCTGGCCTTTGGACATCGAGAGTAGAGAAGGATGTTGAGGCAGTTGGATTGATGGACGGACTGAGAGGCGTCGGAGGTCCGCGAACCAATGTTGTCTCGGCCAGTATGGGGCCATGAGAATCAATGTGCAATGCTCCATTTTCATCTTCCGGATGACTCTGCTGATCAGGGGAAATGGCGGAAACGCGTACGCAAACACGTTGCGCCATGCGATGGAAAATGCATTTCCTAATGACCCCTGTTGGGGATGCCAACTTGCGAAGCTTTGGCATTTTTTGTTCTCCTTGGTGGCAAAGAGGTCTATTTGAGGTGTTCCCCATGCCGAGAAGATGTTGTCTAGAACTTGCTGGTTCAGTTCCCATTCGTGGGACATTGACCTCTGTCTGCTGAGAGCGTCTGCTATGACGTTGTCTTTTCCTGGGACATACTCCGATGTTAATGTGATGTTGTTGAGCAGTAGCCAGCTCCAAATTTTTTGTGATTCGCGAGACAGCGTCAGCGAGCGTGTCCCTCCCTGCTTGTTTAAGTAGTGCATTGTGGTCGTGTTGTCTGTCCTCACTAGCACTGCAGAATTTTTGATGCGAGGGAGGAATGCCTGTAGGGAGTGAAGGACTGCACGCAGTTCTAGGAGGTTGATATGCAGAGCCTTCTCTTGCTCCGACCATCTGCCGCTGATTTGTAAGTCTTGAAGGACTGCACCCCAGCCTTCGAGAGAAGCGTCCGTCGTTATGACGTGTGGAGTTTCTGGTAACAAGAACGTGAGACCTTTGGATAGGTTCTTGTGCTTCATCCACCAGCCCAGCGTCTCGGATATCTGTCGAGTGACGACTATGTGATCCTCGAAGGAATCTGTACATTGGGTCCACTGTTTGGTCAGGGCCTCCTGAAGGGGGCGCATTCTGAGCCGACAGTGAGGGATGAGTAGAATGCAGGAAGACATCATCCCTAGAAGAGATTTGAAAATCCTTACTTTGATGGTTGGTTTTGAAGATATCGCGGTAGCTAGAGTCATCAGTTTGTTTTTTCTTTCCAGAGATGGGAAAGCTTTGGAGGAAATGGTGTTTATAGTGGCCCCCAGAAATGTTATTATCCTGGTGGGTTGTAAAGTAGATTTTTCGAAGTTGAGAGTCAAACCCAGGTTCCGGAAAATGTCGAGACAGGCGTTGGAAGACAGCTGTGCGTCCGTGAGAGACGGTGCTTTCACCAGCCAGTCGTCTAGGTAGGGGAAGACCTGGTGATTCTGTTGTCTCAGGTAAGCTGCCACAGGAGCCAGGCACTTTGTAAAAATGCGAGGTGCTGATTTGAGGCCAAATGGGAGGACACAAAATTGGTAATGGAGACCTGCTACTTCGAATCGTAGGAATTTCTTGTGTCGTTTGTGTATTGGGACATGGTAATATGCATCTTGCAGGTCCAAAGATGTCATAAAGTCTCCTTCCTCCAGGGAGCCTAAGATTTCCTGGATAGTCACCATACGAAACGATTGGCTTTTCAGGAAGGCATTGAGTGCCCTGAGATCTAGAATGGGCCTCCATTTCTTCTTTTTCTGTTGGATTAAAAAGAAGCGGGAATAAAATCCCTTTCCCTTTTGAGCTGATGGGACTCGCTCTATTGCTCCCTTTTTTATCATGGAAGAGATTTCCTGCAGTAACAGACGAAGGTGTCTGTGATGATGTTTGTGAGGAGGGGTGAACGGTGGGATGGAGTTGAATTCCAAGGTGTGACCGTGTTGAATCAATTGTAGTACCCACCGATCCGTCGTAATCCTTTTCCAATTTTGGAGGAAATGTGTTAGCTTGCCACCAATTTTGAGCGGACCGGACGGTGGGGGGACTGGCTGCGGGAATTGGTCATTGTCTTCCGCCAGCCGTTTTCTTTTGCGATTTGCCTCTGAAGTTCGGTCTCCCGTAGGGGGTCTGACGACTTTGTTGTTGCTGCCGCTGTGGATATTGGGAGCGATTTTGATTATATGTGGATTTGCCTTGATAAGATCCTCTGTACGTGGATTGTCCTCGTCCTCTGTGCCCTCGAAAGGACTGGTTCCTGAATTGTAAAGTCCCGAGAGCCCTTGCAGTATCGGTGTCTTTCTTTATCGTCTGCAAGGCTTCATCTATTTTAGCTCCAAATAGTAGTTGTCCGTCATAGGGCATATCTACAACTTTGGTTTGTACTTCCTGTCTGAAGGACGTCGCTTTGAGCCAACCTTGCCTGCGCAAAACTGCGGCACCTGCAAGCTGTCTGAAGCCTGTCATGGCGACATCGACAGCTGAGTCTATGATTTCTGATGCCGATATTTGACCTTCATGAAGGAGTGCCTGGACCTCATTTTTCAAGTCATCAGGCACGTGCGTGAGATATGGAGCAATATCTTCCCATAGTTGCCTATTGTATCTGCCCAGCAGAGCAATGGCGTTGGCCACTTTGACCGTCATGGCTGACGTTGTGGAGAAGCGTTTGCCTATGCCATCCAATTTCCTGCCCTCCTTGTCTGGTGGTGCTGAGAGTGGCGAGGATGGGTTTCTGGAGTTCTTCTGGGCGGCTTGAGTGACGACCGAATCAGGTTTTGGATGTGAATTAAAACAAGTGGCTGCCGTTGACGGAGCCCTATATTTTTTGTCCAGTCTAGGGACCACTATTGAAACAGATGCAGGTGTTTGCATGAGTTGTAGCCCCTGTTCCCAGATATGTTCTATTATGGGAATGGATCGTGCCTCCTTTCTTATGGGGTCTTTGAAGTCATACAAGAAACAATCTGTTACTTTTGTTTCCATTGCCATGTGAAATCTGGTGGCCGCTCTCTCTATTAAATTGTGGAATCCACCGATATCCACTGGTGGAGAGTCTGATGTGCTGGGTTCCGGTGTGGCCGGAGAATGAGCAACGTAATCCTCATCATCTCTGTTTTGAGAGAGGTCATCTCTAACCTCACCTTCCTCAGGAGGTTCGTCGTCATCATCAGAGGATTGTATGTTGTGAACCTGTTCAGTATCTTGAGGAATAACCAAAGGCGTTGGTCTTGCCCTTGGTGATCTTTGCTGTGTGGAAGATTCTTGAGAATTGCCATGTGATGGTGTCGCTGACGATTCTGGGAATCTCTTTTTATAGTCTGTGATCAGGAATTGAAGATCCTGAACTATCTCGGCCGGTAATACGATCATTGGAGTGACTTGAGTATGTACCTGAGCCTGAATAGTTTCTTCCGTAAATATAACATCATCTCCGTCATCGTCAGTACTCTGGCATTTGACGTTGAGATCTGACGGGCTAGTAGCTTGTTCGAAGTGGTCATCATCTGATTCGTCAGCTTGAAGTATGTGAGAAGGAAGCAGTGATTGAACCCTACTGGGTGATGTTAATTCGGGCGTAATAGGGAGTTTGGTGACCTTTTTTGATGGAATTAACTCCGCTTTTTTCCATGGCGTCGATGATGTCGTCGTCGACGAGGTCGTCTACGAGGTCGTCGACGGTATCGCCGTCGATCGCTTTTCAAGCGTCGAGTGTCCCTTCGCCGATGAAGCTGTCGTCGACGAGGCGGTCGTCGACGGAGTAGCCGTCGACGGTGCCTTCGCCGGAGTTGGCGTCGACGGTGCCTTCGCCGTCGTCGATGCGGTCGTCGACGGTGCCTTCGCCGTCGTCGTGGACGTCGACGGCAGTTTTGTCGTCGGCGTCGTAGTAGCCGTCGACGGTGTAGTTGTCGTCGGCGGTGCTCCTACCGTCGTCGGTGTCTTCGTCGACGATGCGGTGGACGTCGACTGAATTCTCGTCGACGATGTCGGTGTTTTCTGTTTTGTCAACGTCGACGGAGATGACGACGGAGTTTTGACAAACGATTGCTGTTTTTTAATAAGTACAATCGACGATATTGGCTTACCCGTCGTCGACGAGTGGGTGGTCGTCGTCGTTGAAGTCAAGGCTGACGATGCCACCGTCGTCGAGATCGTCGTCGTCGATGTGGAAACATAGTTCGTTTTTCTTGAAGATAATGTCATCGAAGTAGACGACGAGGACTGCGATGGCTTTCTGAAGGTTGCAGCATCCTTCACAGACGTATCAGATCTTGCCTCAGAAGACTTTGAAGTAGTCTTTTTGTGAGGGACGTCTGGATGGCCAGGGGAAGCCTCCCTTGGCCTTTTTAAGGACAGTTTTGAGGAAACTGAAGCCATTTCACTGCCCTCCGAGGAGAGCACCTCAACATCTCTGGTTTTTAGTCTGTTTAGCCAGAGGAGCAGTCTGCCTTCTCTATCCTTAAGGGTTTTGGTAGAGAATGTTCTACATACCCTGCAGTCCTTTACTGTGTGGTCAGGGTAGAGGCAGTAGAGGCAAGTCTCATGCTTGTCGTCGACGTGCAGTCTCTTCTTGCCACAAGAAGAACAAGCTCTGAATAGACCTCTTTTCTGTTGTTCAGCCATATTTGAAGTAGAATCCAAGTTTTTGTGAAGAAAGTAAAGAATTTGAAGAAACCTGAGGAGAGCTCAGGTGGGGACTCCCTAGCACAACGTGCGGTAGAAAAATCTGAGAGACTGAGGCTCCTGGCAGGAAGGTTCTAGAGGGAGGTGGTAGCTGATTGGCTACCTTTGGAAATTTGGTCCTTTTCACAAAAGGACATAGATAGGCTACTAAGGCAAGGCCCTTAGGCCTATTTTTCTCTATGTATGTCTATAGGACATTACTTTTCTATTACCGGGGCTCCCATCTCGACGACGGGGAATGATTCAGGCATGTGAATCTATGAAAGACACCCATAATACTGGATAACCCATGAAGGGACCGGTGCATCAAAGATATCCCATGAAGGGACCGGTGCATCAAAGACATCCCATGAAGGGACCAGTGCATCAAAGATATCCCATGAAGGGACAGATATCCCATGAAGGGACAGATATCCCATGAAGGGACCAGTGCATCAAAGATATCCCATGAAGGGACCAGTGCATCAAAGATATCCCATGAAGGGACAGATATCCCATGAAGGGACCGGTGCATCAAAGATATCCCATGAAGGGACAGATATCCCATGAAGGGACCAGTGCATCAAAGATATCCCATGAAGGGACAGATATCCCATGAAGGGACAGATATCCCATGAAGGGACCGGTGCATCAAAGATATCCCATGAAGGGACAGATATCCCATGAAGGGACCAGTGCATCAAAGATATCCCATGAAGGGACCAGTGCATCAAAGATATCCCATGAAGGGACAGATATCCCATGAAGGGACCAGTGCATCAAAGATATCCCATGAAGGGACCAGTGCATCAAAGATATCCCATGAAGGGACAGATATCCCATGAAGGGACCAGTGCATCAAAGATATCCCATCAAGGGACCGATATCCCATGAAGGGACCAGTGCATCAAGGATATCCCATGAAGGGACCAGTGCATCAAAGATATCCCATGAAGGGACCAGTGCATCAAAGATATCCCATGAAGGGACAGATATCCCATGAAGGGACAGATATCCCATGAAGGGACAGATATCCCATGAAGGGACAGATATCCCATGAAGGGACCAGTGCATCAAAGATATCCCATGAAGGGACCAGTGCATCAAAGATATCCCATAAAGGGACAGATATCCCATGAAGGGACCAGTGCATCAAAGATATCCCATTAAGGGACCAGTGCATCAAAGATATCCCATTAAGGGACCAGTGCATCAAAGATATCCCAGGAAGGGACAGATATCCCGAGAAGGGACCAGTGCATCAAATATATCCCATGAAGGGACCGATGCATCAAAGATATCCCATGAAGGGACCAGTGCATCAAAGATATCCCATGAAGGGACCAGTGCATCAAAGATATCCCATGAAGGGACCAGTGCATCAAAGATATCCCATGAAGGGACCAGTGCATCAAAGATATCCCATGAAGGGACCAGTGCATCAAAGATATCCCATGAAGGGACCAGTGCATCAAAGATATCCCATGAAGAGACCAGTGCATCAAAGATATCCCATGAAGGGACCAGTGCATCAAAGATATCCCATGAAGGGACAGATATCCCATGAAGGGACCAGTGCATCAAAGATATCCCATGAAGGGACCAGTGCATCAAAGATATCCCATGAAGGGACAGATATCCCATGAAGGGACCAGTGCATCAAAGATATCCGATGAAGTGACCAGTGCATCAAAGATATCCCATGAAGGGACCAGTGCATCAAAGATATCCCATGAAGGGACAGATATCCCATGAAGGGACCAGTGCATCAAAGATATCCCATGAAGGGACCAGTGCATCAAAGATATCCCATGAAGGGACAGATATCCCATGAAGGGACCAGTGCATCAAAGATATCCCATGAAGGGACCGATATCCCATGAAGGGACCAGTGCATCAAAGATATCCCATGAAGGGACCAGCGCATCAAAGATATCCCATGAAGGGACCAGTGCATCAAAGATATCCCATGAAGGGACAGATATCCCATGAAGGGACCAGTGCATTAAAGATATCCCATGAAGGGACAGATATCCCATGAAGGGACCAGTGCATCAAAGATATCCCATGAAGGGACCAGTGCATCAACGATATCCCATAAAGGGACAGATATCCCATGAAGGGACCAGTGCATCAAAGATATTCCATTAAGGGACCAGTGCATCAAAGATATCCCAGGAAGGGACAGATATCCCGAGAAGGGACCAGTGCATCAAATATATCCCATGAAGGGACCGGTGCATCAAAGATATCCCATGAAGGGACCAGTGCATCAAAGATATCCCATGAAGGGACCAGTGCATCAAAGATATCCCATGAAGAGACCAGTGCATCAAAGAGATCCCATGAAGGGACCAGTGCATCAAAGATATCCCATGAAGGGACCAGTGCATCAAAGATATCCCATGAAGGGACCAGTGCATCAAAGATATCCCATGAAGAGACCAGTGCATCAAAGATATCCCATGAAGGGACCAGTGCATCAAAGATATCCCATGAAGGGACAGATATCCCATGAAGGGACCAGTGCATCAAAGATATCCCATGAAGGGACCAGTGCATCAAAGATATCCCATGAAGGGACAGATATCCCATGAAGGGACCAGTGCATCAAAGATATCCGATGAAGGGACCAGTGCATCAAAGATATCCCATGAAGGGACAGATATCCCATGAAGGGACCAGTGCATCAAAGATATCCCATGAAGGGACAGATATCCCATGAAGGGACAGATATCCCATGAAGGGACAGATATCCCATGAAGGGACAGATATCCCATGAAGGGACCGGTGCATCAAAGATATCCCATGAAGGGACCAGTGCATCAAAGATATCCCATGAAGGGACAGATATCCCATGAAGGGACCAGTGCATCAAAGATATCCCATAAAGGGACAGATATCCCATGAAGGGACCAGTGCATCAAAGATATCCCATTAAGGGACCAGTGCATCAAAGATATCCCAGGAAGGGACAGATATCCCGAGAAGGGACCAGTGCATCAAATATATCCCATGAAGGGACCGGTGCATCAAAGATATCCCATGAAGGGACCAGTGCATCAAAGATATCCCATGAAGGGACCAGTGCATCAAAGATATCCCATGAAGAGACCAGTGCATCAAAGATATCCCATGAAGGGACCAGTGCATCAAAGATATCCCATGAAGGGACCAGTGCATCAAAGATATCCCATGAAGGGACCAGTGCATCAAAGATATCCCATGGAGAGACCAGTGCATCAAAGATATCCCATGAAGGGACCAGTGCATCAAAGATATCCCATGAAGGGACAGATATCCCATGAAGGGACCAGTGCATCAAAGATATCCCATGAAGGGACCAGTGCATCAAAGATATCCCATGAAGGGACAGATATCCCATGAAGGGACCAGTGCATCAAAGATATCCGATGAAGGGACCAGTGCATCAAAGATATCCCATGAAGGGACAGATATCCCATGAAGGGACCGGTGCATCAAAGATATCCCATGAAGGGACCGGTGCATCAAAGATATCCCATGAAGGGACCGGTGCATCAAAGATATCCCATGAAGGGACCGGTGCATCAAAGATATCCCATGAAGGGACCGGTGCATCAAAGATATCCCATGAAGGGACCGGTGCATCAAAGATATCCCATGAAGGGACCGGTGCATCAAAGATATCCCATGAAGGGACCGGTGCATCAAAGATATCCCATGAAGGGACCAGTGCATCAAAGATATCCCATGAAGGGACCAGTGCATCAAAGATATCCCATGAAGGGACAGATATCCCATGAAGGGACCAGTGCATCAAAGATATCCCATGAAGGGACAGATATCCCATGAAGGGACAGATATCCCATGAAGGGACAGATATCCCATGAAGGGACAGATATCCCATGAAGGGACAGATATCCCATGAAGGGACAGATATCCCATGAAGGGACAGATATCCCATGAAGGGACAGATATCCCATGAAGGGACAGATATCCCATGAAGGGACAGATATCCCATGAAGGGACAGATATCCCATGAAGGGACAGATATCCCATGAAGGGACAGATATCCCATGAAGGGACAGATATCCCATGAAGGGACAGATATCCCATGAAGGGACCAGTGCATCAAAGATATCCCATGAAGGGACAGATATCCCATGAAGGGACCAGTGCATCAAAGATATCCCATGAAGGGACAGATATCCCATGAAGGGACCAGTGCATCAAAGATATCCCATGAAGGGACAGATATCCCATGAAGGGACCAGTGCATCAAAGATATCCCATGAAGGGACCAGTGCATCAAAGATATCCCATGAAGGGACAGATATCCCATGAAGGGACAGATATCCCATGAAGGGACCGGTGCATCAAAGATGTCCCATGAAGGGACAGATATCCCATGAAGGGACAGATATCCCATGAAGGGACAGATATCCCATGAAGGGACCGGTGCATCAAAGATATCCCATGAAGGGACAGATATCCCATGAAGGGACCAGTGCATCAAAGATATCCCATGAAGGGACAGATATCCCATGAAGGGACCAGTGCATCAAAGATATCCCATGAAGGGACAGATATCCCATGAAGGGACCAGTGCATCAAAGATATCCCATTAAGGGACCAGTGCATCAAAGATATCCCAGGAAGGGACAGATATCCCGAGAAGGGACCAGTGCATCAAATATATCCCATGAAGGGACCGGTGCATCAAAGATATCCCATGAAGGGACCAGTGCATCAAAGATATCCCATGAAGGGACCAGTGCATCAAAGATATCCCATGAAGAGACCAGTGCATCAAAGATATCCCATGAAGGGACCAGTGCATCAAAGATATCCCATGAAGGGACAGATATCCCATGAAGGGACCAGTGCATCAAAGATATCCCGTGAAGGGACCAGTGCATCAAAGATATCCCATGAAGGGACAGATATCCCATGAAGGGACCAGTGCATCAAAGATATCCCATGAAGGGACCAGTGCATCAAAGATATCCCATGAAGGGACAGATATCCCATGAAGGGACCAGTGCATCAAATATATCCCATGAAGGGACCGGTGCATCAAAGATATCCGATGAAGGGACCAGTGCATCAAAGATATCCCATGAAGGGACCAGTGCATCAAAGATATCCCATGAAGGGACCAGTGCATCAAAGATATCCCATGAAGGGACAGATATCCCATGAAGGGACCAGTGCATCAAAGATATCCCATGAAGGGACCAGTGCATCAAAGATATCCCATGAAGGGACAGATATCCCATGAAGGGACCGGTGCATCAAAGATATCCCATGAAGGGACCAGTGCATCAAAGATATCCCATGAAGGGACAGATATCCCATGAAGGGACCAGTGCATCAAAGATATCCCATGAAGGGACAGATATCCCATGAAGGGACCAGTGCATCAAAGATATCCCATGAAGGGACCAGTGCATCAAAGATATCCCATGAAGGGACAGATATCCCATGAAGGGACCAGTGCATCAAAGATATCCCACGAAGGGACAGATATCCCAAGAAGGGACCAGTGCATCAAAGATATCCCATGAAGGGACAGATATCCCATGAAGGGACCAGTGCATCAAAGATATCCCATGAAGGGACCAGTGCATCAAAGATATCCCATGAAGGGACCAGTGCATCAAAGATATCCCATGAAGGGACAGATATCCCATGAAGGGACCAGTGCATCAAAGATATCCCATGAAGGGACAGATATCCCATGAAGGGACCAGTGCATCAAAGATATCCCATGAAGGGACAGATATCCCATGAAGGGACCAGTGCATCAAAGATATCCCATGAAGGGACCAGTGCATCAAAGATATCCCATGAAGGGACAGATATCCCATGAAGGGACCAGTGCATCAAAGATATCCCATGAAGGGACCGGTGCATCAAAGATATCCGATGAAGGGACCAGTGCATCAAAGATATCCCATGAAGGGACCAGTGCATCAAAGATATCCCATGAAGGGACCAGTGCATCAAAGATATCCCATGAAGGGACAGATATCCCATGAAGGGACCAGTGCATCAAAGATATCCCACGAAGGGACAGATATCCCAAGAAGGGACCAGTGCATCAAAGATATCCCATGAAGGGACAGATATCCCATGAAGGGACCAGTGCATCAAAGATATCCCATGAAGGGACCAGTGCATCAAAGATATCCCATGAAGGGACCAGTGCATCAAAGATATCCCATGAAGGGACAGATATCCCATGAAGGGACCAGTGCATCAAAGATATCCCATGAAGGGACCAGTGCATCAAAGATATCCCATGAAGGGACAGATATCCCATGAAGGGACCAGTGCATCAAAGATATCCCATGAAGGGACCAGTGCATCAAAGATATCCCATGAAGGGACAGATATCCCATGAAGGGACCGGTGCATCAAAGATATCCCATGAAGGGACCAGTGCATCAAAGATATCCCATGAAGGGACAGATATCCCATGAAGGGACCAGTGCATCAAAGATATCCCATGAAGGGACCAGTGCATCAAAGATATCCCATGAAGGGACCAGTGCATCAAAGATATCCCATGAAGGGACAGATATCCCATGAAGGGACCAGTGCATCAAAGATATCCCATGAAGGGACCAGTGCTTCAAAGATATCCCATGAAGGGACAGATATCCCATGAAGGGACCAGTGCATCAAAGATATCCCATGAAGGGACCAGTGCATCAAAGATATCCCATGAAGGGACAGATATCCCATGAAGGGACCAGTGCATCAAAGATATCCCATGAAGGGACAGATATCCCATGAAGGGACCGGTGCATCAAAGATATCCCATGAAGGGACCAGTGCATCAAAGATATCCCATGAAGGGACCAGTGCATCAAAGATATCCCATGAAGGGACAGATATCCCATGAAGGGACCAGTGCATCATAGATATCCCATGAAGGGACCGGTGCATCAAAGATATCCCATGAAGGGACCGGTGCATCAAAGACATCCCATGAAGGGACCAGTGCATCAAAGATATCCCATGAAGGGACAGATATCCCATGAAGGGACAGATATCCCATGAAGGGACCAGTGCATCAAAGATATCCCATGAAGGGACCAGTGCATCAAAGATATCCCATGAAGGGACAGATATCCCATGAAGGGACCGGTGCATCAAAGATATCCCATGAAGGGACAGATATCCCATGAAGGGACCAGTGCATCAAAGATATCCCATGAAGGGACAGATATCCCATGAAGGGACCAGTGCATCAAAGATATCCCATGAAGGGACCAGTGCATCAAAGATATCCCATGAAGGGACAGATATCCCATGAAGGGACCAGTGCATCAAAGATATCCCATGAAGGGACAGATATCCCATGAAGGGACCAGTGCATCAAAGATATCCCATAAAGGGACAGATATCCCATGAAGGGACAGATATCCCATGAAGGGACAGATATCCCATGAAGGGACCGGTGCATCAAAGATATCCCATGAAGGGACAGATATCCCATGAAGGGACCAGTGCATCAAAGATATCCCATGAAGGGACCAGTGCATCAAAGATATCCCATGAAGGGACAGATATCCCATGAAGGGACCAGTGCATCAAAGATATCCCATGAAGGGACCAGTGCATCAAAGATATCCCATGAAGGGACAGATATCCCATGAAGGGACCAGTGCATCAAAGATATCCCATCAAGGGACCGATATCCCATGAAGGGACCAGTGCATCAAGGATATCCCATGAAGGGACCAGTGCATCAAAGATATCCCATGAAGGGACCAGTGCATCAAAGATATCCCATGAAGGGACAGATATCCCATGAAGGGACAGATATCCCATGAAGGGACAGATATCCCATGAAGGGACCAGTGCATCAAAGATATCCCATGAAGGGACCAGTGCATCAAAGATATCCCATAAAGGGACAGATATCCCATGAAGGGACCAGTGCATCAAAGATATCCCATTAAGGGACCAGTGCATCAAAGATATCCCATTAAGGGACCAGTGCATCAAAGATATCCCAGGAAGGGACAGATATCCCGAGAAGGGACCAGTGCATCAAATATATCCCATGAAGGGACCGATGCATCAAAGATATCCCATGAAGGGACCAGTGCATCAAAGATATCCCATGAAGGGACCAGTGCATCAAAGATATCCCATGAAGGGACCAGTGCATCAAAGATATCCCATGAAGGGACCAGTGCATCAAAGATATCCCATGAAGGGACCAGTGCATCAAAGATATCCCATAAAGGGACCAGTGCATCAAAGATATCCCATGAAGAGACCAGTGCATCAAAGATATCCCATGAAGGGACCAGTGCATCAAAGATATCCCATGAAGGGACAGATATCCCATGAAGGGACCAGTGCATCAAAGATATCCCATGAAGGGACCAGTGCATCAAAGATATCCCATGAAGGGACAGATATCCCATGAAGGGACCAGTGCATCAAAGATATCCGATGAAGGGACCAGTGCATCAAAGATATCCCATGAAGGGACCAGTGCATCAAAGATATCCCATGAAGGGACAGATATCCCATGAAGGGACCAGTGCATCAAAGATATCCCATGAAGGGACCAGTGCATCAAAGATATCCCATGAAGGGACAGATATCCCATGAAGGGACCAGTGCATCAAAGATATCCCATGAAGGGACCGATATCCCATGAAGGGACCAGTGCATCAAAGATATCCCATGAAGGGACCAGTGCATCAAAGATATCCCATGAAGGGACCAGTGCATCAAAGATATCCCATGAAGGGACAGATATCCCATGAAGGGACCAGTGCATTAAAGATATCCCATGAAGGGACAGATATCCCATGAAGGGACCAGTGCATCAAAGATATCCCATGAAGGGACCAGTGCATCAACGATATCCCATAAAGGGACAGATATCCCATGAAGGGACCAGTGCATCAAAGATATTCCATTAAGGGACCAGTGCATCAAAGATATCCCAGGAAGGGACAGATATCCCGAGAAGGGACCAGTGCATCAAATATATCCCATGAAGGGACCGGTGCATCAAAGATATCCCATGAAGGGACCAGTGCATCAAAGATATCCCATGAAGGGACCAGTGCATCAAAGATATCCCATGAAGAGACCAGTGCATCAAAGAGATCCCATGAAGGGACCAGTGCATCAAAGATATCCCATGATGGGACCAGTGCATCAAAGATATCCCATGAAGGGACCAGTGCATCAAAGATATCCCATGAAGGGACAGATATCCCATGAAGGGACCAGTGCATCAAAGATATCCCATGAAGGGACCAGTGCATCAAAGATATCCCATGAAGGGACAGATATCCCATGAAGGGACCAGTGCATCAAAGATATCCGATGAAGGGACCAGTGCATCAAAGATATCCCATGAAGGGACAGATATCCCATGAAGGGACCAGTGCATCAAAGATATCCCATGAAGGGACAGATATCCCATGAAGGGACCAGTGCATCAAAGATATCCCATGAAGGGACAGATATCCCATGAAGGGACAGATATCCCATGAAGGGACAGATATCCCATGAAGGGACAGATATCCCATGAAGGGACAGATATCCCATGAAGGGACCGGTGCATCAAAGATATCCCATGAAGGGACCAGTGCATCAAAGATATCCCATGAAGGGACAGATATCCCATGAAGGGACCAGTGCATCAAAGATATCCCATGAAGGGACCAGTGCATCAAAGATATCCCATGAAGGAACAGATATCCCATGAAGGGACCAGTGCATCAAAGATATCCCATGAAGGGACAGATATCCCATGAAGGGACCAGTGCATCAAAGATATCCCATGAAGGGACCAGTGCATCAAAGATATCCCATAAAGGGACAGATATCCCATGAAGGGACCAGTGCATCAAAGATATCCCATGAAGGGACCAGTGCATCAAAGATATCCCATGAAGAGACCAGTGCATCAAAGATATCCCATGAAGGGACCAGTGCATCAAAGATATCCCATGAAGGGACCGGTGCATCAAAGATATCCCATGAAGGGACCGGTGCATCAAAGATATCCCATGAAGGGACAGATATCCCAAGAAGGGACCAGTGCATCAAAGATATCCCATGAAGGGACAGATATCCCATGAAGGGACGGATATCCCATGAAGGGACCAGTGCACCAAAGATATCCCATGAAGGGACCAGTGCATCAAAGATATCCCATGAAGGGACAGATATCCCATGAAGGGACCGGTGCATCAAAGATATCACATGAAGGGACAGATATCCCATGAAGGGACAGATATCCCATGAAGGGACCAGTGCATCAAAGATATCCCATGAAGGGACAGATATCCCATGAAGGGACAGATATCCCATGAAGGGACAGATATCCCATTAAGGGACAGATATCCCATTAAGGGACAGATATCCCATGAAGGGACAGATATCCCATTAAGGGACAGATATCCCATGAAGGGACAGATATCCCATGAAGGGACAGATATCCCATGAAGGGACAGATATCCCATGAAGGGACAGATATCCCATGAAGGGACAGATATCCCATGAAGGGACAGATATCCCATGAAGGGACAGATATCCCATGAAGGGACAGATATCCCATGAAGGGACAGATATCCCATGAAGGGACCAGTGCATCAAAGATATCCCATGAAGGGACCAGTGCATCAAAGATATCCCATAAAGGGACAGATATCCCATGAAGGCACCAGTGCATCAAAGATATCCCATTAAGGGACCAGTGCATCAAAGATATCCCATGAAGAGACCAGTGCATCAAAGATATCCCATGAAGGGACCAGTGCATCAAAGATATCCCATGAAGGGACCAGTGCATCAAAGATATCCCATGAAGGGACCAGTGCATCAAATATATCCCATGAAGGGACAGATATCCCATGAAGGGACCAGTGCATCAAAGATATCCCATGAAGGGACAGATATCCCATGAAGGGACCAGTGCATCAAAGATATCCCATGAAGGGACCAGTGCATCAAAGATATCCCATGAAGGGACAGATATCCCATGAAGGGACAGATATCCCATGAAGGGACAGATATCCCATGAAGGGACAGATATCCCATGAAGGGACAGATATCCCATGAAGGGAGCAGCGCATCAAAGATATCCCATGAAGGGACAGATATCCCATGAAGGGACAGATATCCCATGAAGGGACCAGTGCATCAAAGATATCCCATGAAGGGACAGATATCCCATGAAGGGACCAGTGCATCAAAGATATCCCATGAAGGGACCAGTGCTTCAAAGATATCCCATGAAGGGACAGATATCCCATGAAGGGACAGATATCCCATGAAGGGACCAGTGCATCAAAGATATCCCATGAAGGGACCAGTGCATCAAAGATATCCCATGAAGGGACAGATATCCCATGAAGGGACCGGTGCATCAAAGATATCCCATGAAGGGACCAGTGCATCAAAGATATCCCATGAAGGGACCAGTGCATCAAAGATATCCCATGAAGGGACCGGTGCATCAAAGATATCCCATGAAGGGACAGATATCCCATGAAGGGACCAGTGCATCAAAGATATCCCATGAAGGGACCGGTGCATCAAAGATATCCCATGAAGGGACCAGTGCATCAAAAATATCCCATGAAGGGACCAGTGCATCAAAGATATCCCATGAAGGGACAGATATCCCATGAAGAGACCAGTGCATCAAATATATCGCATGAAGGGACAGATATCCCATGAAGGGACAGATATCCCATGAAGGGACAGATATCCCATGAAGGGACAGATATCCCATGAAGGGACAGATATCCCATGAAGGGACAGATATCCCATGAAGGGACCAGTGCATCAAAGATATCCCATGAAGGGACCGGTGCATCAAAGATATCCCATGAAGGGACCGGTGCATCAAAGATATCCCATGAAGGGACCGGTGCATCAAGGATATCCCATGAAGGGACCAGTGCATCAAAGATATCCCATGAAGGGACAGATATCCCATGAAGGGACCAGTGCATCAAAGATATCCCATGAAGGGACAGATATCCCATGAAGGGACAGATATCCCATAAAGGGACAGATATCCCAAGAAGGGACAGATATCCCATGAAGGGACAGATATCCCATGAAGGGACAGATATCCCATGAAGGGACCGGTGCATCAAAGATATCCCATGAAGGGACCAGTGCATCAAAGATATCCCATGAAGGGACTGATATCCCATGAAGGGACCAGTGCATCAAAGATATCCCATGAAGGGACCAGTGCATCAAAGATATCCCATGAAGGAACAGATATCCCATGAAGGGACCAGTGCATCAAAGATATCCCATGAAGGGACAGATATCCCATGAAGGGACCAGTGCATCAAAGATATCCCATGAAGGGACCAGTGCATCAAAGATATCCCATAAAGGGACAGATATCCCATGAAGGGACCAGTGCATCAAAGATATCCCATGAAGGGACCAGTGCATCAAAGATATCCCATGAAGAGACCAGTGCATCAAAGATATCCCATGAAGGGACCAGTGCATCAAAGATATCCCATGAAGGGACCGGTGCATCAAAGGTATCCCATGAAGGGACCGGTGCATCAAAGATATCCCATGAAGGGACCGGTGCATCAAAGATATCCCATGAAGGGACAGATATCCCATGAAGGGACCAGTGCATCAAAGATATCCCATGAAGGGACAGATATCCCATGAAGGGGCGGATATCCCATGAAGGGACCAGTGCACCAAAGATATCCCATGAAGGGACCAGTGCATCAAAGATATCCCATGAAGGGACAGATATCCCATGAAGGGACAGATATCCCATGAAGGACAGATATCCCATGAAGGGACCAGTGCATCAAAGATATCCCCTGAAGGGACCAGTGCATCAAAGATATCCCATGAAGGGACCAGTGCACCAAAGATATCCCATGAAGGGACCAGTGCATCAAAGATATCCCATGAAGGGACAGATATCCCATGAAGGGACCGGTGCATCAAAGATATCCCATGAAGGGACAGATATCCCATGAAGGGACAGATATCCCATGAAGGGACAGATATCCCATGAAGGGACAGATATCCCATGAAGGGACAGATATCCCATGAAGGGACAGATATCCCATGAAGGGACAGATATCCCGTGAAGGGACAGATATCCCGTGAAGGGACAGATATCCCGTGAAGGGACAGATATCCCGTGAAGGGACAGATATCCCGTGAAGGGACAGATATCCCGTGAAGGGACAGATATCCCGTGAAGGGACAGATATCCCGTGAAGGGACAGATATCCCGTGAAGGGACAGATATCCCGTGAAGGGACAGATATCCCGTGAAGGGACAGATATCCCGTGAAGGGACAGATATCCCATGAAGGGACAGATATCCCATGAAGGGACAGATATCCCATGAAGGGAGCAGCGCATCAAAGATATCCCATGAAGGGACAGATATCCCATGAAGGGACAGATATCCCATGAAGGGACAGATATCCCATGAAGGGACCGGTGCATCAAAGATATCCCATGAAGGGACAGATATCCCATGAAGGGACAGATATCCCATGAAGGGACAGATATCCCATGAAGGGACAGATATCCCATGAAGGGACAGATATCCCATGAAGGGACAGATATCCCATGAAGGGACAGATATCCCATGAAGGGACAGATATCCCATGAAGGGACAGATATCCCATGAAGGGACCGGTGCATCAAAGATATCCCATGAAGGGACAGATATCCCATGAAGGGACCAGTGCATCAAAGATATCCCATGAAGGGACAGATATCCCATGAAGGGACCAGTGCATCAAAGATATCCCATGAAGGGACCAGTGCATCAAAGATATCCCATGAAGGGACCAGTGCATCAAAGATATCCCATGAAGGGACAGATATCCCATGAAGGGACCAGTGCATCAAAGATATCCCATGAAGGGACCAGTGCATCAAAGATATCCCATGAAGGGACAGATATCCCATGAAGGGACCGGTGCATCAAAGATATCCCATGAAGGACAGATATCCCATGAAGGGACCAGTGCATCAAAGATATCCCATGAAGGGACAGATATCCCATGAAGGGACCAGTGCATCAAAGATATCCCATGAAGGGACCGGTGCATCAAAGATATCCCATGAAGGGACCAGTGCATCAAAGATATCCCCTGAAGGGACCAGTGCATCAAAGATATCCCCTGAAGGGACCAGTGCATCAAAGATATCCCCAGGGACCAGTGCATCAAAGATATCCCATGAAGGGACAGATATCCCATGAAGGGACCAGTGCATCAAAGATATCCCATGAAGGGACCGGTGCATCAAAGATATCCCATGAAGGGACCGGTGCATCAAAGATATCCCATGAAGGGACCGGTGCATCAAAGATATCCCATGAAGGGACCAGTGCATCAAAGATATCCCATGAAGGGACCAGTGCATCAAAGATATCCCATGAAGGGACCAGTGCATCAAAGATATCCCATGAAGGGACCAGTGCATCAAAGATATCCCATGAAGGGACAGATATCCCATGAAGGGACAGATATCCCATGAAGGGACAGATATCCCATGAAGGGACAGATATCCCATGAAGGGACCGGTGCATCAAAGATATCCCCATGAAGGGACAGATATCCCATGAAGGGACCAGTGCATCAAAGATATCCCCATGAAGGGACAGATATCCCATGAAGGGACCAGTGCATCAAAGATATCCCATGAAGGGACCAGTGCATCAAAGATATCCCATGAAGGGACCAGTGCATCAAAGATATCCCATGAAGGGACCAGTGCATCAAAGATATCCCATGAAGGGACCAGTGCATCAAAGATATCCCATGAAGGGACAGATATCCCATGAAGGGACAGATATCCCATGAAGGGACAGATATCCCATGAAGGGACCGGTGCATCAAAGATATCCCATGAAGGGACAGATATCCCATGAAGGGACCAGTGCATCAAAGATATCCCATGAAGGGACAGATATCCCATGAAGGGACCAGTGCATCAAAGATATCCCATGAAGGGACCAGTGCATCAAAGATATCCCATGAAGGGACAGATATCCCATGAAGGGACCAGTGCATCAAAGATATCCAATGAAGGGACCAGTGCATCAAAGATATCCCATGAAGGGACAGATATCCCATGAAGGGACCAGTGCATCAAAGATATCCCATCAAGGGACCGATATCCCATGAAGGGACCAGTGCATCAAGGATATCCCATGAAGGGACCAGTGCATCAAAGATATCCCATGAAGGGACCAGTGCATCAAAGATATCCCATGAAGGGACAGATATCCCATGAAGGGACAGATATCCCATGAAGGGACAGATATCCCATGAAGGGACAGATATCCCATGAAGGGACCAGTGCATCAAAGATATCCCATGAAGGGACAGATATCCCATGAAGGGACCAGTGCATCAAAGATATCCCATGAAGGGACAGATATCCCATGAAGGGACCAGTGCATCAAAGATATCCCATGAAGGGACAGATATCCCATGAAGGGACAGATATCCCATGAAGGGACAGATATCCCATGAAGGGACAGATATCCCATGAAGGGACAGATATCCCATGAAGGGACCGGTGCATCAAAGATATCCCATGAAGGGACCAGTGCATCAAAGATATCCCATGAAGGGACAGATATCCCATGAAGGGACCAGTGCATCAAAGATATCCCATGAAGGGACCAGTGCATCAAAGATATCCCATGAAGGAACAGATATCCCATGAAGGGACCAGTGCATCAAAGATATCCCATGAAGGGACAGATATCCCATGAAGGGACCAGTGCATCAAAGATATCCCATGAAGGGACCAGTGCATCAAAGATATCCCATAAAGGGACAGATATCCCATGAAGGGACCAGTGCATCAAAGATATCCCATGAAGGGACCAGTGCATCAAAGATATCCCATGAAGAGACCAGTGCATCAAAGATATCCCATGAAGGGACCAGTGCATCAAAGATATCCCATGAAGGGACCGGTGCATCAAAGATATCCCATGAAGGGACCGGTGCATCAAAGATATCCCATGAAGGGACAGATATCCCAAGAAGGGACCAGTGCATCAAAGATATCCCATGAAGGGACAGATATCCCATGAAGGGACGGATATCCCATGAAGGGACCAGTGCACCAAAGATATCCCATGAAGGGACCAGTGCATCAAAGATATCCCATGAAGGGACAGATATCCCATGAAGGGACCGGTGCATCAAAGATATCACATGAAGGGACAGATATCCCATGAAGGGACAGATATCCCATGAAGGGACCAGTGCATCAAAGATATCCCATGAAGGGACAGATATCCCATGAAGGGACAGATATCCCATGAAGGGACAGATATCCCATTAAGGGACAGATATCCCATTAAGGGACAGATATCCCATTAAGGGACAGATATCCCATGAAGGGACAGATATCCCATTAAGGGACAGATATCCCATGAAGGGACAGATATCCCATGAAGGGACAGATATCCCATGAAGGGACAGATATCCCATGAAGGGACAGATATCCCATGAAGGGACAGATATCCCATGAAGGGACAGATATCCCATGAAGGGACAGATATCCCATGAAGGGACAGATATCCCATGAAGGGACAGATATCCCATGAAGGGACCAGTGCATCAAAGATATCCCATGAAGGGACCAGTGCATCAAAGATATCCCATAAAGGGACAGATATCCCATGAAGGCACCAGTGCATCAAAGATATCCCATTAAGGGACCAGTGCATCAAAGATATCCCATGAAGAGACCAGTGCATCAAAGATATCCCATGAAGGGACCAGTGCATCAAAGATATCCCATGAAGGGACCAGTGCATCAAAGATATCCCATGAAGGGACCAGTGCATCAAATATATCCCATGAAGGGACAGATATCCCATGAAGGGACCAGTGCATCAAAGATATCCCATGAAGGGACAGATATCCCATGAAGGGACCAGTGCATCAAAGATATCCCATGAAGGGACCAGTGCATCAAAGATATCCCATGAAGGGACAGATATCCCATGAAGGGACAGATATCCCATGAAGGGACAGATATCCCATGAAGGGACAGATATCCCATGAAGGGACAGATATCCCATGAAGGGAGCAGCGCATCAAAGATATCCCATGAAGGGACAGATATCCCATGAAGGGACAGATATCCCATGAAGGGACCAGTGCATCAAAGATATCCCATGAAGGGACAGATATCCCATGAAGGGACCAGTGCATCAAAGATATCCCATGAAGGGACCAGTGCTTCAAAGATATCCCATGAAGGGACAGATATCCCATGAAGGGACAGATATCCCATGAAGGGACCAGTGCATCAAAGATATCCCATGAAGGGACCAGTGCATCAAAGATATCCCATGAAGGGACAGATATCCCATGAAGGGACCGGTGCATCAAAGATATCCCATGAAGGGACCAGTGCATCAAAGATATCCCATGAAGGGACCAGTGCATCAAAGATATCCCATGAAGGGACCGGTGCATCAAAGATATCCCATGAAGGGACAGATATCCCATGAAGGGACCAGTGCATCAAAGATATCCCATGAAGGGACCGGTGCATCAAAGATATCCCATGAAGGGACCAGTGCATCAAAAATATCCCATGAAGGGACCAGTGCATCAAAGATATCCCATGAAGGGACAGATATCCCATGAAGAGACCAGTGCATCAAATATATCGCATGAAGGGACAGATATCCCATGAAGGGACAGATATCCCATGAAGGGACAGATATCCCATGAAGGGACAGATATCCCATGAAGGGACAGATATCCCATGAAGGGACAGATATCCCATGAAGGGACCAGTGCATCAAAGATATCCCATGAAGGGACCGGTGCATCAAAGATATCCCATGAAGGGACCGGTGCATCAAAGATATCCCATGAAGGGACCGGTGCATCAAGGATATCCCATGAAGGGACCAGTGCATCAAAGATATCCCATGAAGGGACAGATATCCCATGAAGGGACCAGTGCATCAAAGATATCCCATGAAGGGACAGATATCCCATGAAGGGACAGATATCCCATAAAGGGACAGATATCCCAAGAAGGGACAGATATCCCATGAAGGGACAGATATCCCATGAAGGGACAGATATCCCATGAAGGGACCGGTGCATCAAAGATATCCCATGAAGGGACCAGTGCATCAAAGATATCCCATGAAGGGACTGATATCCCATGAAGGGACCAGTGCATCAAAGATATCCCATGAAGGGACCAGTGCATCAAAGATATCCCATGAAGGAACAGATATCCCATGAAGGGACCAGTGCATCAAAGATATCCCATGAAGGGACAGATATCCCATGAAGGGACCAGTGCATCAAAGATATCCCATGAAGGGACCAGTGCATCAAAGATATCCCATAAAGGGACAGATATCCCATGAAGGGACCAGTGCATCAAAGATATCCCATGAAGGGACCAGTGCATCAAAGATATCCCATGAAGAGACCAGTGCATCAAAGATATCCCATGAAGGGACCAGTGCATCAAAGATATCCCATGAAGGGACCGGTGCATCAAAGGTATCCCATGAAGGGACCGGTGCATCAAAGATATCCCATGAAGGGACCGGTGCATCAAAGATATCCCATGAAGGGACAGATATCCCATGAAGGGACCAGTGCATCAAAGATATCCCATGAAGGGACAGATATCCCATGAAGGGGCGGATATCCCATGAAGGGACCAGTGCACCAAAGATATCCCATGAAGGGACCAGTGCATCAAAGATATCCCATGAAGGGACAGATATCCCATGAAGGGACAGATATCCCATGAAGGACAGATATCCCATGAAGGGACCAGTGCATCAAAGATATCCCCTGAAGGGACCAGTGCATCAAAGATATCCCATGAAGGGACCAGTGCACCAAAGATATCCCATGAAGGGACCAGTGCATCAAAGATATCCCATGAAGGGACAGATATCCCATGAAGGGACCGGTGCATCAAAGATATCCCATGAAGGGACAGATATCCCATGAAGGGACAGATATCCCATGAAGGGACAGATATCCCATGAAGGGACAGATATCCCATGAAGGGACAGATATCCCATGAAGGGACAGATATCCCATGAAGGGACAGATATCCCGTGAAGGGACAGATATCCCGTGAAGGGACAGATATCCCGTGAAGGGACAGATATCCCGTGAAGGGACAGATATCCCGTGAAGGGACAGATATCCCGTGAAGGGACAGATATCCCGTGAAGGGACAGATATCCCGTGAAGGGACAGATATCCCGTGAAGGGACAGATATCCCGTGAAGGGACAGATATCCCGTGAAGGGACAGATATCCCGTGAAGGGACAGATATCCCATGAAGGGACAGATATCCCATGAAGGGACAGATATCCCATGAAGGGAGCAGCGCATCAAAGATATCCCATGAAGGGACAGATATCCCATGAAGGGACAGATATCCCATGAAGGGACAGATATCCCATGAAGGGACCGGTGCATCAAAGATATCCCATGAAGGGACAGATATCCCATGAAGGGACAGATATCCCATGAAGGGACAGATATCCCATGAAGGGACAGATATCCCATGAAGGGACAGATATCCCATGAAGGGACAGATATCCCATGAAGGGACAGATATCCCATGAAGGGACAGATATCCCATGAAGGGACAGATATCCCATGAAGGGACCGGTGCATCAAAGATATCCCATGAAGGGACAGATATCCCATGAAGGGACCAGTGCATCAAAGATATCCCATGAAGGGACAGATATCCCATGAAGGGACCAGTGCATCAAAGATATCCCATGAAGGGACCAGTGCATCAAAGATATCCCATGAAGGGACCAGTGCATCAAAGATATCCCATGAAGGGACAGATATCCCATGAAGGGACCAGTGCATCAAAGATATCCCATGAAGGGACCAGTGCATCAAAGATATCCCATGAAGGGACAGATATCCCATGAAGGGACCGGTGCATCAAAGATATCCCATGAAGGACAGATATCCCATGAAGGGACCAGTGCATCAAAGATATCCCATGAAGGGACAGATATCCCATGAAGGGACCAGTGCATCAAAGATATCCCATGAAGGGACCGGTGCATCAAAGATATCCCATGAAGGGACCAGTGCATCAAAGATATCCCCTGAAGGGACCAGTGCATCAAAGATATCCCCTGAAGGGACCAGTGCATCAAAGATATCCCCAGGGACCAGTGCATCAAAGATATCCCATGAAGGGACAGATATCCCATGAAGGGACCAGTGCATCAAAGATATCCCATGAAGGGACCGGTGCATCAAAGATATCCCATGAAGGGACCGGTGCATCAAAGATATCCCATGAAGGGACCGGTGCATCAAAGATATCCCATGAAGGGACCAGTGCATCAAAGATATCCCATGAAGGGACCAGTGCATCAAAGATATCCCATGAAGGGACCAGTGCATCAAAGATATCCCATGAAGGGACCAGTGCATCAAAGATATCCCATGAAGGGACAGATATCCCATGAAGGGACAGATATCCCATGAAGGGACAGATATCCCATGAAGGGACAGATATCCCATGAAGGGACCGGTGCATCAAAGATATCCCCATGAAGGGACAGATATCCCATGAAGGGACCAGTGCATCAAAGATATCCCCATGAAGGGACAGATATCCCATGAAGGGACCAGTGCATCAAAGATATCCCATGAAGGGACCAGTGCATCAAAGATATCCCATGAAGGGACCAGTGCATCAAAGATATCCCATGAAGGGACCAGTGCATCAAAGATATCCCATGAAGGGACCAGTGCATCAAAGATATCCCATGAAGGGACAGATATCCCATGAAGGGACAGATATCCCATGAAGGGACAGATATCCCATGAAGGGACCGGTGCATCAAAGATATCCCATGAAGGGACAGATATCCCATGAAGGGACCAGTGCATCAAAGATATCCCATGAAGGGACAGATATCCCATGAAGGGACCAGTGCATCAAAGATATCCCATGAAGGGACCAGTGCATCAAAGATATCCCATGAAGGGACAGATATCCCATGAAGGGACCAGTGCATCAAAGATATCCAATGAAGGGACCAGTGCATCAAAGATATCCCATGAAGGGACAGATATCCCATGAAGGGACCAGTGCATCAAAGATATCCCATCAAGGGACCGATATCCCATGAAGGGACCAGTGCATCAAGGATATCCCATGAAGGGACCAGTGCATCAAAGATATCCCATGAAGGGACCAGTGCATCAAAGATATCCCATGAAGGGACAGATATCCCATGAAGGGACAGATATCCCATGAAGGGACAGATATCCCATGAAGGGACAGATATCCCATGAAGGGACCAGTGCATCAAAGATATCCCATGAAGGGACCAGTGCATCAAAGATATCCCATAAAGGGACAGATATCCCATGAAGGGACCAGTGCATCAAAGATATCCCATTAAGGGACCAGTGCATCAAAGATATCCCATTAAGGGACCAGTGCATCAAAGATATCCCAGGAAGGGACAGATATCCCGAGAAGGGACCAGTGCATCAAATATATCCCATGAAGGGACCGATGCATCAAAGATATCCCATGAAGGGACCAGTGCATCAAAGATATCCCATGAAGGGACCAGTGCATCAAAGATATCCCATGAAGGGACCAGTGCATCAAAGATATCCCATGAAGGGACCAGTGCATCAAAGATATCCCATGAAGGGACCAGTGCATCAAAGATATCCCATGAAGGGACCAGTGCATCAAAGATATCCCATGAAGAGACCAGTGCATCAAAGATATCCCATGAAGGGACCAGTGCATCAAAGATATCCCATGAAGGGACAGATATCCCATGAAGGGACCAGTGCATCAAAGATATCCCATGAAGGGACCAGTGCATCAAAGATATCCCATGAAGGGACAGATATCCCATGAAGGGACCAGTGCATCAAAGATATCCGATGAAGGGACCAGTGCATCAAAGATATCCCATGAAGGGACCAGTGCATCAAAGATATCCCATGAAGGGACAGATATCCCATGAAGGGACCAGTGCATCAAAGATATCCCATGAAGGGACCAGTGCATCAAAGATATCCCATGAAGGGACAGATATCCCATGAAGGGACCAGTGCATCAAAGATATCCCATGAAGGGACCGATATCCCATGAAGGGACCAGTGCATCAAAGATATCCCATGAAGGGACCAGTGCATCAAAGATATCCCATGAAGGGACCAGTGCATCAAAGATATCCCATGAAGGGACAGATATCCCATGAAGGGACCAGTGCATTAAAGATATCCCATGAAGGGACAGATATCCCATGAAGGGACCAGTGCATCAAAGATATCCCATGAAGGGACCAGTGCATCAACGATATCCCATAAAGGGACAGATATCCCATGAAGGGACCAGTGCATCAAAGATATTCCATTAAGGGACCAGTGCATCAAAGATATCCCAGGAAGGGACAGATATCCCGAGAAGGGACCAGTGCATCAAATATATTCCATGAAGGGACCGGTGCATCAAAGATATCCCATGAAGGGACCAGTGCATCAAAGATATCCCATGAAGGGACCAGTGCATCAAAGATATCCCATGAAGAGACCAGTGCATCAAAGAGATCCCATGAAGGGACCAGTGCATCAAAGATATCCCATGAAGGGACCAGTGCATCAAAGATATCCCATGAAGGGACCAGTGCATCAAAGATATCCCATGAAGAGACCAGTGCATCAAAGATATCCCATGAAGGGACCAGTGCATCAAAGATATCCCATGAAGGGACAGATATCCCATGAAGGGACCAGTGCATCAAAGATATCCCATGAAGGGACCAGTGCATCAAAGATATCCCATGAAGGGACAGATATCCCATGAAGGGACCAGTGCATCAAAGATATCCGATGAAGGGACCAGTGCATCAAAGATATCCCATGAAGGGACAGATATCCCATGAAGGGACCAGTGCATCAAAGATATCCCATGAAGGGACAGATATCCCATGAAGGGACAGATATCCCATGAAGGGACAGATATCCCATGAAGGGACAGATATCCCATGAAGGGACAGATATCCCATGAAGGGACCGGTGCATCAAAGATATCCCATGAAGGGACCAGTGCATCAAAGATATCCCATGAAGGGACAGATATCCCATGAAGGGACCAGTGCATCAAAGATATCCCATGAAGGGACCAGTGCATCAAAGATATCCCATGAAGGAACAGATATCCCATGAAGGGACCAGTGCATCAAAGATATCCCATGAAGGGACAGATATCCCATGAAGGGACCAGTGCATCAAAGATATCCCATGAAGGGACCAGTGCATCAAAGATATCCCATAAAGGGACAGATATCCCATGAAGGGACCAGTGCATCAAAGATATCCCATGAAGGGACCAGTGCATCAAAGATATCCCATGAAGAGACCAGTGCATCAAAGATATCCCATGAAGGGACCAGTGCATCAAAGATATCCCATGAAGGGACCGGTGCATCAAAGATATCCCATGAAGGGACCGGTGCATCAAAGATATCCCATGAAGGGACAGATATCCCAAGAAGGGACCAGTGCATCAAAGATATCCCATGAAGGGACAGATATCCCATGAAGGGACGGATATCCCATGAAGGGACCAGTGCACCAAAGATATCCCATGAAGGGACCAGTGCATCAAAGATATCACATGAAGGGACAGATATCCCATGAAGGGACAGATATCCCATGAAGGGACCAGTGCATCAAAGATATCCCATGAAGGGACAGATATCCCATGAAGGGACCAGTGCATCAAAGATATCCCATGAAGGGACAGATATCCCATGAAGGGACAGATATCCCATGAAGGGACAGATATCCCATGAAGGGACAGATATCCCATGAAGGGACAGATATCCCATGAAGGGACAGATATCCCATGAAGGGACAGATATCCCATGAAGGGACAGATATCCCATGAAGGGACAGATATCCCATGAAGGGACCAGTGCATCAAAGATATCCCATGAAGGGACCAGTGCATCAAAGATATCCCGTAAAGGGACAGATATCCCATGAAGGGACCAGTGCATCAAAGATATCCCGTAAAGGGACAGATATCCCATGAAGGCACCAGTGCATCAAAGATATCCCGTAAAGGGACAGATATCCCATGAAGGCACCAGTGCATCAAAGATATCCCATGAAGGGACCAGTGCATCAAAGATATCCCATGAAGGGACCAGTGCATCAAAGATATCCCATGAAGGGACCAGTGCATCAAAGATATCCCATGAAGGGACCAGTGCATCAAATATATCCCATGAAGGGACAGATATCCCATGAAGGGACCAGTGCATCAAAGATATCCCATGAAGGGACAGATATCCCATGAAGGGACCAGTGCATCAAAGATATCCCATGAAGGGACCAGTGCATCAAAGATATCCCATGAAGGGACAGATATCCCATGAAGGGACAGATATCCCATGAAGGGACAGATATCCCATGAAGGGACAGATATCCCATGAAGGGAGCAGCGCATCAAAGATATCCCATGAAGGGACAGATATCCCATGAAGGGACAGATATCCCATGAAGGGACCAGTGCATCAAAGATATCCCATGAAGGGACAGATATCCCATGAAGGGACCAGTGCATCAAAGATATCCCATGAAGGGACCAGTGCATCAAAGATATCCCATGAAGGGACCAGTGCTTCAAAGATATCCCATGAAGGGACAGATATCCCATGAAGGGACAGATATCCCATGAAGGGACCAGTGCATCAAAGATATCCCATGAAGGGACCAGTGCATCAAAGATATCCCATGAAGGGACAGATATCCCATGAAGGGACCGGTGCATCAAAGATATCCCATGAAGGGACCAGTGCATCAAAGATATCCCATGAAGGGACCAGTGCATCAAAGATATCCCATGAAGGGACCGGTGCATCAAAGATATCCCATGAAGGGACAGATATCCCATGAAGGGACCAGTGCATCAAAGATATCCCATGAAGGGACCGGTGCATCAAAGATATCCCATGAAGGGACCAGTGCATCAAAAATATCCCATGAAGGGACCAGTGCATCAAAGATATCCCATGAAGGGACAGATATCCCATGAAGAGACCAGTGCATCAAATATATCGCATGAAGGGACAGATATCCCATGAAGGGACAGATATCCCATGAAGGGACAGATATCCCATGAAGGGACAGATATCCCATGAAGGGACAGATATCCCATGAAGGGACAGATATCCCATGAAGGGACAGATATCCCATGAAGGGACCGGTGCATCAAAGATATCCCATGAAGGGACCAGTGCATCAAAGATATCCCATGAAGGGACCGGTGCATCAAAGATATCCCATGAAGGGACCGGTGCATCAAAGATATCCCATGAAGGGACCAGTGCATCAAAGATATCCCATGAAGGGACAGATATCCCATGAAGGGACCAGTGCATCAAAGATATCCCATGAAGGGACAGATATCCCATGAAGGGACAGATATCCCATAAAGGGACAGATATCCCATAAAGGGACAGATATCCCAAGAAGGGACAGATATCCCAAGAAGGGACAGATATCCCATGAAGGGACAGATATCCCATGAAGGGACAGATATCCCATGAAGGGACCGGTGCATCAAAGATATCCCATGAAGGGACCAGTGCATCAAAGATATCCCATGAAGGGACTGATATCCCATGAAGGGACCAGTGCATCAAAGATATCCCATGAAGGGACCAGTGCATCAAAGATATCCCATGAAGGAACAGATATCCCATGAAGGGACCAGTGCATCAAAGATATCCCATGAAGGGACAGATATCCCATGAAGGGACCAGTGCATCAAAGATATCCCATGAAGGGACCAGTGCATCAAAGATATCCCATAAAGGGACAGATATCCCATGAAGGGACCAGTGCATCAAAGATATCCCATGAAGGGACCAGTGCATCAAAGATATCCCATGAAGAGACCAGTGCATCAAAGATATCCCATGAAGGGACCGGTGCATCAAAGATATCCCATGAAGGGACCGGTGCATCAAAGATATCCCATGAAGGGACCGGTGCATCAAAGGTATCCCATGAAGGGACCGGTGCATCAAAGATATCCCATGAAGGGACCGGTGCATCAAAGATATCCCATGAAGGGACAGATATCCCATGAAGGGACCAGTGCATCAAAGATATCCCATGAAGGGACAGATATCCCATGAAGGGGCGGATATCCCATGAAGGGACCAGTGCACCAAAGATATCCCATGAAGGGACCAGTGCATCAAAGATATCCCATGAAGGGACAGATATCCCATGAAGGACAGATATCCCATGAAGGGACCAGTGCATCAAAGATATCCCCTGAAGGGACCAGTGCATCAAAGATATCCCATGAAGGGACCAGTGCACCAAAGATATCCCATGAAGGGACCAGTGCATCAAAGATATCCCATGAAGGGACAGATATCCCATGAAGGGACCGGTGCATCAAAGATATCCCATGAAGGGACAGATATCCCATGAAGGGACAGATATCCCATGAAGGGACAGATATCCCATGAAGGGACAGATATCCCATGAAGGGACAGATATCCCATGAAGGGACAGATATCCCATGAAGGGACAGATATCCCATGAAGGGACAGATATCCCATGAAGGGACAGATATCCCATGAAGGGACAGATATCCCATGAAGGGACAGATATCCCATGAAGGGACAGATATCCCATGAAGGGACAGATATCCCATGAAGGGACAGATATCCCATGAAGGGACAGATATCCCATGAAGGGACAGATATCCCATGAAGGGACAGATATCCCATGAAGGGACAGATATCCCGTGAAGGGACAGATATCCCGTGAAGGGACAGATATCCCGTGAAGGGACAGATATCCCGTGAAGGGACAGATATCCCGTGAAGGGACAGATATCCCATGAAGGGACAGATATCCCATGAAGGGACAGATATCCCATGAAGGGACAGATATCCCATGAAGGGAGCAGCGCATCAAAGATATCCCATGAAGGGACAGATATCCCATGAAGGGACAGATATCCCATGAAGGGACAGATATCCCATGAAGGGACCGGTGCATCAAAGATATCCCATGAAGGGACAGATATCCCATGAAGGGACAGATATCCCATGAAGGGACAGATATCCCATGAAGGGACAGATATCCCATGAAGGGACAGATATCCCATGAAGGGACAGATATCCCATGAAGGGACCAGTGCATCAAAGATATCCCATGAAGGGACAGATATCCCATGAAGGGACCAGTGCATCAAAGATATCCCATGAAGGGACCAGTGCATCAAAGATATCCCATGAAGGGACAGATATCCCATGAAGGGACCGGTGCATCAAAGATATCCCATGAAGGACAGATATCCCATGAAGGGACCAGTGCATCAAAGATATCCCATGAAGGGACAGATATCCCATGAAGGGACCAGTGCATCAAAGATATCCCATGAAGGGACCGGTGCATCAAAGATATCCCATGAAGGGACCAGTGCATCAAAGATATCCCCTGAAGGGACCAGTGCATCAAAGATATCCCCTGAAGGGACCAGTGCATCAAAGATATCCCCAGGGACCAGTGCATCAAAGATATCCCATGAAGGGACAGATATCCCATGAAGGGACCAGTGCATCAAAGATATCCCATGAAGGGACCGGTGCATCAAAGATATCCCATGAAGGGACCGGTGCATCAAAGATATCCCATGAAGGGACCGGTGCATCAAAGATATCCCATGAAGGGACCAGTGCATCAAAGATATCCCATGAAGGGACCAGTGCATCAAAGATATCCCATGAAGGGACCAGTGCATCAAAGATATCCCATGAAGGGACCAGTGCATCAAAGATATCCCATGAAGGGACAGATATCCCATGAAGGGACAGATATCCCATGAAGGGACAGATATCCCATGAAGGGACAGATATCCCATGAAGGGACCGGTGCATCAAAGATATCCCCATGAAGGGACAGATATCCCATGAAGGGACCAGTGCATCAAAGATATCCCCATGAAGGGACAGATATCCCATGAAGGGACCAGTGCATCAAAGATATCCCATGAAGGGACCAGTGCATCAAAGATATCCCATGAAGGGACCAGTGCATCAAAGATATCCCATGAAGGGACCAGTGCATCAAAGATATCCCATGAAGGGACCAGTGCATCAAAGATATCCCATGAAGGGACAGATATCCCATGAAGGGACAGATATCCCATGAAGGGACAGATATCCCATGAAGGGACCGGTGCATCAAAGATATCCCATGAAGGGACAGATATCCCATGAAGGGACCAGTGCATCAAAGATATCCCATGAAGGGACAGATATCCCATGAAGGGACCAGTGCATCAAAGATATCCCATGAAGGGACCAGTGCATCAAAGATATCCCATGAAGGGACAGATATCCCATGAAGGGACCAGTGCATCAAAGATATCCAATGAAGGGACCAGTGCATCAAAGATATCCCATGAAGGGACAGATATCCCATGAAGGGACCAGTGCATCAAAGATATCCCATCAAGGGACCGATATCCCATGAAGGGACCAGTGCATCAAGGATATCCCATGAAGGGACCAGTGCATCAAAGATATCCCATGAAGGGACCAGTGCATCAAAGATATCCCATGAAGGGACAGATATCCCATGAAGGGACAGATATCCCATGAAGGGACAGATATCCCATGAAGGGACAGATATCCCATGAAGGGACCAGTGCATCAAAGATATCCCATGAAGGGACCAGTGCATCAAAGATATCCCATAAAGGGACAGATATCCCATGAAGGGACCAGTGCATCAAAGATATCCCATTAAGGGACCAGTGCATCAAAGATATCCCATTAAGGGACCAGTGCATCAAAGATATCCCAGGAAGGGACAGATATCCCGAGAAGGGACCAGTGCATCAAATATATCCCATGAAGGGACCGATGCATCAAAGATATCCCATGAAGGGACCAGTGCATCAAAGATATCCCATGAAGGGACCAGTGCATCAAAGATATCCCATGAAGGGACCAGTGCATCAAAGATATCCCATGAAGGGACCAGTGCATCAAAGATATCCCATGAAGGGACCAGTGCATCAAAGATATCCCATGAAGGGACCAGTGCATCAAAGATATCCCATGAAGAGACCAGTGCATCAAAGATATCCCATGAAGGGACCAGTGCATCAAAGATATCCCATGAAGGGACAGATATCCCATGAAGGGACCAGTGCATCAAAGATATCCCATGAAGGGACCAGTGCATCAAAGATATCCCATGAAGGGACAGATATCCCATGAAGGGACCAGTGCATCAAAGATATCCGATGAAGGGACCAGTGCATCAAAGATATCCCATGAAGGGACCAGTGCATCAAAGATATCCCATGAAGGGACAGATATCCCATGAAGGGACCAGTGCATCAAAGATATCCCATGAAGGGACCAGTGCATCAAAGATATCCCATGAAGGGACAGATATCCCATGAAGGGACCAGTGCATCAAAGATATCCCATGAAGGGACCGATATCCCATGAAGGGACCAGTGCATCAAAGATATCCCATGAAGGGACCAGTGCATCAAAGATATCCCATGAAGGGACCAGTGCATCAAAGATATCCCATGAAGGGACAGATATCCCATGAAGGGACCAGTGCATTAAAGATATCCCATGAAGGGACAGATATCCCATGAAGGGACCAGTGCATCAAAGATATCCCATGAAGGGACCAGTGCATCAACGATATCCCATAAAGGGACAGATATCCCATGAAGGGACCAGTGCATCAAAGATATTCCATTAAGGGACCAGTGCATCAAAGATATCCCAGGAAGGGACAGATATCCCGAGAAGGGACCAGTGCATCAAATATATTCCATGAAGGGACCGGTGCATCAAAGATATCCCATGAAGGGACCAGTGCATCAAAGATATCCCATGAAGGGACCAGTGCATCAAAGATATCCCATGAAGAGACCAGTGCATCAAAGAGATCCCATGAAGGGACCAGTGCATCAAAGATATCCCATGAAGGGACCAGTGCATCAAAGATATCCCATGAAGGGACCAGTGCATCAAAGATATCCCATGAAGAGACCAGTGCATCAAAGATATCCCATGAAGGGACCAGTGCATCAAAGATATCCCATGAAGGGACAGATATCCCATGAAGGGACCAGTGCATCAAAGATATCCCATGAAGGGACCAGTGCATCAAAGATATCCCATGAAGGGACAGATATCCCATGAAGGGACCAGTGCATCAAAGATATCCGATGAAGGGACCAGTGCATCAAAGATATCCCATGAAGGGACAGATATCCCATGAAGGGACCAGTGCATCAAAGATATCCCATGAAGGGACAGATATCCCATGAAGGGACAGATATCCCATGAAGGGACAGATATCCCATGAAGGGACAGATATCCCATGAAGGGACAGATATCCCATGAAGGGACCGGTGCATCAAAGATATCCCATGAAGGGACCAGTGCATCAAAGATATCCCATGAAGGGACAGATATCCCATGAAGGGACCAGTGCATCAAAGATATCCCATGAAGGGACCAGTGCATCAAAGATATCCCATGAAGGAACAGATATCCCATGAAGGGACCAGTGCATCAAAGATATCCCATGAAGGGACAGATATCCCATGAAGGGACCAGTGCATCAAAGATATCCCATGAAGGGACCAGTGCATCAAAGATATCCCATAAAGGGACAGATATCCCATGAAGGGACCAGTGCATCAAAGATATCCCATGAAGGGACCAGTGCATCAAAGATATCCCATGAAGAGACCAGTGCATCAAAGATATCCCATGAAGGGACCAGTGCATCAAAGATATCCCATGAAGGGACCGGTGCATCAAAGATATCCCATGAAGGGACCGGTGCATCAAAGATATCCCATGAAGGGACAGATATCCCAAGAAGGGACCAGTGCATCAAAGATATCCCATGAAGGGACAGATATCCCATGAAGGGACGGATATCCCATGAAGGGACCAGTGCACCAAAGATATCCCATGAAGGGACCAGTGCATCAAAGATATCACATGAAGGGACAGATATCCCATGAAGGGACAGATATCCCATGAAGGGACCAGTGCATCAAAGATATCCCATGAAGGGACAGATATCCCATGAAGGGACCAGTGCATCAAAGATATCCCATGAAGGGACAGATATCCCATGAAGGGACAGATATCCCATGAAGGGACAGATATCCCATGAAGGGACAGATATCCCATGAAGGGACAGATATCCCATGAAGGGACAGATATCCCATGAAGGGACAGATATCCCATGAAGGGACAGATATCCCATGAAGGGACAGATATCCCATGAAGGGACCAGTGCATCAAAGATATCCCATGAAAGGACCAGTGCATCAAAGATATCCCGTAAAGGGACAGATATCCCATGAAGGGACCAGTGCATCAAAGATATCCCGTAAAGGGACAGATATCCCATGAAGGCACCAGTGCATCAAAGATATCCCGTAAAGGGACAGATATCCCATGAAGGCACCAGTGCATCAAAGATATCCCATGAAGGGACCAGTGCATCAAAGATATCCCATGAAGGGACCAGTGCATCAAAGATATCCCATGAAGGGACCAGTGCATCAAAGATATCCCATGAAGGGACCAGTGCATCAAAGATATCCCATGAAGGGACCAGTGCATCAAATATATCCCATGAAGGGACAGATATCCCATGAAGGGACCAGTGCATCAAAGATATCCCATGAAGGGACAGATATCCCATGAAGGGACCAGTGCATCAAAGATATCCCATGAAGGGACCAGTGCATCAAAGATATCCCATGAAGGGACAGATATCCCATGAAGGGACAGATATCCCATGAAGGGACAGATATCCCATGAAGGGACAGATATCCCATGAAGGGAGCAGCGCATCAAAGATATCCCATGAAGGGACAGATATCCCATGAAGGGACAGATATCCCATGAAGGGACCAGTGCATCAAAGATATCCCATGAAGGGACAGATATCCCATGAAGGGACCAGTGCATCAAAGATATCCCATGAAGGGACCAGTGCATCAAAGATATCCCATGAAGGGACCAGTGCTTCAAAGATATCCCATGAAGGGACAGATATCCCATGAAGGGACAGATATCCCATGAAGGGACCAGTGCATCAAAGATATCCCATGAAGGGACCAGTGCATCAAAGATATCCCATGAAGGGACAGATATCCCATGAAGGGACCGGTGCATCAAAGATATCCCATGAAGGGACCAGTGCATCAAAGATATCCCATGAATATCCCATGAAGGGACCGGTGCATCAAAGATATCCCATGAAGGGACAGATATCCCATGAAGGGACCAGTGCATCAAAGATATCCCATGAAGGGACCGGTGCATCAAAGATATCCCATGAAGGGACCAGTGCATCAAAGATATCCCATGAAGGGACCAGTGCATCAAAAATATCCCATGAAGGGACCAGTGCATCAAAGATATCCCATGAAGGGACAGATATCCCATGAAGAGACCAGTGCATCAAATATATCGCATGAAGGGACAGATATCCCATGAAGGGACAGATATCCCATGAAGGGACAGATATCCCATGAAGGGACAGATATCCCATGAAGGGACAGATATCCCATGAAGGGACAGATATCCCATGAAGGGACAGATATCCCATGAAGGGACAGATATCCCATGAAGGGACCGGTGCATCAAAGATATCCCATGAAGGGACCAGTGCATCAAAGATATCCCATGAAGGGACCGGTGCATCAAAGATATCCCATGAAGGGACCGGTGCATCAAAGATATCCCATGAAGGGACCAGTGCATCAAAGATATCCCATGAAGGGACAGATATCCCATGAAGGGACCAGTGCATCAAAGATATCCCATGAAGGGACAGATATCCCATGAAGGGACAGATATCCCATAAAGGGACAGATATCCCATAAAGGGACAGATATCCCAAGAAGGGACAGATATCCCAAGAAGGGACAGATATCCCATGAAGGGACAGATATCCCATGAAGGGACAGATATCCCATGAAGGGACCGGTGCATCAAAGATATCCCATGAAGGGACCAGTGCATCAAAGATATCCCATGAAGGGACTGATATCCCATGAAGGGACCAGTGCATCAAAGATATCCCATGAAGGGACCAGTGCATCAAAGATATCCCATGAAGGAACAGATATCCCATGAAGGGACCAGTGCATCAAAGATATCCCATGAAGGGACAGATATCCCATGAAGGGACCAGTGCATCAAAGATATCCCATGAAGGGACCAGTGCATCAAAGATATCCCATAAAGGGACAGATATCCCATGAAGGGACCAGTGCATCAAAGATATCCCATGAAGGGACCAGTGCATCAAAGATATCCCATGAAGAGACCAGTGCATCAAAGATATCCCATGAAGGGACCAGTGCATCAAAGATATCCCATGAAGGGACCGGTGCATCAAAGATATCCCATGAAGGGACCGGTGCATCAAAGGTATCCCATGAAGGGACCGGTGCATCAAAGATATCCCATGAAGGGACCGGTGCATCAAAGATATCCCATGAAGGGACAGATATCCCATGAAGGGACCAGTGCATCAAAGATATCCCATGAAGGGACAGATATCCCATGAAGGGGCGGATATCCCATGAAGGGACCAGTGCACCAAAGATATCCCATGAAGGGACCAGTGCATCAAAGATATCCCATGAAGGGACAGATATCCCATGAAGGACAGATATCCCATGAAGGGACCAGTGCATCAAAGATATCCCCTGAAGGGACCAGTGCATCAAAGATATCCCATGAAGGGACCAGTGCACCAAAGATATCCCATGAAGGGACCAGTGCATCAAAGATATCCCATGAAGGGACAGATATCCCATGAAGGGACCGGTGCATCAAAGATATCCCATGAAGGGACAGATATCCCATGAAGGGACAGATATCCCATGAAGGGACAGATATCCCATGAAGGGACAGATATCCCATGAAGGGACAGATATCCCATGAAGGGACAGATATCCCATGAAGGGACAGATATCCCATGAAGGGACAGATATCCCATGAAGGGACAGATATCCCATGAAGGGACAGATATCCCATGAAGGGACAGATATCCCATGAAGGGACAGATATCCCATGAAGGGACAGATATCCCATGAAGGGACAGATATCCCGTGAAGGGACAGATATCCCGTGAAGGGACAGATATCCCGTGAAGGGACAGATATCCCGTGAAGGGACAGATATCCCGTGAAGGGACAGATATCCCGTGAAGGGACAGATATCCCATGAAGGGACAGATATCCCATGAAGGGACAGATATCCCATGAAGGGACAGATATCCCATGAAGGGAGCAGCGCATCAAAGATATCCCATGAAGGGACAGATATCCCATGAAGGGACAGATATCCCATGAAGGGACAGATATCCCATGAAGGGACCGGTGCATCAAAGATATCCCATGAAGGGACAGATATCCCATGAAGGGACAGATATCCCATGAAGGGACAGATATCCCATGAAGGGACAGATATCCCATGAAGGGACAGATATCCCATGAAGGGACAGATATCCCATGAAGGGACAGATATCCCATGAAGGGACCGGTGCATCAAAGATATCCCATGAAGGGACATATATCCCATGAAGGGACCAGTGCATCAAAGATATCCCATGAAGGGACAGATATCCCATGAAGGGACCAGTGCATCAAAGATATCCCATGAAGGGACAGATATCCCATGAAGGGACCAGTGCATCAAAGATATCCCATGAAGGGACCAGTGCATCAAAGATATCCCATGAAGGGACCAGTGCATCAAAGATATCCCATGAAGGGACCAGTGCATCAAAGATATCCCATGAAGGGACAGATATCCCATGAAGGGACCAGTGCATCAAAGATATCCCATGAAGGGACCAGTGCATCAAAGATATCCCATGAAGGGACAGATATCCCATGAAGGGACCGGTGCATCAAAGATATCCCATGAAGGACAGATATCCCATGAAGGGACCAGTGCATCAAAGATATCCCATGAAGGGACAGATATCCCATGAAGGGACCAGTGCATCAAAGATATCCCATGAAGGGACCGGTGCATCAAAGATATCCCATGAAGGGACCAGTGCATCAAAGATATCCCCTGAAGGGACCAGTGCATCAAAGATATCCCCTGAAGGGACCAGTGCATCAAAGATATCCCATGAAGGGACCAGTGCATCAAAGATATCCCATGAAGGGACAGATATCCCATGAAGGGACCAGTGCATCAAAGATATCCCATGAAGGGACCGGTGCATCAAAGATATCCCATGAAGGGACCAGTGCATCAAAGATATCCCATGAAGGGACCAGTGCATCAAAGATATCCCATGAAGGGACCAGTGCATCAAAGATATCCCATGAAGGGACCAGTGCATCAAAGATATCCCATGAAGGGACAGATATCCCATGAAGGGACAGATATCCCATGAAGGGACAGATATCCCATGAAGGGACAGATATCCCATGAAGGGACCGGTGCATCAAAGATATCCCATGAAGGGACAGATATCCCATGAAGGGACCAGTGCATCAAAGATATCCCCATGAAGGGACAGATATCCCATGAAGGGACCAGTGCATCAAAGATATCCCATGAAGGGACCAGTGCATCAAAGATATCCCATGAAGGGACCAGTGCATCAAAGATATCCCATGAAGGGACCAGTGCATCAAAGATATCCCATGAAGGGACCAGTGCATCAAAGATATCCCATGAAGGGACAGATATCCCATGAAGGGACAGATATCCCATGAAGGGACAGATATCCCATGAAGGGACCGGTGCATCAAAGATATCCCATGAAGGGACAGATATCCCATGAAGGGACCAGTGCATCAAAGATATCCCATGAAGGGACAGATATCCCATGAAGGGACCAGTGCATCAAAGATATCCCATGAAGGGACCAGTGCATCAAAGATATCCCATGAAGGGACAGATATCCCATGAAGGGACCAGTGCATCAAAGATATCCAATGAAGGGACCAGTGCATCAAAGATATCCCAGGAAGGGACAGATATCCCATGAAGGGACCAGTGCATCAAATATATCCCATGAAGGGACCGGTGCATCAAAGATATCCCATGAAGGGACCAGTGCATCAAAGATATCCCATAAAGGGACCAGTGCATCAAAGATATCCCATGAAGGGACCAGTGCATCAAAGATATCCCATGAAGGGACCAGTGCATCAAAGATATCCCATGAAGGGACAGATATCCCATGAAGGGACAGATATCCCATGAAGGGACAGATATCCCGTGAAGGGACAGATATCCCGTGAAGGGACAGATATCCCGTGAAGGGACAGATATCCCGTGAAGGGACAGATATCCCGTGAAGGGACAGATATCCCATGAAGGGACAGATATCCCATGAAGGGACAGATATCCCAAGAAGGGACAGATATCCCATGAAGGGAGCAGCGCATCAAAGATATCCCATGAAGGGACAGATATCCCATGAAGGGACAGATATCCCATGAAGGGACAGATATCCCATGAAGGGACCGGTGCATCAAAGATATCCCATGAAGGGACAGATATCCCATGAAGGGACAGATATCCCATGAAGGGACAGATATCCCATGAAGGGACAGATATCCCATGAAGGGACAGATATCCCATGAAGGGACAGATATCCCATGAAGGGACCGGTGCATCAAAGATATCCCATGAAGGGACATATATCCCATGAAGGGACCAGTGCATCAAAGATATCCCATGAAGGGACAGATATCCCATGAAGGGACCAGTGCATCAAAGATATCCCATGAAGGGACAGATATCCCATGAAGGGACCAGTGCATCAAAGATATCCCATGAAGGGACCAGTGCATCAAAGATATCCCATGAAGGGACCAGTGCATCAAAGATATCCCATGAAGGGACCAGTGCATCAAAGATATCCCATGAAGGGACAGATATCCCATGAAGGGACCAGTGCATCAAAGATATCCCATGAAGGGACCAGTGCATCAAAGATATCCCATGAAGGGACAGATATCCCATGAAGGGACCGGTGCATCAAAGATATCCCATGAAGGACAGATATCCCATGGAGGGACCAGTGCATCAAAGATATCCCATGAAGGGACAGATATCCCATGAAGGGACCAGTGCATCAAAGATATCCCATGAAGGGACCGGTGCATCAAAGATATCCCATGAAGGGACCAGTGCATCAAAGATATCCCCTGAAGGGACCAGTGCATCAAAGATATCCCCTGAAGGGACCAGTGCATCAAAGATATCCCATGAAGGGACCAGTGCATCAAAGATATCCCATGAAGGGACAGATATCCCATGAAGGGACCAGTGCATCAAAGATATCCCATGAAGGGACCGGTGCATCAAAGATATCCCATGAAGGGACCAGTGCATCAAAGATATCCCATGAAGGGACCAGTGCATCAAAGATATCCCATGAAGGGACCAGTGCATCAAAGATATCCCATGAAGGGACCAGTGCATCAAAGATATCCCATGAAGGGACAGATATCCCATGAAGGGACAGATATCCCATGAAGGGACAGATATCCCATGAAGGGACAGATATCCCATGAAGGGACCGGTGCATCAAAGATATCCCATGAAGGGACAGATATCCCATGAAGGGACCAGTGCATCAAAGATATCCCCATGAAGGGACAGATATCCCATGAAGGGACCAGTGCATCAAAGATATCCCATGAAGGGACCAGTGCATCAAAGATATCCCATGAAGGGACCAGTGCATCAAAGATATCCCATGAAGGGACCAGTGCATCAAAGATATCCCATGAAGGGACCAGTGCATCAAAGATATCCCATGAAGGGACAGATATCCCATGAAGGGACAGATATCCCATGAAGGGACAGATATCCCATGAAGGGACCGGTGCATCAAAGATATCCCATGAAGGGACAGATATCCCATGAAGGGACCAGTGCATCAAAGATATCCCATGAAGGGACAGATATCCCATGAAGGGACCAGTGCATCAAAGATATCCCATGAAGGGACCAGTGCATCAAAGATATCCCATGAAGGGACAGATATCCCATGAAGGGACCAGTGCATCAAAGATATCCAATGAAGGGACCAGTGCATCAAAGATATCCCAGGAAGGGACAGATATCCCATGAAGGGACCAGTGCATCAAATATATCCCATGAAGGGACCGGTGCATCAAAGATATCCCATGAAGGGACCAGTGCATCAAAGATATCCCATAAAGGGACCAGTGCATCAAAGATATCCCATGAAGGGACCAGTGCATCAAAGATATCCCATGAGGGGACCAGTGCATCAAAGATATCCCATGAAGGGACAGATATCCCATGAAGGGACAGATATCCCATGAAGGGACAGATATCCCATGAAGGGACCAGTGCATCAAAGATATCCCATGAAGGGACCAGTGCATCAAAGATATCCCATGAAGGGACCAGTGCATCAAAGATATCCCATGAAGGGACAGATATCCCATGAAGGGACCAGTGCATCAAAGATATCCCATGAAGGGACCAGTGCATCAAAGATATCCCATGAAGGGAACAGATATCCCATGAAGAGACCAGTGCATCAAAGATATCCCATGAAGGGACCAGTGCATCAAAGATATCCCATGAAGGGACCAGTGCATCAAAGATATCCCATGAAGGGACAGATATCCCATGAAGGGACCAGTGCATCAAAGATATCCCATGAAGGGACGGGGCATCAAAGATATCCCATGAAGGACAGATATCCCCTGAAGGGACCAGTGCATCAAAGATATCCCATGAAGGGGACAGATATCCCATGAAGGGACCAGTGCATCAAAGATATCCCATGAAGGGACCAGCGCATCAAAGATATCCCATGAAGGGACCAGTGCATCAAAGATATCCCTGAAGGGACCAGTGCATCAAAGATATCCCATGAAGGGACCAGTGCATCAAAGATATCCCTGAAGGGACCAGTGCATCAAAGATATCCCATGAAGGGACCAGTGCATCAAAGATATCCCATGAAGGGACAGATATCCCATGAAGGGACAGATATCCCATGAAGGGGACCGGTGCATCAAAGATATCCCCTGAAGGGACCAGTGCATCAAAGATATCCCATGAAGGGACCGGTGCATCAAAGATGTCCCATGAAGGGACAGATATCCCATGAAGGGACAGATATCCCATGAAGGGACCGGTGCATCAAAGATATCCCATGAAGGGACAGATATCCCCTGAAGGGACCAGTGCATCAAAGATATCCCATGAAGGGACAGATATCCCATGAAGGGACCAGTGCATCAAAGATATCCCATGAAGGGACCAGTGCCATCAAAGATATCCCATGAAGGGACCAGTGCATCAAAGATATCCCATGAAGGGACAGATATCCCATGAAGGGACCAGTGCATCAAAGATATCCCATGAAGGGACAGATATCCCATGAAGGGACCAGTGCATCAAAGATATCCCATGAAGGGACAGATATCCCATGAAGGGACCGGTGCATCAAAGATTATCCCATGAAGGGACCAGTGCATCAAAGATATCCCATGAAGGGACAGATATCCCATGAAGGGACCAGTGCATCAAAGATATCCCATGAAGGGACCGGGCATCAAAGATATCCCATGAAGGGACAGTGCAATCAAAGATATCCCATGAAGGGGACAGATATCCCATGAAGGGACAGTGCATCAAAAGATATCCCATGAAGGGACCAGTGCAACAAAGATATCCCATGAAGGGACCGGTGCATCAAAGATATCCCATGAAGGGACCAGTGCATCAAAGATATCCCATGAAGGGACAGATATCCATGAAGGGACCAGTGCATCAAAGATATCCCATGAAGGGACAGGTGCATCAAAGATATCCCATGAAGGGACCAGTGCATCAAAGATATCCCATGAAGGGACCAGATATCCCATGAAGGGACCAGTGCATCAAAGATATCCCAATGAAGGGACCAGATATCCCCCATGAAGGGACCAGTGCATCAAAGTTATCCAATGAAGGGACCAGTGCATCATGAAGGGACCGGTGCATCAAAGATATCCCATGAAGGGACCAGTGCATCAAAGATATCCCATGAAGGGACCAGTGCATCAAAGATATCCCATGAAGGGACCAGTGCATCAAAGATATCCCATGAAGGGACAGATATCCCATGAAGGGACCAGTGCATCAAAGATATCCCATGAAGGGACCAGTGCATCAAAGATATCCCATGAAGGGACAGATATCCCATGAAGGGACCAGTGCATCAAAGATATCCCATGAAGGGACAGATATCCCATTAAGGGACAGATATCCCATGAAGGGACCAGTGCATCAAAGATATCCCATGAAGGGACAGATATCCCATGAAGGGACCAGTGCATCAAAGATATCCCATGAAGGGACAGATATCCCATGAAGGGACCAGTGCATCAAAGATATCCCATGAAGGGACAGATATCCCATGAAGGGACCAGTGCATCAAAGATATCCCATGAAGGGACCAGTGCATCAAAGATATCCCATGAAGGGACAGATATCCCATGAAGGGACAGATATCCCATGAAGGGACCAGTGCATCAAAGATATCCCATGAAGGAACCGGTGCATCAAAGATATCCCATGAAGGGACCGGTGCATCAAAGATATCCCATGAAGGGACCGGTGCATCAAAGATATCCCATGAAGGGACCGGTGCATCAAAGATATCCCATGAAGGGACCGGTGCATCAAAGATATCCCATGAAGGGACCAGTGCATCAAAGATATCCCATGAAGGGACCAGTGCATCAAAGATATCCCATGAAGGGACCAGTGCATCAAAGATATCCCATGAAGGGACAGATATCCCATGAAGGGACAGATATCCCATGAAGGGACAGATATCCCATGAAGGGACCGGTGCATCAAAGATATCCCATGAAGGGACAGATATCCCATGAAGGGACCAGTGCATCAAAGATATCCCATGAAGGGACAGATATCCCATGAAGGGACCAGTGCATCAAAGATATCCCATGAAGGGACCAGTGCATCAAAGATATCCCATGAAGGGACCAGTGCATCAAAGATATCCCATGAAGGGACAGATATCCCATGAAGGGACCAGTGCATCAAAGATATCCCATGAAGGGACAGATATCCCATGAAGGGACCGGTGCATCAAAGATATCCCATGAAGGGACCAGTGCATCAAAGATATCCCATGAAGGGACAGATATCCCATGAAGGGACCAGTGCATCAAAGATATCCCATGAAGGGACAGATATCCCATGAAGGGACAGATATCCCATGAAGGGACAGATATCCCATGAAGGGACCGGTGCATCAAAGATATCCCATGAAGGGACCAGTGCATCAAAGATATCCCATGAAGGGACAGATATCCCATGAAGGGACCAGTGCATCAAAGATATCCCATGAAGGGACCGGTGCATCAAAGATATCCCATGAAGGGACAGATATCCCATGAAGGGACCAGTGCATCAAAGATATCCCATGAAGGGACAGATATCCCATGAAGGGACCAGTGCATCAAAGTTATCCAATGAAGGGACCAGTGCATCAAAGATATCCCAGGAAGGGACAGATATCCCATGAAGGGACCAGTGCTTCAAATATATCCCATGAAGGGACCGGTGCATCAAAGATATCCCATGAAGGGACCAGTGCATCAAAGATATCCCATGAAGGGACCAGTGCATCAAAGATATCCCATGAAGGGACCAGTGCATCAAAGATATCCCATGAAGGGACCAGTGCATCAAAGATATCCCATGAAGGGACAGATATCCCATGAAGGGACCAGTGCATCAAAGATATCCCATGAAGGGACCAGTGCATCAAAGATATCCCATGAAGGGACAGATATCCCATGAAGGGACCAGTGCATCAAAGATATCCCATGAAGGGACAGATATCCCATGAAGGGACCAGTGCATCAAAGATATCCCATGAAGGGACAGATATCCCATGAAGGGACCAGTGCATCAAAGATATCCCATGAAGGGACAGATATCCCATGAAGGGACCAGTGCATCAAAGATATCCCATGAAGGGACCAGTGCATCAAAGATATCCCATGAAGGGACCAGTGCATCAAAGATATCCCATGAAGGGACAGATATCCCATGAAGGGACCAGTGCATCAAAGATATCCCATGAAGGGACCGGTGCATCAAAGATATCCCATGAAGGGACCGGTGCATCAAAGATATCCCATGATGGGACCGGTGCATCAAAGATATCCCATGAAGGGACCGGTGCATCAAAGATATCCCATGAAGGGACCGGTGCATCAAAGATATCCCATGAAGGGACCGGTGCATCAAAGATATCCCATGAAGGGACCGGTGCATCAAAGATATCCCATGAAGGGACCAGTGCATCAAAGATATCCCATGAAGGGACCAGTGCATCAAAGATATCCCATGAAGGGACAGATATCCCATGAAGGGACAGATATCCCATGAAGGGACAGATATCCCATGAAGGGACAGATATCCCATGAAGGGACAGATATCCCATGAAGGGACAGATATCCCATGAAGGGACAGATATCCCATGAAGGGACAGATATCCCATGAAGGGACAGATATCCCATGAAGGGACAGATATCCCATGAAGGGACAGATATCCCATGAAGGGACAGATATCCCATGAAGGGACAGATATCCCATGAAGGGACCAGTGCATCAAAGATATCCCATGAAGGGACAGATATCCCATGAAGGGACCAGTGCATCAAATATATCCCATGAAGGGACAGATATCCCATGAAGGGACCAGTGCATCAAAGATATCCCATGAAGGGACCAGGGCATCAAAGATATCCCATGAAGGGACAGATATCCCATGAAGGGACCAGTGCATCAAAGATATCCCATGAAGGGACCAGTGCATCAAAGATATCCCATGAAGGGACAGATATCCCATGAAGGGACAGATATCCCATGAAGGGACCGGTGCATGAAAGATGTCCCATGAAGGGACAGATATCCCATGAAGGGACAGATATCCCATGAAGGGACCGGTGCATCAAAGATATCCCATGAAGGGACAGATATCCCATGAAGGGACCAGTGCATCAAAGATATCCCATGAAGGGACAGATATCCCATGAAGGGACCAGTGCATCAAAGATATCCCATGAAGGGACAGATATCCCATGAAGGGACCAGTGCATCAAAGATATCCCATTAAGGGACCAGTGCATCAAAGATATCCCATGAAGGGACCAGTGCATCAAAGATATCCCATGAAGGGACCAGTGCATCAAAGATATCCCATGAAGGGACCAGTGCATCAAAGATATCCCATGAAGGGACAGATATCCCATGAAGGGACCAGTGCATCAAAGATATCCCATGAAGGGACCAGTGCATCAAAGATATCCCATGAAGGGACCAGTGCATCAAAGATATCCCATGAAGGGACAGATATCCCATCAAGGGACCAGTGCATCAAAGATGTCCCATGAAGGGACAGATATCCCATTAAGGGACAGATATCCCATGAAGGGACCAGTGCATCAAAGATATCCCATTAAGGGACATATCCCATGAAGGGACCAGTGCATCAAAGATATCCCATGAAGGGACAGATATCCCATGAAGGGACCAGTGCATCAAAGATATCCCATGAAGGGACCAGTGCATCAAAGATATCCCATGAAGGGACCAGTGCATCAAAGATATCCCATGAAGGGACAGATATCCCATGAAGGGACCGGTGCATCAAAGATATCCCATGAAGGGACCAGTGCATTAAAGATATCCCCTGAAGGGACCAGTGCATCAAAGATATCCCATGAAGGGACCAGTGCATCAAAGATATCCCATGAAGGGACCAGTGCATCAAAGATATCCCATGAAGGGACCAGTGCATCAAAGATATCCCATGAAGGGACAGATATCCCATGAAGGGACCGGTGCATCAAAGATATCCCATGAAGGGACCAGTGCATCAAAGATATCCCATGAAGGGACAGATATCCCATGAAGGGACCAGTGCATCAAAGATATCCCATGAAGGGACAGATATCCCATGAAGGGACCAGTGCATCAAAGATATCCCATGAAGGGACCAGTGCATCAAAGATATCCCATGAAGGGACAGATATCCCATGAAGGGACCAGTGCATCAAAGATATCCCACGAAGGGACAGATATCCCAAGAAGGGACCAGTGCATCAAAGATATCCCATGAAGGGACAGATATCCCATGAAGGGACCAGTGCATCAAAGATATCCCATGAAGGGACCAGTGCATCAAAGATATCCCATGAAGGGACCAGTGCATCAAAGATATCCCATGAAGGGACAGATATCCCATGAAGGGACCAGTGCATCAAAGATATCCCATGAAGGGACAGATATCCCATGAAGGGACCAGTGCATCAAAGATATCCCATGAAGGGACAGATATCCCATGAAGGGACCAGTGCATCAAAGATATCCCATGAAGGGACCAGTGCATCAAAGATATCCCATGAAGGGACAGATATCCCATGAAGGGACCAGTGCATCAAAGATATCCCATGAAGGGACCGGTGCATCAAAGATATCCGATGAAGGGACCAGTGCATCAAAGATATCCCATGAAGGGACCAGTGCATCAAAGATATCCCATGAAGGGACCGGTGCATCAAAGATATCCCATGAAGGGACCAGTGCATCAAAGATATCCCATGAAGGGACAGATATCCCATGAAGGGACCAGTGCATCAAAGATATCCCATGAAGGGACAGATATCACATGAAGGGACCAGTGCATCAAAGATATCCCACGAAGGGACAGATATCCCAAGAAGGGACCAGTGCATCAAAGATATCCCATGAAGGGACAGATATCCCATGAAGGGACCAGTGCATCAAAGATATCCCATGAAGGGACCAGTGCATCAAAGATATCCCATGAAGGGACCAGTGCATCAAAGATATCCCATGAAGGGACAGATATCCCATGAAGGGACCAGTGCATCAAAGATATCCCATGAAGGGACCAGTGCATCAAAGATATCCCATGAAGGGACAGATATCCCATGAAGGGACCAGTGCATCAAAGATATCCCATGAAGGGACCAGTGCATCAAAGATATCCCATGAAGGGACAGATATCCCATGAAGGGACCGGTGCATCAAAGATATCCCATGAAGGGACCAGTGCATCAAAGATATCCCATGAAGGGACAGATATCCCATGAAGGGACCAGTGCATCAAAGATATCCCATGAAGGGACCAGTGCATCAAAGATATCCCATGAAGGGACCAGTGCATCAAAGATATCCCATGAAGGGACAGATATCCCATGAAGGGACCAGTGCATCAAAGATATCCCATGAAGGGACCAGTGCTTCAAAGATATCCCATGAAGGGACAGATATCCCATGAAGGGACCAGTGCATCAAAGATATCCCATGAAGGGACCAGTGCATCAAAGATATCCCATGAAGGGACAGATATCCCATGAAGGGACCAGTGCATCAAAGATATCCCATGAAGGGACAGATATCCCATGAAGGGACCGGTGCATCAAAGATATCCCATGAAGGGACCAGTGCATCAAAGATATCCCATGAAGGGACCAGTGCATCAAAGATATCCCATGAAGGGACAGATATCCCATGAAGGGACCAGTGCATCATAGATATCCCATGAAGGGACAGGTGCATCAAAGATATCCCATGAAGGGACCGGTGCATCAAAGACATCCCATGAAGGGACCAGTGCATCAAAGATATCCCATGAAGGGACAGATATCCCATGAAGGGACAGATATCCCATGAAGGGACCTGTGCATCAAAGATATCCCATGAAGGGACCAGTGCATCAAAGATATCCCATGAAGGGACAGATATCCCATGAAGGGACCGGTGCATCAAAGATATCCCATGAAGGGACAGATATCCCATGAAGGGACCAGTGCATCAAAGATATCCCATGAAGGGACAGATATCCCATGAAGGGACAGATATCCCATGAAGGGACCGGTGCATCAAAGATATCCCATGAAGGGACAGATATCCCATGAAGGGACCAGTGCATCAAAGATATCCCATGAAGGGACCAGTGCATCAAAGATATCCCATGAAGGGACAGATATCCCATGAAGGGACCAGTGCATCAAAGATATCCCATGAAGGGACAGATATCCCATGAAGGGACCAGTGCATCAAAGATATCCCATCAAGGGACAGATATCCCATGAAGGGACCAGTGCATCAAAGATATCCCATCAAGGGACCGATATCCCATGAAGGGACCAGTGCATCAAGGATATCCCATGAAGGGACCAGTGCATCAAAGATATCCCATGAAGGGACCAGTGCATCAAAGATATCCCATGAAGGGACAGATATCCCATGAAGGGACAGATATCCCATGAAGGGACAGATATCCCATGAAGGGACAGATATCCCATGAAGGGACAGATATCCCATGAAGGGACCAGTGCATCAAAGATATCCCATGAAGGGACCAGTGCATCAAAGATATCCCATAAAGGGACAGATATCCCATGAAGGGACCAGTGCATCAAAGATATCCCATTAAGGGACCAGTGCATCAAAGATATCCCATTAAGGGACCAGTGCATCAAAGATATCCCAGGAAGGGACAGATATCCCGAGAAGGGACCAGTGCATCAAATATATCCCATGAAGGGACCGATGCATCAAAGATATCCCATGAAGGGACCAGTGCATCAAAGATATCCCATGAAGGGACCAGTGCATCAAAGATATCCCATGAAGGGACCAGTGCATCAAAGATATCCCATGAAGGGACCAGTGCATCAAAGATATCCCATGAAGGGACCAGTGCATCAAAGATATCCCATGAAGAGACCAGTGCATCAAAGATATCCCATGAAGGGACCAGTGCATCAAAGATATCCCATGAAGGGACAGATATCCCATGAAGGGACCAGTGCATCAAAGATATCCCATGAAGGGACCAGTGCATCAAAGATATCCCATGAAGGGACAGATATCCCATGAAGGGACCAGTGCATCAAAGATATCCGATGAAGGGACCAGTGCATCAAAGATATCCCATGAAGGGACCAGTGCATCAAAGATATCCCATGAAGGGACAGATATCCCATGAAGGGACCAGTGCATCAAAGATATCCCATGAAGGGACCAGTGCATCAAAGATATCCCATGAAGGGACAGATATCCCATGAAGGGACCAGTGCATCAAAGATATCCCATGAAGGGACCGATATCCCATGAAGGGACCAGTGCATCAAAGATATCCCATGAAGGGACCAGTGCATCAAAGATATCCCATGAAGGGACCAGTGCATCAAAGATATCCCATGAAGGGACAGATATCCCATGAAGGGACCAGTGCATTAAAGATATCCCATGAAGGGACAGATATCCCATGAAGGGACCAGTGCATCAAAGATATCCCATGAAGGGACCAGTGCATCAACGATATCCCATAAAGGGACAGATATCCCATGAAGGGACCAGTGCATCAAAGATATTCCATTAAGGGACCAGTGCATCAAATATATCCCAGGAAGGGACAGATATCCCGAGAAGGGACCAGTGCATCAAATATATCCCATGAAGGGACCGGTGCATCAAAGATATCCCATGAAGGGACCAGTGCATCAAAGATATCCCATGAAGGGACCAGTGCATCAAAGATATCCCATGAAGAGACCAGTGCATCAAAGATATCCCATGAAGAGACCAGTGCATCAAAGAGATCCCATGAAGGGACCAGTGCATCAAAGATATCCCATGAAGGGACCAGTGCATCAAAGATATCCCATGAAGGGACCAGTGCATCAAAGATATCCCATGAAGAGACCAGTGCATCAAAGATATCCCATGAAGGGACCAGTGCATCAAAGATATCCCATGAAGGGACAGATATCCCATGAAGGGACCAGTGCATCAAAGATATCCCATGAAGGGACCAGTGCATCAAAGATATCCCATGAAGGGACAGATATCCCATGAAGGGACCAGTGCATCAAAGATATCCGATGAAGGGACCAGTGCATCAAAGATATCCCATGAAGGGACAGATATCCCATGAAGGGACCAGTGCATCAAAGATATCCCATGAAGGGACAGATTTCCCATGAAGGGACAGATATCCCATGAAGGGACAGATATCCCATGAAGGGACCGGTGCATCAAAGATATCCCATGAAGGGACCAGTGCATCAAAGATATCCCATGAAGGGACCGGTGCATCAAAGATATCCCATGAAGGGACCGGTGCATCAAAGATATCCCATGAAGGGACCGGTGCATCAAAGATATCCCATGAAGGGACCAGTGCATCAAAGATATCCCATGAAGGGACAGATATCCCATGAAGGGACCAGTGCATCAAAGATATCCCATGAAGGGACAGATATCCCATGAAGGGACAGATATCCCATAAAGGGACAGATATCCCAAGAAGGGACAGATATCCCATGAAGGGACAGATATCCCATGAAGGGACAGATATCCCATGAAGGGACCGGTGCATCAAAGATATCCCATGAAGGGACCAGTGCATCAAAGATATCCCATGAAGGGACTGATATCCCATGAAGGGACCAGTGCATCAAAGATATCCCATGAAGGGACCAGTGCATCAAAGATATCCCATGAAGGAACAGATATCCCATGAAGGGACCAGTGCATCAAAGATATCCCATGAAGGGACAGATATCCCATGAAGGGACCAGTGCATCAAAGATATCCCATGAAGGGACCAGTGCATCAAAGATATCCCATAAAGGGACAGATATCCCATGAAGGGACCAGTGCATCAAAGATATCCCATGAAGGGACCAGTGCATCAAAGATATCCCATGAAGAGACCAGTGCATCAAAGATATCCCATGAAGGGACCAGTGCATCAAAGATATCCCATGAAGGGACCGGTGCATCAAAGGTATCCCATGAAGGGACCGGTGCATCAAAGATATCCCATGAAGGGACCGGTGCATCAAAGATATCCCATGAAGGGACAGATATCCCATGAAGGGACCAGTGCATCAAAGATATCCCATGAAGGGACAGATATCCCATGAAGGGGCGGATATCCCATGAAGGGACCAGTGCACCAAAGATATCCCATGAAGGGACCAGTGCATCAAAGATATCCCATGAAGGGACAGATATCCCATGAAGGACAGATATCCCATGAAGGGACCAGTGCATCAAAGATATCCCCTGAAGGGACCAGTGCATCAAAGATATCCCATGAAGGGACCAGTGCACCAAAGATATCCCATGAAGGGACCAGTGCATCAAAGATATCCCATGAAGGGACAGATATCCCATGAAGGGACCGGTGCATCAAAGATATCCCATGAAGGGACAGATATCCCATGAAGGGACAGATATCCCATGAAGGGACAGATATCCCATGAAGGGACAGATATCCCATGAAGGGACAGATATCCCATGAAGGGACAGATATCCCATGAAGGGACAGATATCCCATGAAGGGACAGATATCCCATGAAGGGACAGATATCCCATGAAGGGACAGATATCCCATGAAGGGACAGATATCCCGTGAAGGGACAGATATCCCGTGAAGGGACAGATATCCCGTGAAGGGACAGATATCCCGTGAAGGGACAGATATCCCATGAAGGGACAGATATCCCATGAAGGGACAGATATCCCATGAAGGGAGCAGCGCATCAAAGATATCCCATGAAGGGACAGATATCCCATGAAGGGACAGATATCCCATGAAGGGACAGATATCCCATGAAGGGACCGGTGCATCAAAGATATCCCATGAAGGGACAGATATCCCATGAAGGGACAGATATCCCATGAAGGGACAGATATCCCATTATGGGACAGATATCCCATGAAGGGACAGATATCCCATGAAGGGACCGGTGCATCAAAGATATCCCATGAAGGGACAGATATCCCATGAAGGGACCAGTGCATCAAAGATATCCCATGAAGGGACAGATATCCCATGAAGGGACCAGTGCATCAAAGATATCCCATGAAGGGACCAGTGCATCAAAGATATCCCATGAAGGGACCAGTGCATCAAAGATATCCCATGAAGGGACAGATATCCCATGAAGGGACCAGTGCATCAAAGATATCCCATGAAGGGACCAGTGCATCAAAGATATCCCATGAAGGGACAGATATCCCATGAAGGGACCGGTGCATCAAAGATATCCCATGAAGGACAGATATCCCATGAAGGGACCAGTGCATCAAAGATATCCCATGAAGGGACAGATATCCCATGAAGGGACCAGTGCATCAAAGATATCCCATGAAGGGACCGGTGCATCAAAGATATCCCATGAAGGGACCAGTGCATCAAAGATATCCCCTGAAGGGACCAGTGCATCAAAGATATCCCCTGAAGGGACCAGTGCATCAAAGATATCCCCTGAAGGGACCAGTGCATCAAAGATATCCCATGAAGGGACCAGTGCATCAAAGATATCCCATGAAGGGACAGATATCCCATGAAGGGACCAGTGCATCAAAGATATCCCATGAAGGGACCGGTGCATCAAAGATATCCCATGAAGGGACCAGTGCATCAAAGATATCCCATGAAGGGACCAGTGCATCAAAGATATCCCATGAAGGGACAGATATCCCATGAAGGGACAGATATCCCATGAAGGGACAGATATCCCATGAAGGGACCGGTGCATCAAAGATATCCCATGAAGGGACAGATATCCCATGAAGGGACCAGTGCATCAAAGATATCCCATGAAGGGACAGATATCCCATGAAGGGACCAGTGCATCAAAGATATCCCCATGAAGGGACAGATATCCCATGAAGGGACCAGTGCATCAAAGATATCCCATGAAGGGACCAGTGCATCAAAGATATCCCATGAAGGGACCAGTGCATCAAAGATATCCCATGAAGGGACCAGTGCATCAAAGATATCCCATGAAGGGACCAGTGCATCAAAGATATCCCATGAAGGGACAGATATCCCATGAAGGGACAGATATCCCATGAAGGGACAGATATCCCATGAAGGGACCGGTGCATCAAAGATATCCCATGAAGGGACAGATATCCCATGAAGGGACCAGTGCATCAAAGATATCCCATGAAGGGACAGATATCCCATGAAGGGACCAGTGCATCAAAGATATCCCATGAAGGGACCAGTGCATCAAAGATATCCCATGAAGGGACAGATATCCCATGAAGGGACCAGTGCATCAAAGATATCCAATGAAGGGACCAGTGCATCAAAGATATCCCATGAAGGGACAGATATCCCATGAAGGGACCAGTGCATCAAAGATATCCCATCAAGGGACCGATATCCCATGAAGGGACCAGTGCATCAAGGATATCCCATGAAGGGACCAGTGCATCAAAGATATCCCATGAAGGGACCAGTGCATCAAAGATATCCCATGAAGGGACAGATATCCCATGAAGGGACAGATATCCCATGAAGGGACAGATATCCCATGAAGGGACCAGTGCATCAAAGATATCCCATGAAGGGACCAGTGCATCAAAGATATCCCATAAAGGGACAGATATCCCATGAAGGGACCAGTGCATCAAAGATATCCCATTAAGGGACCAGTGCATCAAAGATATCCCATTAAGGGACCAGTGCATCAAAGATATCCCAGGAAGGGACAGATATCCCGAGAAGGGACCAGTGCATCAAATATATCCCATGAAGGGACCGATGCATCAAAGATATCCCATGAAGGGACCAGTGCATCAAAGATATCCCATGAAGGGACCAGTGCATCAAAGATATCCCATGAAGGGACCAGTGCATCAAAGATATCCCATGAAGGGACCAGTGCATCAAAGATATCCCATGAAGGGACCAGTGCATCAAAGATATCCCATGAAGGGACCAGTGCATCAAAGATATCCCATGAAGAGACCAGTGCATCAAAGATATCCCATGAAGGGACCAGTGCATCAAAGATATCCCATGAAGGGACAGATATCCCATGAAGGGACCAGTGCATCAAAGATATCCCATGAAGGGACCAGTGCATCAAAGATATCCCATGAAGGGACAGATATCCCATGAAGGGACCAGTGCATCAAAGATATCCGATGAAGGGACCAGTGCATCAAAGATATCCCATGAAGGGACCAGTGCATCAAAGATATCCCATGAAGGGACAGATATCCCATGAAGGGACCAGTGCATCAAAGATATCCCATGAAGGGACCAGTGCATCAAAGATATCCCATGAAGGGACAGATATCCCATGAAGGGACCAGTGCATCAAAGATATCCCATGAAGGGACCGATATCCCATGAAGGGACCAGTGCATCAAAGATATCCCATGAAGGGACCAGTGCATCAAAGATATCCCATGAAGGGACCAGTGCATCAAAGATATCCCATGAAGGGACAGATATCCCATGAAGGGACCAGTGCATTAAAGATATCCCATGAAGGGACAGATATCCCATGAAGGGACCAGTGCATCAAAGATATCCCATGAAGGGACCAGTGCATCAACGATATCCCATAAAGGGACAGATATCCCATGAAGGGACCAGTGCATCAAAGATATTCCATTAAGGGACCAGTGCATCAAAGATATCCCAGGAAGGGACAGATATCCCGAGAAGGGACCAGTGCATCAAATATATCCCATGAAGGGACCGGTGCATCAAAGATATCCCATGAAGGGACCAGTGCATCAAAGATATCCCATGAAGGGACCAGTGCATCAAAGATATCCCATGAAGAGACCAGTGCATCAAAGAGATCCCATGAAGGGACCAGTGCATCAAAGATATCCCATGAAGGGACCAGTGCATCAAAGATATCCCATGAAGGGACCAGTGCATCAAAGATATCCCATGAAGAGACCAGTGCATCAAAGATATCCCATGAAGGGACCAGTGCATCAAAGATATCCCATGAAGGGACAGATATCCCATGAAGGGACCAGTGCATCAAAGATATCCCATGAAGGGACCAGTGCATCAAAGATATCCCATGAAGGGACAGATATCCCATGAAGGGACCAGTGCATCAAAGATATCCGATGAAGGGACCAGTGCATCAAAGATATCCCATGAAGGGACAGATATCCCATGAAGGGACCAGTGCATCAAAGATATCCCATGAAGGGACAGATATCCCATGAAGGGACAGATATCCCATGAAGGGACAGATATCCCATGAAGGGACAGATATCCCATGAAGGGACAGATATCCCATGAAGGGACCGGTGCATCAAAGATATCCCATGAAGGGACCAGTGCATCAAAGATATCCCATGAAGGGACAGATATCCCATGAAGGGACCAGTGCATCAAAGATATCCCATGAAGGGACCAGTGCATCAAAGATATCCCATGAAGGAACAGATATCCCATGAAGGGACCAGTGCATCAAAGATATCCCATGAAGGGACAGATATCCCATGAAGGGACCAGTGCATCAAAGATATCCCATGAAGGGACCAGTGCATCAAAGATATCCCATAAAGGGACAGATATCCCATGAAGGGACCAGTGCATCAAAGATATCCCATGAAGGGACCAGTGCATCAAAGATATCCCATGAAGAGACCAGTGCATCAAAGATATCCCATGAAGGGACCAGTGCATCAAAGATATCCCATGAAGGGACCGGTGCATCAAAGATATCCCATGAAGGGACCGGTGCATCAAAGATATCCCATGAAGGGACAGATATCCCAAGAAGGGACCAGTGCATCAAAGATATCCCATGAAGGGACAGATATCCCATGAAGGGACGGATATCCCATGAAGGGACCAGTGCACCAAAGATATCCCATGAAGGGACCAGTGCATCAAAGATATCCCATGAAGGGACAGATATCCCATGAAGGGACCGGTGCATCAAAGATATCACATGAAGGGACAGATATCCCATGAAGGGACAGATATCCCATGAAGGGACCAGTGCATCAAAGATATCCCATGAAGGGACAGATATCCCATGAAGGGACAGATATCCCATGAAGGGACAGATATCCCATGAAGGGACAGATATCCCATGAAGGGACAGATATCCCATGAAGGGACAGATATCCCATGAAGGGACAGATATCCCATGAAGGGACCAGTGCATCAAAGATATCCCATAAAGGGACAGATATCCCATGAAGGGACCAGTGCATCAAAGATATCCCATAAAGGGACAGATATCCCATGAAGGCACCAGTGCATCAAAGATATCCCATAAAGGGACAGATATCCCATGAAGGCACCAGTGCATCAAAGATATCCCATTAAGGGACCAGTGCATCAAAGATATCCCATGAAGAGACCAGTGCATCAAAGATATCCCATGAAGGGACCAGTGCATCAAAGATATCCCATGAAGGGACCAGTGCATCAAAGATATCCCATGAAGGGACCAGTGCATCAAATATATCCCATGAAGGGACAGATATCCCATGAAGGGACCAGTGCATCAAAGATATCCCATGAAGGGACAGATATCCCATGAAGGGACCAGTGCATCAAAGATATCCCATGAAGGGACAGATATCCCATGAAGGGACAGATATCCCATGAAGGGACAGATATCCCATGAAGGGACAGATATCCCATGAAGGGACAGATATCCCATGAAGGGAGCAGCGCATCAAAGATATCCCATGAAGGGACAGATATCCCATGAAGGGACAGATATCCCATGAAGGGACCAGTGCATCAAAGATATCCCATGAAGGGACAGATATCCCATGAAGGGACCAGTGCATCAAAGATATCCCATGAAGGGACCAGTGCTTCAAAGATATCCCATGAAGGGACAGATATCCCATGAAGGGACAGATATCCCATGAAGGGACCAGTGCATCAAAGATATCCCATGAAGGGACCAGTGCATCAAAGATATCCCATGAAGGGACAGATATCCCATGAAGGGACCGGTGCATCAAAGATATCCCATGAAGGGACCAGTGCATCAAAGATATCCCATGAAGGGACCAGTGCATCAAAGATATCCCATGAAGGGACCGGTGCATCAAAGATATCCCATGAAGGGACAGATATCCCATGAAGGGACCAGTGCATCAAAGATATCCCATGAAGGGACCGGTGCATCAAAGATATCCCATGAAGGGACCAGTGCATCAAAAATATCCCATGAAGGGACCAGTGCATCAAAGATATCCCATGAAGGGACAGATATCCCATGAAGAGACCAGTGCATCAAATATATCGCATGAAGGGACAGATATCCCATGAAGGGACAGATATCCCATGAAGGGACAGATATCCCATGAAGGGACAGATATCCCATGAAGGGACAGATATCCCATGAAGGGACAGATATCCCATGAAGGGACAGGTGCATCAAAGATATCCCATGAAGGGACCAGTGCATCAAAGATATCCCATGAAGGGACCGGTGCATCAAAGATATCCCATGAAGGGACCGGTGCATCAAAGATATCCCATGAAGGGACCGGTGCATCAAAGATATCCCATGAAGGGACCAGTGCATCAAAGATATCCCATGAAGGGACAGATATCCCATGAAGGGACCAGTGCATCAAAGATATCGCATGAAGGGACAGATATACCATGAAGGGACAGATATCCCATAAAGGGACAGATATCCCAAGAAGGGACAGATATCCCATGAAGGGACAGATATCCCATGAAGGGACAGATATCCCATGAAGGGACCGGTGCATCAAAGATATCCCATGAAGGGACCAGTGCATCAAAGATATCCCATGAAGGGACTGATATCCCATGAAGGGACCAGTGCATCAAAGATATCCCATGAAGGGACCAGTGCATCAAAGATATCCCATGAAGGAACAGATATCCCATGAAGGGACCAGTGCATCAAAGATATCCCATGAAGGGACAGATATCCCATGAAGGGACCAGTGCATCAAAGATATCCCATGAAGGGACCAGTGCATCAAAGATATCCCATAAAGGGACAGATATCCCATGAAGGGACCAGTGCATCAAAGATATCCCATGAAGGGACCAGTGCATCAAAGATATCCCATGAAGAGACCAGTGCATCAAAGATATCCCATGAAGGGACCAGTGCATCAAAGATATCCCATGAAGGGACCGGTGCATCAAAGGTATCCCATGAAGGGACCGGTGCATCAAAGATATCCCATGAAGGGACCGGTGCATCAAAGATATCCCATGAAGGGACAGATATCCCATGAAGGGGCGGATATCCCATGAAGGGACCAGTGCATCAAAGATATCCCATGAAGGGACAGATATCCCATGAAGGGACAGATATCCCATGAAGGACAGATATCCCATGAAGGGACCAGTGCATCAAAGATATCCCCTGAAGGGACCAGTGCATCAAAGATATCCCATGAAGGGACCAGTGCACCAAAGATATCCCATGAAGGGACCAGTGCATCAAAGATATCCCATGAAGGGACAGATATCCCATGAAGGGACCGGTGCATCAAAGATATCCCATGAAGGGACAGATATCCCATGAAGGGACAGATATCCCATGAAGGGACAGATATCCCATGAAGGGACAGATATCCCATGAAGGGACAGATATCCCATGAAGGGACAGATATCCCATGAAGGGACAGATATCCCATGAAGGGACAGATATCCCATGAAGGGACAGATATCCCATGAAGGGACAGATATCCCATGAAGGGACAGATATCCCATGAAGGGACAGATATCCCATGAAGGGACAGATATCCCGTGAAGGGACAGATATCCCGTGAAGGGACAGATATCCCGTGAAGGGACAGATATCCCGTGAAGGGACAGATATCCCGTGAAGGGACAGATATCCCGTGAAGGGACAGATATCCCATGAAGGGACAGATATCCCATGAAGGGACAGATATCCCATGAAGGGAGCAGCGCATCAAAGATATCCCATGAAGGGACAGATATCCCATGAAGGGACAGATATCCCATGAAGGGACAGATATCCCATGAAGGGACCGGTGCATCAAAGATATCCCATGAAGGGACAGATATCCCATGAAGGGACAGATATCCCATGAAGGGACAGATATCCCATGAAGGGACAGATATCCCATGAAGGGACAGATATCCCATGAAGGGACAGATATCCCATGAAGGGACCGGTGCATCAAAGATATCCCATGAAGGGACAGATATCCCATGAAGGGACCAGTGCATCAAAGATATCCCATGAAGGGACAGATATCCCATGAAGGGACCAGTGCATCAAAGATATCCCATGAAGGGACCAGTGCATCAAAGATATCCCATGAAGGGACCAGTGCATCAAAGATATCCCATGAAGGGACAGATATCCCATGAAGGGACCAGTGCATCAAAGATATCCCATGAAGGGACCAGTGCATCAAAGATATCCCATGAAGGGACAGATATCCCATGAAGGGACCGGTGCATCAAAGATATCCCATGAAGGACAGATATCCCATGAAGGGACCAGTGCATCAAAGATATCCCATGAAGGGACAGATATCCCATGAAGGGACCAGTGCATCAAAGATATCCCATGAAGGGACCGGTGCATCAAAGATATCCCATGAAGGGACCAGTGCATCAAAGATATCCCCTGAAGGGACCAGTGCATCAAAGATATCCCCTGAAGGGACCAGTGCATCAAAGATATCCCATGAAGGGACCAGTGCATCAAAGATATCCCATGAAGGGACAGATATCCCATGAAGGGACCAGTGCATCAAAGATATCCCATGAAGGGACCGGTGCATCAAAGATATCCCATGAAGGGACCAGTGCATTAAAGATATCCCATGAAGGGACCAGTGCATCAAAGATATCCCATGAAGGGACCAGTGCATCAAAGATATCCCATGAAGGGACCAGTGCATCAAAGATATCCCATGAAGGGACAGATATCCCATGAAGGGACAGATATCCCATGAAGGGACAGATATCCCATGAAGGGACCGGTGCATCAAAGATATCCCATGAAGGGACAGATATCCCATGAAGGGACCAGTGCATCAAAGATATCCCCATGAAGGGACAGATATCCCATGAAGGGACCAGTGCATCAAAGATATCCCATGAAGGGACCAGTGCATCAAAGATATCCCATGAAGGGACCAGTGCATCAAAGATATCCCATGAAGGGACCAGTGCATCAAAGATATCCCATGAAGGGACCAGTGCATCAAAGATATCCCATGAAGGGACAGATATCCCATGAAGGGACAGATATCCCATGAAGGGACAGATATCCCATGAAGGGACCGGTGCATCAAAGATATCCCATGAAGGGACAGATATCCCATGAAGGGACCAGTGCATCAAAGATATCCCATGAAGGGACAGATATCCCATGAAGGGACCAGTGCATCAAAGATATCCCATGAAGGGACCAGTGCATCAAAGATATCCCATGAAGGGACAGATATCCCATGAAGGGACCAGTGCATCAAAGATATCCAATGAAGGGACCAGTGCATCAAAGATATCCCAGGAAGGGACAGATATCCCATGAAGGGACCAGTGCATCAAATATATCCCATGAAGGGACCGGTGCATCAAAGATATCCCATGAAGGGACCGGTGCATCAAAGATATCCCATGAAGGGACCAGTGCATCAAAGATATCCCATGAAGGGACCAGTGCATCAAAGATATCCCATGAAGGGACCAGTGCATCAAAGATATCCCATGAAGGGACCAGTGCATCAAAGATTTCCCATGAAGGGACAGATATCCCATGAAGGGACAGATATCCCATGAAGGGACCAGTGCATCAAAGATATCCCATGAAGGGACCAGTGCATCAAAGATATCCCATGAAGGGACCAGTGCATCAAAGATATCCCATGAAGGGACAGATATCCCATGAAGGGACCAGTGCATCAAAGATATCCCATGAAGGGACCAGTGCATCAAAGATATCCCATGAAGGGACAGATATCCCATGAAGAGACCAGTGCATCAAAGATATCCCATGAAGGGACCAGTGCATCAAAGATATCCCATGAAGGGACCAGTGCATCAAAGATATCCCATGAAGGGACAGATATCCCATGAAGGGACCAGTGCATCAAAGATATCCCATGAAGGGACAGATATCCCATGAAGGACAGATATCCCATGAAGGGACCAGTGCATCAAAGATATCCCATGAAGGGACAGATATCCCATGAAGGGACCAGTGCATCAAAGATATCCCATGAAGGGACCGGCGCATCAAAGATATCCCATGAAGGGACCAGTGCATCAAAGATATCCCCTGAAGGGACCAGTGCATCAAAGATATCCCATGAAGGGACCAGTGCATCAAAGATATCCCCTGAAGGGACCAGTGCATCAAAGATATCCCATGAAGGGACCAGTGCATCAAAGATATCCCATGAAGGGACAGATATCCCATGAAGGGACAGATATGCCATGAAGGGACCGGTGCATCAAAGATATCCCCTGAAGGGACCAGTGCATCAAAGATATCCCATGAAGGGACCGGTGCATCAAAGATGTCCCATGAAGGGACAGATATCCCATGAAGGGACAGATATCCCATGAAGGGACCGGTGCATCAAAGATATCCCATGAAGGGACAGATATCCCCTGAAGGGACCAGTGCATCAAAGATATCCCATGAAGGGACAGATATCCCATGAAGGGACCAGTGCATCAAAGATATCCCATGAAGGGACCAGTGCATCAAAGATATCCCATGAAGGGACCAGTGCATCAAAGATATCCCATGAAGGGACAGATATCCCATGAAGGGACCAGTGCATCAAAGATATCCCATGAAGGGACAGATATCCCATGAAGGGACCAGTGCATCAAAGATATCCCATGAAGGGACAGATATCCCATGAAGGGACCGGTGCATCAAAGATATCCCATGAAGGGACCAGTGCATCAAAGATATCCCATGAAGGGACAGATATCCCATGAAGGGACCAGTGCATCAAAGATATCCCATGAAGGGACAGATATCCCATGAAGGGACAGATATCCCATGAAGGGACAGATATCCCATGAAGGGACCGGTGCATCAAAGATATCCCATGAAGGGACCAGTGCATCAAAGATATCCCATGAAGGGACAGATATCCCATGAAGGGACCAGTGCATCAAAGATATCCCATGAAGGGACCGGTGCATCAAAGATATCCCATGAAGGGACCAGTGCATCAAAGATATCCCATGAAGGGAGAGATATCCCATGAAGGGACCAGTGCATCAAAGATATCCCATGAAGGGACAGATATCCCATGAAGGGACCAGTGCATCAAAGTTATCCAATGAAGGGACCAGTGCATCAAAGATATCCCAGGAAGGGACAGATATCCCATGAAGGGACCAGTGCTTCAAATATATCCCATGAAGGGACCGGTGCATCAAAGATATCCCATGAAGGGACCAGTGCATCAAAGATATCCCATGAAGGGACCAGTGCATCAAAGATATCCCATGAAGGGACCAGTGCATCAAAGATATCCCATGAAGGGACCAGTGCATCAAAGATATCCCATGAAGGGACCAGTGCATCAAAGATATCCCATGAAGGGACAGATATCCCATGAAGGGACCAGTGCATCAAAGATATCCCATGAAGGGACCAGTGCATCAAAGATATCCCATGAAGGGACAGATATCCCATGAAGGGACCAGTGCATCAAAGATATCCCATGAAGGGACAGATATCCCATTAAGGGACAGATATCCCATGAAGGGACCAGTGCATCAAAGATATCCCATGAAGGGACAGATATCCCATGAAGGGACCAGTGCATCAAAGATATCCCATGAAGGGACAGATATCCCATGAAGGGACCAGTGCATCAAAGATATCCCATGAAGGGACAGATATCCCATGAAGGGACCAGTGCATCAAAGATATCCCATGAAGGGACCAGTGCATCAAAGATATCCCATGAAGGGACAGATATCCCATGAAGGGACCAGTGCATCAAAGATATCCCATGAAGGAACCGGTGCATCAAAGATATCCCATGAAGGGACCGGTGCATCAAAGATATCCCATGAAGGGACCGGTGCATCAAAGATATCCCATGAAGGGACCGGTGCATCAAAGATATCCCATGAAGGGACCGGTGCATCAAAGATATCCCATGAAGGGACCAGTGCATCAAAGATATCCCATGAAGGGACCAGTGCATCAAAGATATCCCATGAAGGGACCAGTGCATCAAAGATATCCCATGAAGGGACAGATATCCCATGAAGGGACAGATATCCCATGAAGGGACAGATATCCCATGAAGGGACCGGTGCATCAAAGATATCCCATGAAGGGACAGATATCCCATGAAGGGACCAGTGCATCAAAGATATCCCATGAAGGGACAGATATCCCATGAAGGGACCAGTGCATCAAAGATATCCCATGAAGGGACCAGTGCATCAAAGATATCCCATGAAGGGACCAGTGCATCAAAGATATCCCATGAAGGGACAGATATCCCATGAAGGGACCAGTGCATCAAAGATATCCCATGAAGGGACAGATATCCCATGAAGGGACCGGTGCATCAAAGATATCCCATGAAGGGACCAGTGCATCAAAGATATCCCATGAAGGGACAGATATCCCATGAAGGGACCAGTGCATCAAAGATATCCCATGAAGGGACAGATATCCCATGAAGGGACAGATATCCCATGAAGGGACCGGTGCATCAAAGATATCCCATGAAGGGACCAGTGCATCAAAGATATCCCATGAAGGGACAGATATCCCATGAAGGGACCAGTGCATCAAAGATATCCCATGAAGGGACCGGTGCATCAAAGATATCCCATGAAGGGACAGATATCCCATGAAGGGACCAGTGCATCAAAGATATCCCATGAAGGGACAGATATCCCATGAAGGGACCAGTGCATCAAAGTTATCCAATGAAGGGACCAGTGCATCAAAGATATCCCAGGAAGGGACAGATATCCCATGAAGGGACCAGTGCTTCAAATATATCCCATGAAGGGACCGGTGCATCAAAGATATCCCATGAAGGGACCAGTGCATCAAAGATATCCCATGAAGGGACCAGTGCATCAAAGATATCCCATGAAGGGACCAGTGCATCAAAGATATCCCATGAAGGGACCAGTGCATCAAAGATATCCCATGAAGGGACAGATATCCCATGAAGGGACCAGTGCATCAAAGATATCCCATGAAGGGACCAGTGCATCAAAGATATCCCATGAAGGGACCAGTGCATCAAAGATATCCCATGAAGGGACAGATATCCCATGAAGGTGTGGAAAAGTAAATTTTGCCATGTTCTGTGTCCCTACGCCTCATCCATCATAGGTTATGAGTGCATGACCAATATGCATATGTTATTCCCCATGTCTGATTAATGATGCAATTACAGTTGTGTCCACCTCTGGTATGTCAGTTTCCAGTCCTCGTGAATACTACGAATATCAGGCCTATGTAAAGTTATATTGCCACGTTTCTCAGTGTGCACGTTATTTCATTATAAAGTCCCCGTTTCCAGGCCTCAAAAGGGCCCGGACCACAGATTCAGCTCCTGTCTCCTGAAAGCCTCGCTGAGGAGCGATACAGCCCCCACCTGTATCCTCGACCTCTCACTTACTTCCTGCCTCGCAGTGCCCGGTGCAGCTTGGCTCTGCCTCTGAGTCTGCCAAGAGTATGTTATGATTCCAGCTATCAGTTCAGTCCTTCTTCTCTGCATTCCTAAACTACTGAACTGCATCAATAGTTTCCGTCATTGTCTAGCCTATTCGGCTCCACGTTAGAGAAATACTGTATTAATGGTCATTTAATATTCTTCATCACGCACTACATGTAGAATAATGCATGGTCCAGTCTTAGAATCAAGTTAGCTTTTCCCCTCATGACTTCTAGTTTATATCAACATGTTCCCTAAACATCAGATACCAGATAGGGTTTAGGTACATGTCGCTCCGACCCTCCAGACTCAAGTCTCTGCTCCTAGCACAGAGTTCGTAGCCCCCAGCTTCTCCTAGTAACACGTCATTGCCAGTTTACGCGCACCATTAGGTTAGAGGTCCCGGCTCCTTAGGTAGCCCCCTCCAATGATTCCGCCCATTCATGACATATTCTGTTACGTTTGCATCACATGTCCATGTATACTCCCAGTTACACCTACTTTTACTGTTATCTCTCGCGACTGCTACGCGTCACGCCTTCTGCTCCACCCACTGTTACGCCTACTGCAATGTAATGCTATGTGTTTGCGCTATGTATATAAGTTGATGTATTGTTATTAAAAGTTGGCGCGCTCATCCCAGATCCAGCCCCAGCAGCTGCTGGGTCATCCTATGCAGGTTGTCCCGATCCTGTCCTTATGCTGTAATAAACCTGCAGAAACTCCTACTACCTCGAATCTTGACTCTTATTTTATTGAGCTATCTGTTATTCATTCATACATTCAAAAATAGATCCGGTATTATTTATTTATATACCACATAATGGCGCCCGAATAGGGACTTGCCCTTTCCCCACGCGTCGGTGAAGCCACGCCGACCCCCTGACCCTCTGCAGCCGTGACGGAACCATACCGGCCACGTGCAGATATTTCTGCCTCAAGTATCCCTCAGGCCCACGGAGGAGACGGAGGAGGCGGTCCAGCATCCGAACGAGACGGTGGAGGAACGCGGCGAGTCCCGACCAGAGCCCAAGCCAAGAGTCCAAGGTCCGAGGTATCCGGAGGCCCACCCGTAACTGAAGTCCGAAGTTCGTCGTCCGTCGTCCAGTCCGAGGCCTTTCCGTTCTTGCTGCCCGGTGAGTACCATTGCTGGGGTAGTATCTAGACAGGACCAATCTAAATTGACTCCTGGTCCGTGGGTTGGTGGTGCCCAGACTCACAAACGAAGTGTTCACCTAGGTGGATACGGGTCTTGATGCGTCCCTTTATGGGACCGGTATGTTCCGTACTGTTATAGCAGTGCATCCAGTAACTCTAGTCTGTTCCGTTCTCGAGAAATTCTGTTCTGTTTCTGTTCTCAGTATTCCAGGTAATATTCTGTTCGACCTGTCATTTATAATGTTGTTCAATGTATTTCCAATGTCGTGGTATGCCTGAATTGTTTTCCCAATTGTTATTGTTTTTCGTGTATTGTATTGTGTTCCGATTCAAGTTTACAATGCCGCTCTTTTCCAAGTTACGTCAGTTAAAAACTAGAAAGGGTTTATTAGAGGAAGCAGTTCCTGTCCCGCCCAGGGACAGTCCAGGTCATTTTATGTATCAGAAACATGGCATAAGCGCCATATTGTATCTAGATTTATGGGTAGAGTATACCAAACAGTTAGACGAAAAGTATAGATGGCCCGTATCGGGTACATGGGATGCCGAATGTATCATGCGAGTAGAAGAAGCATTATGGAAAAAGAAAGCCAGACAGTCACAGAAAGATGCCATCGAGTTATGGCGTAAGGAAGCCCATAGAAGGACCGAGAAAGAAGTCAGAAAGTCAGAGTTAAGTAGAGAATCCCAGGAACGAGCCCAAGAAAGAGAATTAATCGAGACAGGTGAACAAGTCAAAGCCGAACAGTCAGACAGACAGAGGCATGCCCTCATTGAGGGTATGTATCCTCTTCTTGCCGAGGGCTTGCCAGAAGCGACCCCAGAGGCATCTAGTAATTTCCCGCCACCATTGGTTCCGACCAAGCTGCGTCACAAACCGACCGCAGCTGATATTTTTATTTCGTCCTATCTGGACGACACAGTCCCCGAATATGCAAATCCTGTTCGCGCTCCGCCAGTCCCTGTAAACCAGGTAGTTCATGCTCCTCCAGACACCGGAGTACCTGTTACGGTACCCCCGGTCCAGCCCGCCATACAAGTCCAGCCCATGTTACAATTACCGACCCTGCCAGGACGAAGAATGTCAGTCGACGATTCTAGTCTAGGGGCCGCAGGAGGAGGTCTTCCTCAAACCCCGCCGCCACACAAGCGTTTAACATTACTCGAATTACATGCTCAAGCGTTACAGCGCACGCCTAAACATCAGTCTGTTACAGAAATCAGGCAAACCCTTAACGAATGTGTCTATGATCCAGTTCCAGGCGAATATAATATGGTTTTATATTCCTTACGTGTAAGGAGAGTGACCGAGTATCTAGTCACCTTACCGAATATGAAAGAAGATCTAGACAGAATATATCGTTTCATCCGTACAGGGGATGATCCAGAAAGTATTGGCGAGATTATGTCTCAAAGGAAAGCCGAGATCCAGCTCATGATATTAAAGTTCCTGATCAATTGTCTAATAAGAGAACAAGATTACCCGTCTAAAGATTCTGCCGAAATGAGAATCCTGACAAGGTGGAGTGATAATATAGCCGAGGGTAAGCACAAGACTATTGTGCCATGGAGAGTATGTACAAGAAAATTCGTAAAGAAATAATAAGGTTACACGAACAGCGTAAAGCAGCACAAGTAAGCGAGAAAGAAAGTACCTCTGAACCTGAAGAGGAAGAGGACGAGAATCCCGCCAGAATAGCGTATGTAGGAAAATCTAGATTTCCAGATCGCCATTTACGTCTAGAACGCAAGTCTACTTTCCATCATCCAGCACCAGAACAAGGTTCTCTAGAACAAGTATTTCAAGCTGCCGATCACATTCTGAAATCACGAATCGGTTACAGTGAATTAAGTACCATGCATGAACAAGAACTAGCCCGATCAGCAGTCCGATGGATTACTGATTCTACCACTTTTCCAGACGAAATAGTGGCACAAATGTTTCTGAAACTGCCCCCAGCCGAGCAACGACTGGTGGGTATGTATATGATCCAGTACCTCATTACTTTGTATGAGGGTCAGCACTCTGATCCAGGTCCGTTGCACGATATCCTGAACGAGTTACTCCAGTATAGATGGAGAGGTCTAGGTACCGATTTAGTTAGTGTCATTCTAGAACAGCGTCACAAGTATAGAACGTTTCTGAATCCGCATTTTGTTCATGTTTCACCCCCAGAAAGCAAATCATTCTACATAGACAGACAGAATCCGTTACGAGAAGTCCACCCAGTCCAAGGGGCGGGTGGCGAAATGCAACGAGTGTTTGTATACACTCCGATTTCAAAGATGGAACTTCTTGAAATGAAGAAATTAATTCCCTGTCATGACAAAGATCCAGCAGGGTTCCATAGAGAATTAAAAGACATGCTCCGTATGGGAGAATACACTTACCCAGATATCGTTAAAATGTTAAAAGTCCTGTTGCCCGCAGGGGTGTATGAAAAGTTAAAGGAAAAAGAATGGGAGGTGGGAGAGAAAAAGATAGATTGGGCAGCTCTAGAAGCTGAAGACAAGGCACGAGTACCAGGTACCGGTCTTGGAGATAAATGTAAAGAATTACCAGAATTATTGATTCAAGTTTTACCTAGATTATTGACAACGAGAAAAGAAGACTGGGATGCAATCTCAGCCTGTAAACAGAAACAAGATGAAGATATTAGTGATTTTTATTCTAGATTTGAGAAATGTTTCAGTATTAACAGTGGTCTCAAGACAAGTAGTGAGTCATACCCTCACCTTTTCGTTACTAAATTAGTCGAGAATTCAAGTCCACAAATTAAAAATCGAGTTCTGAAAGTCGAAAGCACCTGGCAAGCAAACACCCCGTCCCAAATGCTCCAGATGCTCCAGTATCACCAAAATAGAATCAGGGAAGAGCAAGAACACGAAAGAAAACGTATGAAAGACACGAAAATGAAAGTGCTAGTTGCACAATCTATTCCTCAAGACAGTCAGAAGAGGGGTCCGAATCAAGCCAGTCATCCTGCCGCTCCCGTTAAAGGGAACTGCAATTATTGTAAACAGCCAGGTCATTTTATAAACGAGTGTGCAGTTCTGAAACATAATATAGCTACTGGTAAGACTAAAGAAAGACCACGTCCGCCTAGACAAGAACAAGTTTCACAGATTCCTCAGTCACAGAATGCACAACAGACAGTTACAGCACCGCAGCCTATTGCTGCAACACAGCACGTTACATCGCAGATGTACCAGTATGCTCAGACAGAGTATCCAGAGTACCAGCCATATTCATGAAACAGCCTAGAGAGGGAGGTAGGCTTGCCTCTCATCGAGATACCTGTAGATCAAGAAGGTCCCTATGTTCACAGTCAAGTATTAGGGAAAGACAAAGTTTTTGATTGATACAGGGGCAAGTAGGACCACAATTAGTCATGCCGAAGTTCCAGGGGCTCCGCTCTCAGGCTCAAGAAATGTTTCCCTTGGATTTTCAGGAAAACCAATAGTTAATGAGATTTCAAAGCCAGTTACTCTAGAAGTAGGTCCATTGTCCCGCACTACTGATCTGTTACTTACTAAGTCATGTCCAGAAAATCTATTAGGCATTAAGACACTGAAAGAATTAGGTGCAGTTATTTGCTGTTCCCCAGAGGGAATACGTCTGTTCCTACGTGACTTCAAGGGTCACTATGTATTACGAGATTTTGATTCAAGATTGTCTAAAGTTCCGCAGCATTTATGGGCGCAAGGTCCAACTGATGTAGGTTACATGCAAATCACACCCCATCGTGTGACTCTCAAACCAGGTGTAGTGTTACCCCGAATCAGACAGTACAGATTGCCACCTGAGGCTGTAGCAGCCTTATCCAAAATTATTGACGAACTCATGGCTCAAGGAGTAGTTGTAGAAACTGACTCCAATGTATGCAATTCTCCGATCATTCCAGTCATGAAACGTACTGATCCAAATGCACCTCCAGTATATCGATTAGTGATCGACCTACGAGAGCTTAATAAATGTATTATTCCTCAGTATCCAGTTGTCCCAGACATTTCTTCCCTGTTAACAGCTATTGATTCCGAAGCCACGTTTTTCACTGTCATAGACCTCAAGAATGCATTTTTCAGTGTTCCAATTCATCCAGACAGCCAGTTTCTTTTCGGATTTTGTTTAAATGGAAGGAGCTATATGTTCACACGCGCTCCTCAAGGTTTCACAGAAAGCCCTAGTATTTACAGTCAAGCACTCAAGAGACAACTAGACAACATTCACATGCCAACTGACACTGCCCTACTCCAGTATGTCGATGATCTACTGATCACAGCCCGTTCTGAACGTGACTGCGAGCGAGCATCACTTACAGTTTTGTATTTTCTAGCCGAGATGGGGCACAAGGTGTCACCTTCGAAGCTTCAATTCTGTGTCCAGCAAGTGGTATACTTAGGACACTTGCTGTCCAAGAGGGGTAGGCAGTTGACACCAGACCGTATCCAGTTAATAGCGAGTCTTCCCCAGCCCAGAACCCAGAAGGAGGTACGTGCCTTTATCGGCCTTACTTCTTATTGTAGACAATGGATTCCCCAGTATGCATTTCTAGCCAAGCCACTGATACAGTTAACGACACAGGAGGCAGCCGTATCGACTGTCCTCCCTTGGACATCTGAACATACACTGAGTTTCAACGAGTTAAAGAAAGCTTTATGCCAAGCTCCAGTTCTAGCTACACCGAACTACAGTAAGCCTTTTACACTTTTTGTTACTGAACGCGAAGGTACAGCATTATCTGTTCTCACACAAGATCAAGCAGGACAATACAAGCCCTGTGCTTATTTTTCGAGCACATTAGATCCAGTCGCCCAGGCGTTGCCTGCGTGCCTCAAGTCAGTTGCAGCCACAGCACTAGCTATCAGACAAAGTGATTCCATAGTTTTAGGACACTCCCTGACAGTACAAGTTCCACACTCCGTAGAAGTTCTTTTAAACCGAACACAAACTCAGCACTTGACAATTGCACGTTTAACAGGTTATGAATTGACACTGTTCCAGCCACACATAGAAATTAGACGCTGCAACGTCCTGAATCCTGCTACACTGTTACCATCAGTCAGTTTGAACCCTGACCCACATGACTGTGTGGAAGTAGTTAACATTACGACAAAGCCAAGACAAGACCTGACAGACATTCCGTTACCAGACCCCGACCTGACACTTTATGTGGATGGTTCATGTATGAGAACTAGTACAGGAGAACTAGTCGCCGCGTATGCAGTGACTACCGACACCGAAGTTATTGAAATACACCGTATTGATACCCTGTCCGCTCAAGCAGCAGAGCTAGTCGCTCTGACACAAGCCTGTATACATGCCAAGAACCTGAAAGTTAATGTTTACACAGATTCACGTTACGCATTCGGAGTTGTACACGACTTCGGAGTGCTCTGGCAGGAGAGAGGTTTCATGACTTCTCATGGAACCAAGATTCAGCATGGTCTCCTTATTCAAGCCCTGTTAGATGCCATACATTTACCGACATCCATTGCCATCATGAAATGCAAAGCACATACGAAAGTTACTGACATTATTTCCCAAGGTAATGATCTAGCAGATCGCACAGCCAAGCTTACAGCACAGAATCCAGACATTCCAGTTAACATAATACATACTCCAGATCCGACTACATGCATGACAGTTAAGGACCCTACACAAGATGTCATAGATATCCAGTTACATGCTACTCCCGACGAAATCAAGAAATGGTCTGAACAAGGAGGGGTCCAGACAGATCAAGGATGGTTAACGAAGGGTAGAGCCACATGGTTTCTCCCCGATTCTATGGTTCAAGTCATTATCAATACCGCACATAGTCCAGCACATTTAGGAGAAAAAGCTATGTTAGACAGTATCCAGAACATTTGGTTCAACAAGCATTTACGAGCTGCAGCCAAGCAGAAAGTCCGTACCTGTATGATATGTTGTCAGTTTAATCCAGGTAAAGGTGTCCCGGTGGAACAAGGTGGTTTCCAGCCCCCTGACCACCCTTTTGAGGTCCTCCAGATGGATTATATTCAGATGGAGCGATGTCGAGGTTTCAAGTATGTCCTTGTAGTAGTATGCGCTTTGTCCAGGTGGACAGAAGCATATCCAGTCCCAGATTACACAGCCGCGACCACTGCCAAGCAGTTGGTTCGTGAATTTTTCCCTAGGTATGGACTTCCTAGAGTCGTATATTCTGATAACGGTCAGCCATTCTCCTCTGAACTGATGAAGCACGTTTCCCTGTTGTTAGGGTACCAGTGGAAGTTTCATTGTGTACGCCATCCCGAAGCAGCCGGTCTAGTCGAGAGACATAATCAGACCCTGAAAATCCGTATTGCAAAAGTCTGTAAAGAAAAAGGTGTGGACTGGCTAGTAGCTCTGCCAGTTGCTTTGTTTTATATGCGCATGGTCGCACATTCCAGATCAGGTCTGTCCCCGTATGAGGTCGTATTCGGCCGCCCCCCTAATATGTGGGGTACTCCTAGACCCCGAAGTATTACCGATGTTTCATGTAATATGCTGACAGATTACCTAGCTTCCTTGATGTCTGCCCTCAACTCATGTCGTTCACAGGTTGCTGCCGCATTTCCAGACAATACCGAGGTGGCCCCGCATGAAATCGTTCCAGGTTCCCTAGTGATGGTCCGGAATTTTGACCGATCAAGTCCGCTGGAGCCTCGTTGGAAGGAGCCCCGTCAGGTCCTCCTCACCACCCGTACAGCCGTCAAGTTGGAAGGCAGAAAAGGATGGATCCACCTTTCTCATATTAAACTTTTTAAAGGATTGAAATCCGTTTCTAAAAACATTTCCCAGGATTCGAAAGATTGCCAGAACATTGTTTTAAAGGACTGTCCCGCAAAAGACATTACTACAACCCCTCCCTGGTTAGAGAAAACTCCGCAGCAGGAGTATAAGCAAAAGCTCAGGTCTAATAAGTCAGTCAGTTTGATTGTATAAGTCCTCCCCTAGGTGAAACGGTTAGACTGTTTCTGACATGTATAAAATAGACCCCCATAGTGAGAGAGTCAGTCGAAGTTCAATTCAATGTATCGTTTTTCTGAGTTTCGTATTATTCATCAGCATCTTGATTTCCTGCACCAGCTATGCGTTCTATCTGTATTTTCCAGTTCCTCATGTAAATATGTCTGCTAATGCTACAGTAGAGCACACGTTTAGTGATCTGCCTCCTCACGAATATTCATACCGCCTCGCTATGCGCAACAACACATTTATCCGTATGTTACATTATTCACACCAGACCAGCAATGCCACTAATTGTTGGGTGTGTGGTCGACTCCCCCCTTTCCAGACACCGAAGGGAGTTCTGCCACTTTTTCCTTATCCATTCTCATATAATGGTTCGTGTGGAGCATGGTCCACGCTAACGTCATCCTCAACAGATATGTCTTTTCTTAACAGTACATGTTTTTCAGACAAGCAAGGTTTCCCCCACAGAACAGGTTTAGATCTAGAAAATGAAGTATATAATTTAGGTAATTATTCGTCGAATTTTATGGTCCTGAATGTTCAGTCTGATACTACTCCAGACTTACCTGCTATTTCAGTACTACCTGTCAAAGGCGAATTATGTGTCCGTAGTTATGGTTCTGTACATGTAGGACATAGTGAATGTACTACTGTTATCCAGTATAGTGACAGTGGGAAATCTGTTTTCAAAGCTTCACGTCATTCTTATTTTATTTGTGGTCAGACCGCATATGTCCGTCTGCCCCTCGATTGGGAGGGAACCTGTTACATTGCCTTCCTACTGCCACCTGTTTTCCTAGCCCCATCTGATTATCACAGAAACACACATCTAGTACACATTAGACATAGAAGGGAGTCCCCAATTGTCGATTATACTGAAACTACTCTAGAACAGTATACAGATTTCAATAAAGGTTTCTTCTTCTTTGTAGGACCTGTCCAGAATAGTAAACTGATCCGTAGGTTAACAAGAACCCTTGAAGCTGTAGTAAATGAGACTGCCTCTGCTCTAGGTAACCTAACCGAAGAACAATCTGCTATGAGATTTGTCGTTTTGCAAAATCGTCTCGTCCTTGTCGTCATACTGGCCGATAGGGGCGGGGCCTGTAGAGTCATCGGATCTAGTTGCTGCATTTTCATTCCAAATAACGCGCCGTCTGTTTATTCAGCTATAACCAGACTCCATAAAATTGCCCATCTGTTACACCAAGATCCAGGCACCTGGACATGGTCCGGTTGGTTCTGGAATATAATTTCCGCATGGGGATGGAAAGTCCTGTCCTTTCTAGGTATTGCAGTAGCGATCATATTCAGCTGCTGCCTCTGTATACAATGTGGCCCTGCGATTTGCAGCATGTGTGCTACCTCTTGTATTCCTAGTCCCAAGCCCCGTTCTAAATCCCGTTCCAAGACAATTCGAGACGAGCAAATGGTACTGTATGAAATGATAGATGGTATCATGAATATTGATGTTTCCTGATGGAAACGTAGTGACAAGGAGGGAATGTGGAAAAGTAAATTTTGCCATGTTCTGTGTCCCTACGCCTCATCCATCATAGGTTATGAGTGCATGACCAATATGCATATGTTATTCCCCATGTCTGATTAATGACGCAATTACAGTTGTGTCCACCTCTGGTATGTCAGTTTCCAGTCCTCGTGAATACTACGAATATCAGGCCTATGTAAAGTTATATTGCCACGTTTCTCAGTGTGCACGTTATTTCATTATAAAGTCCCCGTTTCCAGGCCTCAAAAGGGCCCGGACCACAGATTCAGCTCCTGTCTCCTGAAAGCCTCGCTGAGGAGCGATACAGCCCCCACCTGTATCCTCGACCTCTCACTTACTTCCTGCCTCGCAGTGCCCGGTGCAGCTTGGCTCTGCCTCTGAGTCTGCCAAGAGTATGTTATGATTCCAGCTATCAGTTCAGTCCTTCTTCTCTGCATTCCTAAACTACTGAACTGCATCAATAGTTTCCGTCATTGTCTAGCCTATTCGGCTCCACGTTAGAGAAATACTGTATTAATGGTCATTTAATATTCTTCATCACGCACTACATGTAGAATAATGCATGGTCCAGTCTTAGAATCAAGTTAGCTTTTCCCCTCATGACTTCTAGTTTATATCAACATGTTCCCTAAACATCAGATACCAGATAGGGTTTAGGTACATGTCGCTCCGACCCTCCAGACTCAAGTCTCTGCTCCTAGCACAGAGTTCGTAGCCCCCAGCTTCTCCTAGTAACACGTCATTGCCAGTTTACGCGCACCATTAGGTTAGAGGTCCCGGCTCCTTAGGTAGCCCCCTCCAATGATTCCGCCCATTCATGACATATTCTGTTACGTTTGCATCACATGTCCATGTATACTCCCAGTTACACCTACTTTTACTGTTATCTCTCGCGACTGCTACGCGTCACGCCTTCTGCTCCACCCACTGTTACGCCTACTGCAATGTAATGCTATGTGTTTGCGCTATGTATATAAGTTGATGTATTGTTATTAAAAGTTGGCGCGATCATCCCAGATCCAGCCCCAGCAGCTGCTGGGTCATCCTATGCAGGTTGTCCCGATCCTGTCCTTATGCTGTAATAAACCTGCAGAAACTCCTACTACCTCGAATCTTGACTCTTATTTTATTGAGCTATCTGTTATTCATTCATACATTCAAAAATAGATCCGGTATTATTTATTTATATACCACAAAGGGACCAGTGCATCAAAGATATCCCATGAAGGGACAGATATCCCATGAAGGGACCAGTGCATCAAAGATATCCCATGAAGGGACAGATATCCCATGAAGGGACCAGTGCATCAAAGATATCCCATGAAGGGACAGATATCCCATGAAGGGACCAGTGCATCAAAGATATCCCATGAAGGGACCAGTGCATCAAAGATATCCCATGAAGGGACCAGTGCATCAAAGATATCCCATGAAGGGACCGGTGCATCAAAGATATCCCATGAAGGGACCGGTGCATCAAAGATATCCCATGATGGGACCGGTGCATCAAAGATATCCCATGAAGGGACCGGTGCATCAAAGATATCCCATGAAGGGACTGGTGCATCAAAGATATCCCATGAAGGGACCGGTGCATCAAAGATATCCCATGAAGGGACCGGTGCATCAAAGATATCCCATGAAGGGACCGGTGCATCAAAGATATCCCATGAAGGGACCAGTGCATCAAAGATATCCCATGAAGGGACAGATATCCCATGAAGGGACAGATATCCCATGAAGGGACAGATATCCCATGAAGGGACAGATATCCCATGAAGGGACAGATATCCCATGAAGGGACAGATATCCCATGAAGGGACAGATATCCCATGAAGGGACAGATATCCCATGAAGGGACCAGTGCATCAAAGATATCCCATGAAGGGACAGATATCCCATGAAGGGACCAGTGCATCAAATATATCCCATGAAGGGACAGATATCCCATGAAGGGACCAGTGCATCAAAGATATCCCATGAAGGGACAGATATCCCATGAAGGGACCAGGGCATCAAAGATATCCCATGAAGGGACAGATATCCCATGAAGGGACCAGTGCATCAAAGATATCCCATGAAGGGACCAGTGCATCAAAGATATCCCATGAAGGGACAGATATCCCATGAAGGGACAGATATCCCATGAAGGGACCGGTGCATGAAAGATGTCCCATGAAGGGACAGATATCCCATGAAGGGACAGATATCCCATGAAGAGACCGGTGCATCAAAGATATCCCATGAAGGGACAGATATCCCATGAAGGGACCAGTGCATCAAAGATATCCCATGAAGGGACAGATATCCCATGAAGGGACCAGTGCATCAAAGATATCCCATGAAGGGACAGATATCCCATGAAGGGACCAGTGCATCAAAGATATCCCATTAAGGGACCAGTGCATCAAAGATATCCCATGAAGGGACCAGTGCATCAAAGATATCCCATGAAGGGACCAGTGCATCAAAGATATCCCATGAAGGGACCAGTGCATCAAAGATATCCCATGAAGGGACAGATATCCCATGAAGGGACCAGTGCATCAAAGATATCCCATGAAGGGACCAGTGCATCAAAGATATCCCATGAAGGGACCAGTGCATCAAAGATATCCCATGAAGGGACAGATATCCCATCAAGGGACCAGTGCATCAAAGATGTCCCATGAAGGGACAGATATCCCATTAAGGGACAGATATCCCATGAAGGGACCAGTGCATCAAAGATATCCCATTAAGGGACATATCCCATGAAGGGACCAGTGCATCAAAGATATCCCATGAAGGGACAGATATCCCATGAAGGGACCAGTGCATCAAAGATATCCCATGAAGGGACCAGTGCATCAAAGATATCCCATGAAGGGACCAGTGCATCAAAGATATCCCATGAAGGGACAGATATCACATGAAGGGACCGGTGCATCAAAGATATCCCATGAAGGGACCAGTGCATTAAAGATATCCCCTGAAGGGACCAGTGCATCAAAGATATCCCATGAAGGGACCAGTGCATCAAAGATATCCCATGAAGGGACCAGTGCATCAAAGATATCCCATGAAGGGACCAGTGCATCAAAGATATCCCATGAAGGGACAGATATCCCATGAAGGGACCGGTGCATCAAAGATATCCCATGAAGGGACCAGTGCATCAAAGATATCCCATGAAGGGACAGATATCCCATGAAGGGACCAGTGCATCAAAGATATCCCATGAAGGGACAGATATCCCATGAAGGGACCAGTGCATCAAAGATATCCCATGAAGGGACAGATATCCCATGAAGGGACCAGTGCATCAAAGATATCCCACGAAGGGACAGATATCCCAAGAAGGGACCAGTGCATCAAAGATATCCCATGAAGGGACAGATATCCCATGAAGGGACCAGTGCATCAAAGATATCCCATGAAGGGACCAGTGCATCAAAGATATCCCATGAAGGGACCAGTGCATCAAAGATATCCCATGAAGGGACAGATATCCGATGAAGGGACCAGTGCATCAAAGATATCCCATGAAGGGACAGATATCCCATGAAGGGACCAGTGCATCAAAGATATCCCATGAAGGGACAGATATCCCATGAAGGGACCAGTGCATCAAAGATATCCCATGAAGGGACCAGTGCATCAAAGATATCCCATGAAGGGACAGATATCCCATGAAGGGACCAGTGCATCAAAGATATCCCATGAAGGGACCGGTGCATCAAAGATATCCGATGAAGGGACCAGTGCATCAAAGATATCCCATGAAGGGACCAGTGCATCAAAGATATCCCATGAAGGGACCAGTGCATCAAAGATATCCCATGAAGGGACAGATATCCCATGAAGGGACCAGTGCATCAAAGATATCCCACGAAGGGACAGATATCCCAAGAAGGGACCAGTGCATCAAAGATATCCCATGAAGGGACAGATATCCCATGAAGGGACCAGTGCATCAAAGATATCCCATGAAGGGACCAGTGCATCAAAGATATCCCATGAAGGGACCAGTGCATCAAAGATATCCCATGAAGGGACAGATATCCCATGAAGGGACCAGTGCATCAAAGATATCCCATGAAGGGACCAGTGCATCAAAGATATCCCATGAAGGGACAGATATCCCATGAAGGGACCAGTGCATCAAAGATATCCCATGAAGGGACCAGTGCATCAAAGATATCCCATGAAGGGACAGATATCCCATGAAGGGACCGGTGCATCAAAGATATCCCATGAAGGGACCAGTGCATCAAAGATATCCCATGAAGGGACAGATATCCCATGAAGGGACCAGTGCATCAAAGATATCCCATGAAGGGACCAGTGCATCAAAGATATCCCATGAAGGGACAGATATCCCATGAAGGGACCAGTGCATCAAAGATATCCCATGAAGGGACCAGTGCTTCAAAGATATCCCATGAAGGGACAGATATCCCATGAAGGGACCAGTGCATCAAAGATATCCCATGAAGGGACCAGTGCATCAAAGATATCCCATGAAGGGACAGATATCCCATGAAGGGACCAGTGCATCAAAGATATCCCATGAAGGGACAGATATCCCATGAAGGGACCGGTGCATCAAAGATATCCCATGAAGGGACCAGTGCATCAAAGATATCCCATGAAGGGACCAGTGCATCAAAGATATCCCATGAAGGGACAGATATCCCATGAAGGGACCAGTGCATCATAGATATCCCATGAAGGGACAGGTGCATCAAAGATATCCCATGAAGGGACCGGTGCATCAAAGACATCCCATGAAGGGACCAGTGCATCAAAGATATCCCATGAAGGGACAGATATCCCATGAAGGGACAGATATCCCATGAAGGGACCAGTGCATCAAAGATATCCCATGAAGGGACCAGTGCATCAAAGATATCCCATGAAGGGACAGATATCCCATGAAGGGACCGGTGCATCAAAGATATCCCATGAAGGGACAGATATCCCATGAAGGGACCAGTGCATCAAAGATATCCCATGAAGGGACAGATATCCCATGAAGGGACAGATATCCCATGAAGGGACCGGTGCATCAAAGATATCCCATGAAGGGACAGATATCCCATGAAGGGACCAGTGCATCAAAGATATCCCATGAAGGGACCAGTGCATCAAAGATATCCCATGAAGGGACAGATATCCCATGAAGGGACCAGTGCATCAAAGATATCCCATGAAGGGACCAGTGCATCAAAGATATCCCATGAAGGGACAGATATCCCATGAAGGGACCAGTGCATCAAAGATATCCCATCAAGGGACCGATATCCCATGAAGGGACCAGTGCATCAAGGATATCCCATGAAGGGACCAGTGCATCAAAGATATCCCATGAAGGGACCAGTGCATCAAAGATATCCCATGAAGGGACCAGTGCATCAAAGATATCCCATGAAGGGACATATATCCCATGAAGGGACAGATATCCCATGAAGGGACAGATATCCCATGAAGGGACCAGTGCATCAAAGATATCCCATGAAGGGACCAGTGCATCAAAGATATCCCATAAAGGGACAGATATCCCATGAAGGGACCAGTGCATCAAAGATATCCCATTAAGGGACCAGTGCATCAAAGATATCCCATTAAGGGACCAGTGCATCAAAGATATCCCAGGAAGGGACAGATATCCCGAGAAGGGACCAGTGCATCAAATATATCCCATGAAGGGACCGATGCATCAAAGATATCCCATGAAGGGACCAGTGCATCAAAGATATCCCATGAAGGGACCAGTGCATCAAAGATATCCCATGAAGGGACCAGTGCATCAAAGATATCCCATGAAGGGACCAGTGCATCAAAGATATCCCATGAAGAGACCAGTGCATCAAAGATATCCCATGAAGGGACCAGTGCATCAAAGATATCCCATGAAGGGACAGATATCCCATGAAGGGACCAGTGCATCAAAGATATCCCATGAAGGGACCAGTGCATCAAAGATATCCCATGAAGGGACAGATATCCCATGAAGGGACCAGTGCATCAAAGATATCCGATGAAGGGACCAGTGCATCAAAGATATCCCATGAAGGGACCAGTGCATCAAAGATATCCCATGAAGGGACAGATATCCCATGAAGGGACCAGTGCATCAAAGATATCCCATGAAGGGACCAGTGCATCAAAGATATCCCATGAAGGGACAGATATCCCATGAAGGGACCAGTGCATCAAAGATATCCCATGAAGGGACCGATATCCCATGAAGGGACCAGTGCATCAAAGATATCCCATGAAGGGACCAGTGCATCAAAGATATCCCATGAAGGGACCAGTGCATCAAAGATATCCCATGAAGGGACAGATATCCCATGAAGGGACCAGTGCATTAAAGATATCCCATGAAGGGACAGATATCCCATGAAGGGACCAGTGCATCAAAGATATCCCATGAAGGGACCAGTGCATCAACGATATCCCATAAAGGGACAGATATCCCATGAAGGGACCAGTGCATCAAAGATATTCCATTAAGGGACCAGTGCATCAAAGATATCCCAGGAAGGGACAGATATCCCGAGAAGGGACCAGTGCATCAAATATATCCCATGAAGGGACCGGTGCATCAAAGATATCCCATGAAGGGACCAGTGCATCAAAGATATCCCATGAAGGGACCAGTGCATCAAAGATATCCCATGAAGGGACCAGTGCATCAAAGATATCCCATGAAGGGACCAGTGCATCAAAGATATCCCATGAAGGGACCAGTGCATCAAAGATATCCCATGAAGGGACCAGTGCATCAAAGATATCCCATGAAGGGACAGATATCCCATGAAGGGACCAGTGCATCAAAGATATCCCATGAAGGGACCAGTGCATCAAAGATATCCCATGAAGGGACCAGTGCATCAAAGATATCCCATGAAGGGACCAGTGCATCAAAGATATCCCATGAAGGGACCAGTGCATCAAAGATATCCCATGAAGGGACAGATATCCCATGAAGGGACCAGTGCATCAAAGATATCCCATGAAGGGACCGGTGCATCAAAGATATCCCATGAAGGGACCGGTGCATCAAAGATATCCCATGAAGGGACCGGTGCATCAAAGATATCCCATGAAGGGACCGGTGCATCAAAGATATCCCATGAAGGGACCGGTGCATCAAAGATATCCCATGAAGGGACCGGTGCATCAAAGATATCCCATGAAGGGACCAGTGCATCAAAGATATCCCATGAAGGGACCAGTGCATCAAAGATATCCCATGAAGGGACAGATATCCCATGAAGGGACAGATATCCCATGAAGGGACAGATATCCCATGAAGGGACAGATATCCCATGAAGGGACAGATATCCCATGAAGGGACAGATATCCCATGAAGGGACAGATATCCCATGAAGGGACAGATATCCCATGAAGGGACAGATATCCCATGAAGGGACAGATATCCCATGAAGGGACAGATATCCCATGAAGGGACAGATATCCCATGAAGGGACCAGTGCATCAAAGATATCCCATGAAGGGACAGATATCCCATGAAGGGACCAGTGCATCAAATATATCCCATGAAGGGACAGATATCCCATGAAGGGACCAGTGCATCAAAGATATCCCATGAAGGGACAGATATCCCATGAAGGGACCAGGGCATCAAAGATATCCCATGAAGGGACAGATATCCCATGAAGGGACCAGTGCATCAAAGATATCCCATGAAGGGACCAGTGCATCAAAGATATCCCATGAAGGGACAGATATCCCATGAAGGGACAGATATCCCATGAAGGGACCGGTGCATGAAAGATGTCCCATGAAGGGACAGATATCCCATGAAGGGACAGATATCCCATGAAGGGACCGGTGCATCAAAGATATCCCATGAAGGGACAGATATCCCATGAAGGGACCAGTGCATCAAAGATATCCCATGAAGGGACAGATATCCCATGAAGGGACCAGTGCATCAAAGATATCCCATGAAGGGACAGATATCCCATGAAGGGACCAGTGCATCAAAGATATCCCATTAAGGGACCAGTGCATCAAAGATATCCCATGAAGGGACCAGTGCATCAAAGATATCCCATGAAGGGACCAGTGCATCAAAGATATCCCATGAAGGGACCAGTGCATCAAAGATATCCCATGAAGGGACAGATATCCCATGAAGGGACCAGTGCATCAAAGATATCCCATGAAGGGACCAGTGCATCAAAGATATCCCATGAAGGGACCAGTGCATCAAAGATATCCCATGAAGGGACAGATATCCCATCAAGGGACCAGTGCATCAAAGATGTCCCATGAAGGGACAGATATCCCATTAAGGGACAGATATCCCATGAAGGGACCAGTGCATCAAAGATATCCCATTAAGGGACATATCCCATGAAGGGACCAGTGCATCAAAGATATCCCATGAAGGGACAGATATCCCATGAAGGGACCAGTGCATCAAAGATATCCCATGAAGGGACCAGTGCATCAAAGATATCCCATGAAGGGACCAGTGCATCAAAGATATCCCATGAAGGGACAGATATCACATGAAGGGACCGGTGCATCAAAGATATCCCATGAAGGGACCAGTGCATTAAAGATATCCCCTGAAGGGACCAGTGCATCAAAGATATCCCATGAAGGGACCAGTGCATCAAAGATATCCCATGAAGGGACCAGTGCATCAAAGATATCCCATGAAGGGACCAGTGCATCAAAGATATCCCATGAAGGGACAGATATCCCATGAAGGGACCGGTGCATCAAAGATATCCCATGAAGGGACCAGTGCATCAAAGATATCCCATGAAGGGACAGATATCCCATGAAGGGACCAGTGCATCAAAGATATCCCATGAAGGGACAGATATCCCATGAAGGGACCAGTGCATCAAAGATATCCCATGAAGGGACCAGTGCATCAAAGATATCCCATGAAGGGACAGATATCCCATGAAGGGACCAGTGCATCAAAGATATCCCACGAAGGGACAGATATCCCAAGAAGGGACCAGTGCATCAAAGATATCCCATGAAGGGACAGATATCCCATGAAGGGACCAGTGCATCAAAGATATCCCATGAAGGGACCAGTGCATCAAAGATATCCCATGAAGGGACCAGTGCATCAAAGATATCCCATGAAGGGACAGATATCCGATGAAGGGACCAGTGCATCAAAGATATCCCATGAAGGGACAGATATCCCATGAAGGGACCAGTGCATCAAAGATATCCCATGAAGGGACAGATATCCCATGAAGGGACCAGTGCATCAAAGATATCCCATGAAGGGACCAGTGCATCAAAGATATCCCATGAAGGGACAGATATCCCATGAAGGGACCAGTGCATCAAAGATATCCCATGAAGGGACCGGTGCATCAAAGATATCCGATGAAGGGACCAGTGCATCAAAGATATCCCATGAAGGGACCAGTGCATCAAAGATATCCCATGAAGGGACCAGTGCATCAAAGATATCCCATGAAGGGACAGATATCCCATGAAGGGACCAGTGCATCAAAGATATCCCACGAAGGGACAGATATCCCAAGAAGGGACCAGTGCATCAAAGATATCCCATGAAGGGACAGATATCCCATGAAGGGACCAGTGCATCAAAGATATCCCATGAAGGGACCAGTGCATCAAAGATATCCCATGAAGGGACCAGTGCATCAAAGATATCCCATGAAGGGACAGATATCCCATGAAGGGACCAGTGCATCAAAGATATCCCATGAAGGGACCAGTGCATCAAAGATATCCCATGAAGGGACAGATATCCCATGAAGGGACCAGTGCATCAAAGATATCCCATGAAGGGACCAGTGCATCAAAGATATCCCATGAAGGGACAGATATCCCATGAAGGGACCGGTGCATCAAAGATATCCCATGAAGGGACCAGTGCATCAAAGATATCCCATGAAGGGACAGATATCCCATGAAGGGACCAGTGCATCAAAGATATCCCATGAAGGGACCAGTGCATCAAAGATATCCCATGAAGGGACCAGTGCATCAAAGATATCCCATGAAGGGACAGATATCCCATGAAGGGACCAGTGCATCAAAGATATCCCATGAAGGGACCAGTGCTTCAAAGATATCCCATGAAGGGACAGATATCCCATGAAGGGACCAGTGCATCAAAGATATCCCATGAAGGGACCAGTGCATCAAAGATATCCCATGAAGGGACAGATATCCCATGAAGGGACCAGTGCATCAAAGATATCCCATGAAGGGACAGATATCCCATGAAGGGACCGGTGCATCAAAGATATCCCATGAAGGGACCAGTGCATCAAAGATATCCCATGAAGGGACCAGTGCATCAAAGATATCCCATGAAGGGACAGATATCCCATGAAGGGACCAGTGCATCATAGATATCCCATGAAGGGACAGGTGCATCAAAGATATCCCATGAAGGGACCGGTGCATCAAAGACATCCCATGAAGGGACCAGTGCATCAAAGATATCCCATGAAGGGACAGATATCCCATGAAGGGACAGATATCCCATGAAGGGACCAGTGCATCAAAGATATCCCATGAAGGGACCAGTGCATCAAAGATATCCCATGAAGGGACAGATATCCCATGAAGGGACCGGTGCATCAAAGATATCCCATGAAGGGACAGATATCCCATGAAGGGACCAGTGCATCAAAGATATCCCATGAAGGGACAGATATCCCATGAAGGGACAGATATCCCATGAAGGGACCAGTGCATCAAAGATATCCCATGAAGGGACAGATATCCCATGAAGGGACCAGTGCATCAAAGATATCCCATGAAGGGACCAGTGCATCAAAGATATCCCATGAAGGGACAGATATCCCATGAAGGGACCAGTGCATCAAAGATATCCCATGAAGGGACCGGTGCATCAAAGATATCCGATGAAGGGACCAGTGCATCAAAGATATCCCATGAAGGGACCAGTGCATCAAAGATATCCCATGAAGGGACCAGTGCATCAAAGATATCCCATGAAGGGACAGATATCCCATGAAGGGACCAGTGCATCAAAGATATCCCACGAAGGGACAGATATCCCAAGAAGGGACCAGTGCATCAAAGATATCCCATGAAGGGACAGATATCCCATGAAGGGACCAGTGCATCAAAGATATCCCATGAAGGGACCAGTGAATCAAAGATATCCCATGAAGGGACCAGTGCATCAAAGATATCCCATGAAGGGACAGATATCCCATGAAGGGACCAGTGCATCAAAGATATCCCATGAAGGGACCAGTGCATCAAAGATATCCCATGAAGGGACAGATATCCCATGAAGGGACCAGTGCATCAAAGATATCCCATGAAGGGACCAGTGCATCAAAGATATCCCATGAAGGGACAGATATCCCATGAAGGGACCGGTGCATCAAAGATATCCCATGAAGGGACCAGTGCATCAAAGATATCCCATGAAGGGACAGATATCCCATGAAGGGACCAGTGCATCAAAGATATCCCATGAAGGGACCAGTGCATCAAAGATATCCCATGAAGGGACAGATATCCCATGAAGGGACCAGTGCATCAAAGATATCCCATGAAGGGACCAGTGCTTCAAAGATATCCCATGAAGGGACAGATATCCCATGAAGGGACCAGTGCATCAAAGATATCCCATGAAGGGACCAGTGCATCAAAGATATCCCATGAAGGGACAGATATCCCATGAAGGGACCAGTGCATCAAAGATATCCCATGAAGGGACAGATATCCCATGAAGGGACCGGTGCATCAAAGATATCCCATGAAGGGACCAGTGCATCAAAGATATCCCATGAAGGGACCAGTGCATCAAAGATATCCCATGAAGGGACAGATATCCCATGAAGGGACCAGTGCATCATAGATATCCCATGAAGGGACAGGTGCATCAAAGATATCCCATGAAGGGACCGGTGCATCAAAGACATCCCATGAAGGGACCAGTGCATCAAAGATATCCCATGAAGGGACAGATATCCCATGAAGGGACAGATATCCCATGAAGGGACCAGTGCATCAAAGATATCCCATGAAGGGACCAGTGCATCAAAGATATCCCATGAAGGGACAGATATCCCATGAAGGGACCGGTGCATCAAAGATATCCCATGAAGGGACAGATATCCCATGAAGGGACCAGTGCATCAAAGATATCCCATGAAGGGACAGATATCCCATGAAGGGACAGATATCCCATGAAGGGACCGGTGCATCAAAGATATCCCATGAAGGGACAGATATCCCATGAAGGGACCAGTGCATCAAAGATATCCCATGAAGGGACCAGTGCATCAAAGATATCCCATGAAGGGACAGATATCCCATGAAGGGACCAGTGCATCAAAGATATCCCATGAAGGGACCAGTGCATCAAAGATATCCCATGAAGGGACAGATATCCCATGAAGGGACCAGTGCATCAAAGATATCCCATCAAGGGACCGATATCCCATGAAGGGACCAGTGCATCAAGGATATCCCATGAAGGGACCAGTGCATCAAAGATATCCCATGAAGGGACCAGTGCATCAAAGATATCCCATGAAGGGACCAGTGCATCAAAGATATCCCATGAAGGGACATATATCCCATGAAGGGACAGATATCCCATGAAGGGACAGATATCCCATGAAGGGACCAGTGCATCAAAGATATCCCATGAAGGGACCAGTGCATCAAAGATATCCCATAAAGGGACAGATATCCCATGAAGGGACCAGTGCATCAAAGATATCCCATTAAGGGACCAGTGCATCAAAGATATCCCATTAAGGGACCAGTGCATCAAAGATATCCCAGGAAGGGACAGATATCCCGAGAAGGGACCAGTGCATCAAATATATCCCATGAAGGGACCGATGCATCAAAGATATCCCATGAAGGGACCAGTGCATCAAAGATATCCCATGAAGGGACCAGTGCATCAAAGATATCCCATGAAGGGACCAGTGCATCAAAGATATCCCATGAAGGGACCAGTGCATCAAAGATATCCCATGAAGAGACCAGTGCATCAAAGATATCCCATGAAGGGACCAGTGCATCAAAGATATCCCATGAAGGGACAGATATCCCATGAAGGGACCAGTGCATCAAAGATATCCCATGAAGGGACCAGTGCATCAAAGATATCCCATGAAGGGACAGATATCCCATGAAGGGACCAGTGCATCAAAGATATCCGATGAAGGGACCAGTGCATCAAAGATATCCCATGAAGGGACCAGTGCATCAAAGATATCCCATGAAGGGACAGATATCCCATGAAGGGACCAGTGCATCAAAGATATCCCATGAAGGGACCAGTGCATCAAAGATATCCCATGAAGGGACAGATATCCCATGAAGGGACCAGTGCATCAAAGATATCCCATGAAGGGACCGATATCCCATGAAGGGACCAGTGCATCAAAGATATCCCATGAAGGGACCAGTGCATCAAAGATATCCCATGAAGGGACCAGTGCATCAAAGATATCCCATGAAGGGACAGATATCCCATGAAGGGACCAGTGCATTAAAGATATCCCATGAAGGGACAGATATCCCATGAAGGGACCAGTGCATCAAAGATATCCCATGAAGGGACCAGTGCATCAACGATATCCCATAAAGGGACAGATATCCCATGAAGGGACCAGTGCATCAAAGATATTCCATTAAGGGACCAGTGCATCAAAGATATCCCAGGAAGGGACAGATATCCCGAGAAGGGACCAGTGCATCAAATATATCCCATGAAGGGACCGGTGCATCAAAGATATCCCATGAAGGGACCAGTGCATCAAAGATATCCCATGAAGGGACCAGTGCATCAAAGATATCCCATGAAGGGACCAGTGCATCAAAGATATCCCATGAAGGGACCAGTGCATCAAAGATATCCCATGAAGGGACCAGTGCATCAAAGATATCCCATGAAGGGACAGATATCCCATGAAGGGACCAGTGCATCAAAGATATCCCATGAAGGGACCAGTGCATCAAAGATATCCCATGAAGGGACCAGTGCATCAAAGATATCCCATGAAGGGACCAGTGCATCAAAGATATCCCATGAAGGGACCAGTGCATCAAAGATATCCCATGAAGGGACAGATATCCCATGAAGGGACCAGTGCATCAAAGATATCCCATGAAGGGACCGGTGCATCAAAGATATCCCATGAAGGGACCGGTGCATCAAAGATATCCCATGAAGGGACCGGTGCATCAAAGATATCCCATGAAGGGACCGGTGCATCAAAGATATCCCATGAAGGGACCGGTGCATCAAAGATATCCCATGAAGGGACCGGTGCATCAAAGATATCCCATGAAGGGACCAGTGCATCAAAGATATCCCTTGAAGGGACCAGTGCATCAAAGATATCCCATGAAGGGACAGATATCCCATGAAGGGACAGATATCCCATGAAGGGACAGATATCCCATGAAGGGACAGATATCCCATGAAGGGACAGATATCCCATGAAGGGACAGATATCCCATGAAGGGACAGATATCCCATGAAGGGACAGATATCCCATGAAGGGACAGATATCCCATGAAGGGACAGATATCCCATGAAGGGACAGATATCCCATGAAGGGACCAGTGCATCAAAGATATCCCATGAAGGGACAGATATCCCATGAAGGGACCAGTGCATCAAATATATCCCATGAAGGGACAGATATCCCATGAAGGGACCAGTGCATCAAAGATATCCCATGAAGGGACAGATATCCCATGAAGGGACCAGGGCATCAAAGATATCCCATGAAGGGACAGATATCCCATGAAGGGACCAGTGCATCAAAGATATCCCATGAAGGGACCAGTGCATCAAAGATATCCCATGAAGGGACAGATATCCCATGAAGGGACAGATATCCCATGAAGGGACCGGTGCATGAAAGATGTCCCATGAAGGGACAGATATCCCATGAAGGGACAGATATCCCATGAAGGGACCGGTGCATCAAAGATATCCCATGAAGGGACAGATATCCCATGAAGGGACCAGTGCATCAAAGATATCCCATGAAGGGACAGATATCCCATGAAGGGACCAGTGCATCAAAGATATCCCATGAAGGGACAGATATCCCATGAAGGGACCAGTGCATCAAAGATATCCCATTAAGGGACCAGTGCATCAAAGATATCCCATGAAGGGACCAGTGCATCAAAGATATCCCATGAAGGGACCAGTGCATCAAAGATATCCCATGAAGGGACCAGTGCATCAAAGATATCCCATGAAGGGACAGATATCCCATGAAGGGACCAGTGCATCAAAGATATCCCATGAAGGGACCAGTGCATCAAAGATATCCCATGAAGGGACCAGTGCATCAAAGATATCCCATGAAGGGACAGATATCCCATCAAGGGACCAGTGCATCAAAGATGTCCCATGAAGGGACAGATATCCCATTAAGGGACAGATATCCCATGAAGGGACCAGTGCATCAAAGATATCCCATTAAGGGACATATCCCATGAAGGGACCAGTGCATCAAAGATATCCCATGAAGGGACAGATATCCCATGAAGGGACCAGTGCATCAAAGATATCCCATGAAGGGACCAGTGCATCAAAGATATCCCATGAAGGGACCAGTGCATCAAAGATATCCCATGAAGGGACAGATATCACATGAAGGGACCGGTGCATCAAAGATATCCCATGAAGGGACCAGTGCATTAAAGATATCCCCTGAAGGGACCAGTGCATCAAAGATATCCCATGAAGGGACCAGTGCATCAAAGATATCCCATGAAGGGACCAGTGCATCAAAGATATCCCATGAAGGGACCAGTGCATCAAAGATATCCCATGAAGGGACAGATATCCCATGAAGGGACCGGTGCATCAAAGATATCCCATGAAGGGACCAGTGCATCAAAGATATCCCATGAAGGGACAGATATCCCATGAAGGGACCAGTGCATCAAAGATATCCCATGAAGGGACAGATATCCCATGAAGGGACCAGTGCATCAAAGATATCCCATGAAGGGACCAGTGCATCAAAGATATCCCATGAAGGGACAGATATCCCATGAAGGGACCAGTGCATCAAAGATATCCCACGAAGGGACAGATATCCCAAGAAGGGACCAGTGCATCAAAGATATCCCATGAAGGGACAGATATCCCATGAAGGGACCAGTGCATCAAAGATATCCCATGAAGGGACCAGTGCATCAAAGATATCCCATGAAGGGACCAGTGCATCAAAGATATCCCATGAAGGGACAGATATCCGATGAAGGGACCAGTGCATCAAAGATATCCCATGAAGGGACAGATATCCCATGAAGGGACCAGTGCATCAAAGATATCCCATGAAGGGACAGATATCCCATGAAGGGACCAGTGCATCAAAGATATCCCATGAAGGGACCAGTGCATCAAAGATATCCCATGAAGGGACAGATATCCCATGAAGGGACCAGTGCATCAAAGATATCCCATGAAGGGACCGGTGCATCAAAGATATCCGATGAAGGGACCAGTGCATCAAAGATATCCCATGAAGGGACCAGTGCATCAAAGATATCCCATGAAGGGACCAGTGCATCAAAGATATCCCATGAAGGGACAGATATCCCATGAAGGGACCAGTGCATCAAAGATATCCCACGAAGGGACAGATATCCCAAGAAGGGACCAGTGCATCAAAGATATCCCATGAAGGGACAGATATCCCATGAAGGGACCAGTGCATCAAAGATATCCCATGAAGGGACCAGTGCATCAAAGATATCCCATGAAGGGACCAGTGCATCAAAGATATCCCATGAAGGGACAGATATCCCATGAAGGGACCAGTGCATCAAAGATATCCCATGAAGGGACCAGTGCATCAAAGATATCCCATGAAGGGACAGATATCCCATGAAGGGACCAGTGCATCAAAGATATCCCATGAAGGGACCAGTGCATCAAAGATATCCCATGAAGGGACAGATATCCCATGAAGGGACCGGTGCATCAAAGATATCCCATGAAGGGACCAGTGCATCAAAGATATCCCATGAAGGGACAGATATCCCATGAAGGGACCAGTGCATCAAAGATATCCCATGAAGGGACCAGTGCATCAAAGATATCCCATGAAGGGACCAGTGCATCAAAGATATCCCATGAAGGGACAGATATCCCATGAAGGGACCAGTGCATCAAAGATATCCCATGAAGGGACCAGTGCTTCAAAGATATCCCATGAAGGGACAGATATCCCATGAAGGGACCAGTGCATCAAAGATATCCCATGAAGGGACCAGTGCATCAAAGATATCCCATGAAGGGACAGATATCCCATGAAGGGACCAGTGCATCAAAGATATCCCATGAAGGGACAGATATCCCATGAAGGGACCGGTGCATCAAAGATATCCCATGAAGGGACCAGTGCATCAAAGATATCCCATGAAGGGACCAGTGCATCAAAGATATCCCATGAAGGGACAGATATCCCATGAAGGGACCAGTGCATCATAGATATCCCATGAAGGGACAGGTGCATCAAAGATATCCCATGAAGGGACCGGTGCATCAAAGACATCCCATGAAGGGACCAGTGCATCAAAGATATCCCATGAAGGGACAGATATCCCATGAAGGGACAGATATCCCATGAAGGGACCAGTGCATCAAAGATATCCCATGAAGGGACCAGTGCATCAAAGATATCCCATGAAGGGACAGATATCCCATGAAGGGACCGGTGCATCAAAGATATCCCATGAAGGGACAGATATCCCATGAAGGGACCAGTGCATCAAAGATATCCCATGAAGGGACAGATATCCCATGAAGGGACAGATATCCCATGAAGGGACCGGTGCATCAAAGATATCCCATGAAGGGACAGATATCCCATGAAGGGACCAGTGCATCAAAGATATCCCATGAAGGGACCAGTGCATCAAAGATATCCCATGAAGGGACAGATATCCCATGAAGGGACCAGTGCATCAAAGATATCCCATGAAGGGACCAGTGCATCAAAGATATCCCATGAAGGGACAGATATCCCATGAAGGGACCAGTGCATCAAAGATATCCCATCAAGGGACCGATATCCCATGAAGGGACCAGTGCATCAAGGATATCCCATGAAGGGACCAGTGCATCAAAGATATCCCATGAAGGGACCAGTGCATCAAAGATATCCCATGAAGGGACCAGTGCATCAAAGATATCCCATGAAGGGACAGATATCCCATGAAGGGACAGATATCCCATGAAGGGACAGATATCCCATGAAGGGACCAGTGCATCAAAGATATCCCATGAAGGGACCAGTGCATCAAAGATATCCCATAAAGGGACAGATATCCCATGAAGGGACCAGTGCATCAAAGATATCCCATTAAGGGACCAGTGCATCAAAGATATCCCATTAAGGGACCAGTGCATCAAAGATATCCCAGGAAGGGACAGATATCCCGAGAAGGGACCAGTGCATCAAATATATCCCATGAAGGGACCGATGCATCAAAGATATCCCATGAAGGGACCAGTGCATCAAAGATATCCCATGAAGGGACCAGTGCATCAAAGATATCCCATGAAGGGACCAGTGCATCAAAGATATCCCATGAAGGGACCAGTGCATCAAAGATATCCCATGAAGAGACCAGTGCATCAAAGATATCCCATGAAGGGACCAGTGCATCAAAGATATCCCATGAAGGGACAGATATCCCATGAAGGGACCAGTGCATCAAAGATATCCCATGAAGGGACCAGTGCATCAAAGATATCCCATGAAGGGACAGATATCCCATGAAGGGACCAGTGCATCAAAGATATCCGATGAAGGGACCAGTGCATCAAAGATATCCCATGAAGGGACCAGTGCATCAAAGATATCCCATGAAGGGACAGATATCCCATGAAGGGACCAGTGCATCAAAGATATCCCATGAAGGGACCAGTGCATCAAAGATATCCCATGAAGGGACAGATATCCCATGAAGGGACCAGTGCATCAAAGATATCCCATGAAGGGACCGATATCCCATGAAGGGACCAGTGCATCAAAGATATCCCATGAAGGGACCAGTGCATCAAAGATATCCCATGAAGGGACCAGTGCATCAAAGATATCCCATGAAGGGACAGATATCCCATGAAGGGACCAGTGCATTAAAGATATCCCATGAAGGGACAGATATCCCATGAAGGGACCAGTGCATCAAAGATATCCCATGAAGGGACCAGTGCATCAACGATATCCCATAAAGGGACAGATATCCCATGAAGGGACCAGTGCATCAAAGATATTCCATTAAGGGACCAGTGCATCAAAGATATCCCAGGAAGGGACAGATATCCCGAGAAGGGACCAGTGCATCAAATATATCCCATGAAGGGACCGGTGCATCAAAGATATCCCATGAAGGGACCAGTGCATCAAAGATATCCCATGAAGGGACCAGTGCATCAAAGATATCCCATGAAGAGACCAGTGCATCAAAGATATCCCATGAAGAGACCAGTGCATCAAAGAGATCCCATGAAGGGACCAGTGCATCAAAGATATCCCATGAAGGGACCAGTGCATCAAAGATATCCCATGAAGGGACCAGTGCATCAAAGATATCCCATGAAGAGACCAGTGCATCAAAGATATCCCATGAAGGGACCAGTGCATCAAAGATATCCCATGAAGGGACAGATATCCCATGAAGGGACCAGTGCATCAAAGATATCCCATGAAGGGACCAGTGCATCAAAGATATCCCATGAAGGGACAGATATCCCATGAAGGGACCAGTGCATCAAAGATATCCGATGAAGGGACCAGTGCATCAAAGATATCCCATGAAGGGACAGATATCCCATGAAGGGACCAGTGCATCAAAGATATCCCATGAAGGGACAGATATCCCATGAAGGGACAGATATCCCATGAAGGGACAGATATCCCATGAAGGGACAGATATCCCATGAAGGGACAGATATCCCATGAAGGGACAGATATCCCATGAAGGGACCGGTGCATCAAAGATATCCCATGAAGGGACCAGTGCATCAAAGATATCCCATGAAGGGACAGATATCCCATGAAGGGACCAGTGCATCAAAGATATCCCATGAAGGGACCAGTGCATCAAAGATATCCCATGAAGGAACAGATATCCCATGAAGGGACCAGTGCATCAAAGATATCCCATGAAGGGACAGATATCCCATGAAGGGACCAGTTCATCAAAGATATCCCATGAAGGGACCAGTGCATCAAAGATATCCCATAAAGGGACAGATATCCCATGAAGGGACCAGTGCATCAAAGATATCCCATGAAGGGACCAGTGCATCAAAGATATCCCATGAAGAGACCAGTGCATCAAAGATATCCCATGAAGGGACCAGTGCATCAAAGATATCCCATGAAGGGACCGGTGCATCAAAGATATCCCATGAAGGGACCGGTGCATCAAAGATATCCCATGAAGGGACAGATATCCCAAGAAGGGACCAGTGCATCAAAGATATCCCATGAAGGGACAGATATCCCATGAAGGGACGGATATCCCATGAAGGGACCAGTGCACCAAAGATATCCCATGAAGGGACCAGTGCATCAAAGATATCCCATGAAGGGACAGATATCCCATGAAGGGACCGGTGCATCAAAGATATCACATGAAGGGACAGATATCCCATGAAGGGACAGATATCCCATGAAGGGACCAGTGCATCAAAGATATCCCATGAAGGGACAGATATCCCATGAAGGGACAGATATCCCATGAAGGGACAGATATCCCATGAAGGGACAGATATCCCATGAAGGGACAGATATCCCATGAAGGGACAGATATCCCATGAAGGGACAGATATCCCATGAAGGGACCAGTGCATCAAAGATATCCCATGAAGGGACCAGTGCATCAAAGATATCCCATAAAGGGACAGATATCCCATGAAGGCACCAGTGCATCAAAGATATCCCATTAAGGGACCAGTGCATCAAAGATATCCCATGAAGAGACCAGTGCATCAAAGATATCCCATGAAGGGACCAGTGCATCAAAGATATCCCATGAAGGGACCAGTGCATCAAAGATATCCCATGAAGGGACCAGTGCATCAAATATATCCCATGAAGGGACAGATCTCCCATGAAGGGACCAGTGCATCAAAGATATCCCATGAAGGGACAGATATCCCATGAAGGGACCAGTGCATCAAAGATATCCCATGAAGGGACCAGTGCATCAAAGATATCCCATGAAGGGACAGATATCCCATGAAGGGACAGATATCCCATGAAGGGACAGATATCCCATGAAGGGACAGATATCCCATGAAGGGACAGATATCCCATGAAGGGAGCAGCGCATCAAAGATATCCCATGAAGGGACAGATATCCCATGAAGGGACAGATATCCCATGAAGGGACCAGTGCATCAAAGATATCCCATGAAGGGACAGATATCCCATGAAGGGACCAGTGCATCAAAGATATCCCATGAAGGGACCAGTGCTTCAAAGATATCCCATGAAGGGACAGATATCCCATGAAGGGACAGATATCCCATGAAGGGACCAGTGCATCAAAGATATCCCATGAAGGGACCAGTGCATCAAAGATATCCCATGAAGGGACAGATATCCCATGAAGGGACCGGTGCATCAAAGATATCCCATGAAGGGACCAGTGCATCAAAGATATCCCATGAAGGGACCAGTGCATCAAAGATATCCCATGAAGGGACCGGTGCATCAAAGATATCCCATGAAGGGACAGATATCCCATGAAGGGACCAGTGCATCAAAGATATCCCATGAAGGGACCGGTGCATCAAAGATATCCCATGAAGGGACCAGTGCATCAAAAATATCCCATGAAGGGACCAGTGCATCAAAGATATCCCATGAAGGGACAGATATCCCATGAAGAGACCAGTGCATCAAATATATCGCATGAAGGGACAGATATCCCATGAAGGGACAGATATCCCATGAAGGGACAGATATCCCATGAAGGGACAGATATCCCATGAAGGGACAGATATCCCATGAAGGGACCGGTGCATCAAAGATATCCCATGAAGGGACCAGTGCATCAAAGATATCCCATGAAGGGACCGGTGCATCAAAGATATCCCATGAAGGGACCGGTGCATCAAAGATATCCCATGAAGGGACCGGTGCATCAAAGATATCCCATGAAGGGACCAGTGCATCAAAGATATCCCATGAAGGGACCAGTGCATCAAAGATATCCCATGAAGGGACCAGTGCATCAAAGATATCCCATGAAGGGACAGATATCCCATGAAGGGACCAGTGCATCAAAGATATCCCATGAAGGGACAGATATCCCATGAAGGGACAGATATCCCATGAAGGGACAGATATCCCATGAAGGGACAGATATCCCATGAAGGGACAGATATCCCATGAAGGGACAGATATCCCATGAAGGGACAGATATCCCATGAAGGGACAGATATCCCATGAAGGGACAGATATCCCATGAAGGGACAGATATCCCATGAAGGGACCGGTGCATCAAAGATATCCCATGAAGGGACCAGTGCATCAAAGATATCCCATGAAGGGACTGATATCCCATGAAGGGACCAGTGCATCAAAGATATCCCATGAAGGGACCAGTGCATCAAAGATATCCCATGAAGGAACAGATATCCCATGAAGGGACCAGTGCATCAAAGATATCCCATGAAGGGACAGATATCCCATGAAGGGACCAGTGCATCAAAGATATCCCATGAAGGGACAGATATCCCATGAAGGGACCAGTGCATCAAAGATATCCCATGAAGGGACCAGTGCATCAAAGATATCCCATAAAGGGACAGATATCCCATGAAGGGACCAGTGCATCAAAGATATCCCATGAAGGGACCAGTGCATCAAAGATATCCCATGAAGAGACCAGTGCATCAAAGATATCCCATGAAGGGACCAGTGCATCAAAGATATCCCATGAAGGGACCGGTGCATCAAAGATATCCCATGAAGGGACCGGTGCATCAAAGATATCCCATGAAGGGACCGGTGCATCAAAGATATCCCATGAAGGGACCGGTGCATCAAAGATATCCCATGAAGGGACCGGTGCATCAAAGATATCCCATGAAGGGACCGGTGCATCAAAGATATCCCATGAAGGGACAGATATCCCATGAAGGGACCAGTGCATCAAAGATATCCCATGAAGGGACAGATATCCCATGAAGGGACGGATATCCCATGAAGGGACCAGTGCATCAAAGATATCCCATGAAGGGACAGATATCCCATGAAGGGACAGATATCCCATGAAGGGACAGATATCCCATGAAGGGACAGATATCCCATGAAGGGACAGATATCCCATGAAGGGACAGATATCCCATGAAGGGACAGATATCCCATGAAGGGACAGATATCCCATGAAGGGACAGATATCCCATGAAGGGACCAGTGCATCAAAGATATCCCCTGAAGGGACCAGTGCATCAAAGATATCCCATGAAGGGACCAGTGCACCAAAGATATCCCATGAAGGGACAGATATCCCATGAAGGGACAGATATCCCATGAAGGGACAGATATCCCATGAAGGGACAGATATCCCATGAAGGGACAGATATCCCATGAAGGGACAGATATCCCATGAAGGGACAGATATCCCATGAAGGGACAGATATCCCATGAAGGGACAGATATCCCGTGAAGGGACAGATATCCCGTGAAGGGACAGATATCCCGTGAAGGGACAGATATCCCGTGAAGGGACAGATATCCCGTGAAGGGACAGATATCCCGTGAAGGGACAGATATCCCGTGAAGGGACAGATATCCCGTGAAGGGACAGATATCCCGTGAAGGGACAGATATCCCGTGAAGGGACAGATATCCCGTGAAGGGACAGATATCCCGTGAAGGGACAGATATCACATGAAGGGACAGATATCCCATGAAGGGACAGATATCCCATGAAGGGACAGATATCCCATGAAGGGAGCAGCGCATCAAAGATATCCCATGAAGGGACAGATATCCCATGAAGGGACAGATATCCCATGAAGGGACAGATATCCCATGAAGGGACCGGTGCATCAAAGATATCCCATGAAGGGACAGATATCCCATGAAGGGACAGATATCCCATGAAGGGACAGATATCCCATGAAGGGACAGATATCCCATGAAGGGACAGATATCCCATGAAGGGACAGATATCCCATGAAGGGACAGATATCCCATGAAGGGACCAGTGCATCAAAGATATCCCATGAAGGGACAGATATCCCATGAAGGGACCAGTGCATCAAAGATATCCCATGAAGGGACAGATATCCCATGAAGGGACCAGTGCATCAAAGATATCCCATGAAGGGACCAGTGCATCAAAGATATCCCATGAAGGGACCAGTGCATCAAAGATATCCCATGAAGGGACAGATATCCCATGAAGGGACCAGTGCATCAAAGATATCCCATGAAGGGACCAGTGCATCAAAGATATCCCATGAAGGGACAGATATCCCATGAAGGGACCGGTGCATCAAAGATATCCCATGAAGGACAGATATCCCATGAAGGGACCAGTGCATCAAAGATATCCCATGAAGGGACAGATATCCCATGAAGGGACCAGTGCATCAAAGATATCCCATGAAGGGACCGGTGCATCAAAGATATCCCATGAAGGGACCAGTGCATCAAAGATATCCCCTGAAGGGACCAGTGCATCAAAGATATCCCCTGAAGGGACCAGTGCATCAAAGATATCCCATGAAGGGACCAGTGCATCAAAGATATCCCATGAAGGGACAGATATCCCATGAAGGGACCAGTGCATCAAAGATATCCCATGAAGGGACCGGTGCATCAAAGATATCCCATGAAGGGACCAGTGCATCAAAGATATCCCATGAAGGGACCAGTGCATCAAAGATATCCCATGAAGGGACCAGTGCATCAAAGATATCCCATGAAGGGACCAGTGCATCAAAGATATCCCATGAAGGGACAGATATCCCATGAAGGGACAGATATCCCATGAAGGGACAGATATCCCATGAAGGGACAGATATCCCATGAAGGGACCGGTGCATCAAAGATATCCCATGAAGGGACAGATATCCCATGAAGGGACCAGTGCATCAAAGATATCCCCATGAAGGGACAGATATCCCATGAAGGGACCAGTGCATCAAAGATATCCCATGAAGGGACCAGTGCATCAAAGATATCCCATGAAGGGACCAGTGCATCAAAGATATCCCATGAAGGGACCAGTGCATCAAAGATATCCCATGAAGGGACCAGTGCATCAAAGATATCCCATGAAGGGACCAGTGCATCAAAGATATCCCATGAAGGGACAGATATCCCATGAAGGGACAGATATCCCATGAAGGGACAGATATCCCATGAAGGGACCGGTGCATCAAAGATATCCCATGAAGGGACAGATATCCCATGAAGGGACCAGTGCATCAAAGATATCCCATGAAGGGACAGATATCCCATGAAGGGACCAGTGCATCAAAGATATCCCATGAAGGGACCAGTGCATCAAAGATATCCCATGAAGGGACAGATATCCCATGAAGGGACCAGTGCATCAAAGATATCCAATGAAGGGACCAGTGCATCAAAGATATCCCAGGAAGGGACAGATATCCCATGAAGGGACCAGTGCATCAAATATATCCCATGAAGGGACCGGTGCATCAAAGATATCCCATGAAGGGACCAGTGCATCAAAGATATCCCATGAAGGGACCAGTGCATCAAAGATATCCCATGAAGGGACCAGTGCATCAAAGATATCCCATGAAGGGACCAGTGCATCAAAGATATCCCATGAAGGGACAGATATCCCATGAAGGGACAGATATCCCATGAAGGGACCAGTGCATCAAAGATATCCCATGAAGGGACCAGTGCATCAAAGATATCCCATGAAGGGACCAGTGCATCAAAGATATCCCATGAAGGGACAGATATCCCATGAAGGGACCAGTGCATCAAAGATATCCCATGAAGGGACCAGTGCATCAAAGATATCCCATGAAGGGACAGATATCCCATGAAGAGACCAGTGCATCAAAGATATCCCATGAAGGGACCAGTGCATCAAAGATATCCCATGAAGGGACCAGTGCATCAAAGATATCCCATGAAGGGACAGATATCCCATGAAGGGACCAGTGCATCAAAGATATCCCATGAAGGGACAGATATCCCATGAAGGACAGATATCCCATGAAGGGACCAGTGCATCAAAGATATCCCATGAAGGGACAGATATCCCATGAAGGGGCCAGTGCATCAAAGATATCCCATGAAGGGACCGGCGCATCAAAGATATCCCATGAAGGGACCAGTGCATCAAAGATATCCCCTGAAGGGACCAGTGCATCAAAGATATCCCATGAAGGGACCAGTGCATCAAAGATATCCCCTGAAGGGACCAGTGCATCAAAGATATCCCATGAAGGGACCAGTGCATCAAAGATATCCCATGAAGGGACAGATATCCCATGAAGGGACAGATATGCCATGAAGGGACCGGTGCATCAAAGATATCCCCTGAAGGGACCAGTGCATCAAAGATATCCCATGAAGGGACAGATATCCCATGAAGGGACAGATATCCCATGAAGGGACAGATATCCCATGAAGGGACCGGTGCATCAAAGATATCCCATGAAGGGACAGATATCCCCTGAAGGGACCAGTGCATCAAAGATATCCCATGAAGGGACAGATATCCCATGAAGGGACCAGTGCATCAAAGATATCCCATGAAGGGACCAGTGCATCAAAGATATCCCATGAAGGGACCAGTGCATCAAAGATATCCCATGAAGGGACAGATATCCCATGAAGGGACCAGTGCATCAAAGATATCCCATGAAGGGACAGATATCCCATGAAGGGACCAGTGCATCAAAGATATCCCATGAAGGGACAGATATCCCATGAAGGGACCGGTGCATCAAAGATATCCCATGAAGGGACCAGTGCATCAAAGATATCCCATGAAGGGACAGATATCCCATGAAGGGACCAGTGCATCAAAGATATCCCATGAAGGGACAGATATCCCATGAAGGGACAGATATCCCATGAAGGGACAGATATCCCATGAAGGGACAGATATCCCATGAAGGGACCGGTGCATCAAAGATATCCCATGAAGGGACCAGTGCATCAAAGATATCCCATGAAGGGACAGATATCCCATGAAGGGACCAGTGCATCAAAGATATCCCATGAAGGGACCGGTGCATCAAAGATATCCCATGAAGGGACCAGTGCATCAAAGATATCCCATGAAGGGAGAGATATCCCATGAAGGGACCAGTGCATCAAAGATATCCCATGAAGGGACAGATATCCCATGAAGGGACCAGTGCATCAAAGTTATCCAATGAAGGGACCAGTGCATCAAAGATATCCCAGGAAGGGACAGATATCCCATGAAGGGACCAGTGCTTCAAATATATCCCATGAAGGGACCGGTGCATCAAAGATATCCCATGAAGGGACCAGTGCATCAAAGATATCCCATGAAGGGACCAGTGCATCAAAGATATCCCATGAAGGGACCAGTGCATCAAAGATATCCCATGAAGGGACAGATATCCCATGAAGGGACCAGTGCATCAAAGATATCCCATGAAGGGACCAGTGCATCAAAGATATCCCATGAAGGGACAGATATCCCATGAAGGGACCAGTGCATCAAAGATATCCCATGAAGGGACAGATATCCCATTAAGGGACAGATATCCCATTAAGGGACAGATATCCCATGAAGGGACCAGTGCATCAAAGATATCCCATGAAGGGACAGATATCCCATGAAGGGACCAGTGCATCAAAGATATCCCATGAAGGGACAGATATCCCATGAAGGGACCAGTGCATCAAAGATATCCCATGAAGGGACAGATATCCCATGAAGGGACCAGTGCATCAAAGATATCCCATGAAGGGACAGATATCCCATGAAGGGACCAGTGCATCAAAGATATCCCATGAAGGGACAGATATCCCATGAAGGGACCGGTGCATCAAAGATATCCCATGAAGGGACCAGTGCATCAAAGATATCCCATGAAGGGACAGATATCCCATGAAGGGACCAGTGCATCAAAGATATCCCATGAAGGGACAGATATCCCATGAAGGGACCAGTGCATCAAAGATATCCCATGAAGGGACAGATATCCCATGAAGGGACCAGTGCATCAAAGATATCCCACGAAGGGACAGATATCCCAAGAAGGGACCAGTGCATCAAAGATATCCCATGAAGGGACAGATATCCCATGAAGGGACCAGTGCATCAAAGATATCCCATGAAGGGACCAGTGCATCAAAGATATCCCATGAAGGGACCAGTGCATCAAAGATATCCCATGAAGGGACAGATATCCGATGAAGGGACCAGTGCATCAAAGATATCCCATGAAGGGACAGATATCCCATGAAGGGACCAGTGCATCAAAGATATCCCATGAAGGGACAGATATCCCATGAAGGGACCAGTGCATCAAAGATATCCCATGAAGGGACCAGTGCATCAAAGATATCCCATGAAGGGACAGATATCCCATGAAGGGACCAGTGCATCAAAGATATCCCATGAAGGGACCGGTGCATCAAAGATATCCGATGAAGGGACCAGTGCATCAAAGATATCCCATGAAGGGACCAGTGCATCAAAGATATCCCATGAAGGGACCAGTGCATCAAAGATATCCCATGAAGGGACAGATATCCCATGAAGGGACCAGTGCATCAAAGATATCCCACGAAGGGACAGATATCCCAAGAAGGGACCAGTGCATCAAAGATATCCCATGAAGGGACAGATATCCCATGAAGGGACCAGTGCATCAAAGATATCCCATGAAGGGACCAGTGCATCAAAGATATCCCATGAAGGGACCAGTGCATCAAAGATATCCCATGAAGGGACAGATATCCCATGAAGGGACCAGTGCATCAAAGATATCCCATGAAGGGACCAGTGCATCAAAGATATCCCATGAAGGGACAGATATCCCATGAAGGGACCAGTGCATCAAAGATATCCCATGAAGGGACCAGTGCATCAAAGATATCCCATGAAGGGACAGATATCCCATGAAGGGACCGGTGCATCAAAGATATCCCATGAAGGGACCAGTGCATCAAAGATATCCCATGAAGGGACAGATATCCCATGAAGGGACCAGTGCATCAAAGATATCCCATGAAGGGACCAGTGCATCAAAGATATCCCATGAAGGGACAGATATCCCATGAAGGGACCAGTGCATCAAAGATATCCCATGAAGGGACCAGTGCTTCAAAGATATCCCATGAAGGGACAGATATCCCATGAAGGGACCAGTGCATCAAAGATATCCCATGAAGGGACCAGTGCATCAAAGATATCCCATGAAGGGACAGATATCCCATGAAGGGACCAGTGCATCAAAGATATCCCATGAAGGGACAGATATCCCATGAAGGGACCGGTGCATCAAAGATATCCCATGAAGGGACCAGTGCATCAAAGATATCCCATGAAGGGACCAGTGCATCAAAGATATCCCATGAAGGGACAGATATCCCATGAAGGGACCAGTGCATCATAGATATCCCATGAAGGGACAGGTGCATCAAAGATATCCCATGAAGGGACCGGTGCATCAAAGACATCCCATGAAGGGACCAGTGCATCAAAGATATCCCATGAAGGGACAGATATCCCATGAAGGGACAGATATCCCATGAAGGGACCAGTGCATCAAAGATATCCCATGAAGGGACCAGTGCATCAAAGATATCCCATGAAGGGACAGATATCCCATGAAGGGACCGGTGCATCAAAGATATCCCATGAAGGGACAGATATCCCATGAAGGGACCAGTGCATCAAAGATATCCCATGAAGGGACAGATATCCCATGAAGGGACAGATATCCCATGAAGGGACCGGTGCATCAAAGATATCCCATGAAGGGACAGATATCCCATGAAGGGACCAGTGCATCAAAGATATCCCATGAAGGGACCAGTGCATCAAAGATATCCCATGAAGGGACAGATATCCCATGAAGGGACCAGTGCATCAAAGATATCCCATGAAGGGACCAGTGCATCAAAGATATCCCATGAAGGGACAGATATCCCATGAAGGGACCAGTGCATCAAAGATATCCCATCAAGGGACCGATATCCCATGAAGGGACCAGTGCATCAAGGATATCCCATGAAGGGACCAGTGCATCAAAGATATCCCATGAAGGGACCAGTGCATCAAAGATATCCCATGAAGGGACCAGTGCATCAAAGATATCCCATGAAGGGACATATATCCCATGAAGGGACAGATATCCCATGAAGGGACAGATATCCCATGAAGGGACCAGTGCATCAAAGATATCCCATGAAGGGACCAGTGCATCAAAGATATCCCATAAAGGGACAGATATCCCATGAAGGGACCAGTGCATCAAAGATATCCCATTAAGGGACCAGTGCATCAAAGATATCCCATTAAGGGACCAGTGCATCAAAGATATCCCAGGAAGGGACAGATATCCCGAGAAGGGACCAGTGCATCAAATATATCCCATGAAGGGACCGATGCATCAAAGATATCCCATGAAGGGACCAGTGCATCAAAGATATCCCATGAAGGGACCAGTGCATCAAAGATATCCCATGAAGGGACCAGTGCATCAAAGATATCCCATGAAGGGACCAGTGCATCAAAGATATCCCATGAAGAGACCAGTGCATCAAAGATATCCCATGAAGGGACCAGTGCATCAAAGATATCCCATGAAGGGACAGATATCCCATGAAGGGACCAGTGCATCAAAGATATCCCATGAAGGGACCAGTGCATCAAAGATATCCCATGAAGGGACAGATATCCCATGAAGGGACCAGTGCATCAAAGATATCCGATGAAGGGACCAGTGCATCAAAGATATCCCATGAAGGGACCAGTGCATCAAAGATATCCCATGAAGGGACAGATATCCCATGAAGGGACCAGTGCATCAAAGATATCCCATGAAGGGACCAGTGCATCAAAGATATCCCATGAAGGGACAGATATCCCATGAAGGGACCAGTGCATCAAAGATATCCCATGAAGGGACCGATATCCCATGAAGGGACCAGTGCATCAAAGATATCCCATGAAGGGACCAGTGCATCAAAGATATCCCATGAAGGGACCAGTGCATCAAAGATATCCCATGAAGGGACAGATATCCCATGAAGGGACCAGTGCATTAAAGATATCCCATGAAGGGACAGATATCCCATGAAGGGACCAGTGCATCAAAGATATCCCATGAAGGGACCAGTGCATCAACGATATCCCATAAAGGGACAGATATCCCATGAAGGGACCAGTGCATCAAAGATATTCCATTAAGGGACCAGTGCATCAAAGATATCCCAGGAAGGGACAGATATCCCGAGAAGGGACCAGTGCATCAAATATATCCCATGAAGGGACCGGTGCATCAAAGATATCCCATGAAGGGACCAGTGCATCAAAGATATCCCATGAAGGGACCAGTGCATCAAAGATATCCCATGAAGGGACCAGTGCATCAAAGATATCCCATGAAGGGACCAGTGCATCAAAGATATCCCATGAAGGGACCAGTGCATCAAAGATATCCCATGAAGGGACAGATATCCCATGAAGGGACCAGTGCATCAAAGATATCCCATGAAGGGACCAGTGCATCAAAGATATCCCATGAAGGGACCAGTGCATCAAAGATATCCCATGAAGGGACCAGTGCATCAAAGATATCCCATGAAGGGACCAGTGCATCAAAGATATCCCATGAAGGGACAGATATCCCATGAAGGGACCAGTGCATCAAAGATATCCCATGAAGGGACCGGTGCATCAAAGATATCCCATGAAGGGACCGGTGCATCAAAGATATCCCATGAAGGGACCGGTGCATCAAAGATATCCCATGAAGGGACCGGTGCATCAAAGATATCCCATGAAGGGACCGGTGCATCAAAGATATCCCATGAAGGGACCGGTGCATCAAAGATATCCCATGAAGGGACCAGTGCATCAAAGATATCCCATGAAGGGACCAGTGCATCAAAGATATCCCATGAAGGGACAGATATCCCATGAAGGGACAGATATCCCATGAAGGGACAGATATCCCATGAAGGGACAGATATCCCATGAAGGGACAGATATCCCATGAAGGGACAGATATCCCATGAAGGGACAGATATCCCATGAAGGGACAGATATCCCATGAAGGGACAGATATCCCATGAAGGGACAGATATCCCATGAAGGGACAGATATCCCATGAAGGGACCAGTGCATCAAAGATATCCCATGAAGGGACAGATATCCCATGAAGGGACCAGTGCATCAAATATATCCCATGAAGGGACAGATATCCCATGAAGGGACCAGTGCATCAAAGATATCCCATGAAGGGACAGATATCCCATGAAGGGACCAGGGCATCAAAGATATCCCATGAAGGGACAGATATCCCATGAAGGGACCAGTGCATCAAAGATATCCCATGAAGGGACCAGTGCATCAAAGATATCCCATGAAGGGACAGATATCCCATGAAGGGACAGATATCCCATGAAGGGACCGGTGCATGAAAGATGTCCCATGAAGGGACAGATATCCCATGAAGGGACAGATATCCCATGAAGGGACCGGTGCATCAAAGATATCCCATGAAGGGACAGATATCCCATGAAGGGACCAGTGCATCAAAGATATCCCATGAAGGGACAGATATCCCATGAAGGGACCAGTGCATCAAAGATATCCCATGAAGGGACAGATATCCCATGAAGGGACCAGTGCATCAAAGATATCCCATTAAGGGACCAGTGCATCAAAGATATCCCATGAAGGGACCAGTGCATCAAAGATATCCCATGAAGGGACCAGTGCATCAAAGATATCCCATGAAGGGACCAGTGCATCAAAGATATCCCATGAAGGGACAGATATCCCATGAAGGGACCAGTGCATCAAAGATATCCCATGAAGGGACCAGTGCATCAAAGATATCCCATGAAGGGACCAGTGCATCAAAGATATCCCATGAAGGGACAGATATCCCATCAAGGGACCAGTGCATCAAAGATGTCCCATGAAGGGACAGATATCCCATTAAGGGACAGATATCCCATGAAGGGACCAGTGCATCAAAGATATCCCATTAAGGGACATATCCCATGAAGGGACCAGTGCATCAAAGATATCCCATGAAGGGACAGATATCCCATGAAGGGACCAGTGCATCAAAGATATCCCATGAAGGGACCAGTGCATCAAAGATATCCCATGAAGGGACCAGTGCATCAAAGATATCCCATGAAGGGACAGATATCACATGAAGGGACCGGTGCATCAAAGATATCCCATGAAGGGACCAGTGCATTAAAGATATCCCCTGAAGGGACCAGTGCATCAAAGATATCCCATGAAGGGACCAGTGCATCAAAGATATCCCATGAAGGGACCAGTGCATCAAAGATATCCCATGAAGGGACCAGTGCATCAAAGATATCCCATGAAGGGACAGATATCCCATGAAGGGACCGGTGCATCAAAGATATCCCATGAAGGGACCAGTGCATCAAAGATATCCCATGAAGGGACAGATATCCCATGAAGGGACCAGTGCATCAAAGATATCCCATGAAGGGACAGATATCCCATGAAGGGACCAGTGCATCAAAGATATCCCATGAAGGGACCAGTGCATCAAAGATATCCCATGAAGGGACAGATATCCCATGAAGGGACCAGTGCATCAAAGATATCCCACGAAGGGACAGATATCCCAAGAAGGGACCAGTGCATCAAAGATATCCCATGAAGGGACAGATATCCCATGAAGGGACCAGTGCATCAAAGATATCCCATGAAGGGACCAGTGCATCAAAGATATCCCATGAAGGGACCAGTGCATCAAAGATATCCCATGAAGGGACAGATATCCGATGAAGGGACCAGTGCATCAAAGATATCCCATGAAGGGACAGATATCCCATGAAGGGACCAGTGCATCAAAGATATCCCATGAAGGGACAGATATCCCATGAAGGGACCAGTGCATCAAAGATATCCCATGAAGGGACCAGTGCATCAAAGATATCCCATGAAGGGACAGATATCCCATGAAGGGACCAGTGCATCAAAGATATCCCATGAAGGGACCGGTGCATCAAAGATATCCGATGAAGGGACCAGTGCATCAAAGATATCCCATGAAGGACCAGTGCATCAAAGATATCCCATGAAGGGACCAGTGCATCAAAGATATCCCATGAAGGGACAGATATCCCATGAAGGGACCAGTGCATCAAAGATATCCCACGAAGGGACAGATATCCCAAGAAGGGACCAGTGCATCAAAGATATCCCATGAAGGGACAGATATCCCATGAAGGGACCAGTGCATCAAAGATATCCCATGAAGGGACCAGTGCATCAAAGATATCCCATGAAGGGACCAGTGCATCAAAGATATCCCATGAAGGGACAGATATCCCATGAAGGGACCAGTGCATCAAAGATATCCCATGAAGGGACCAGTGCATCAAAGATATCCCATGAAGGGACAGATATCCCATGAAGGGACCAGTGCATCAAAGATATCCCATGAAGGGACCAGTGCATCAAAGATATCCCATGAAGGGACAGATATCCCATGAAGGGACCGGTGCATCAAAGATATCCCATGAAGGGACCAGTGCATCAAAGATATCCCATGAAGGGACAGATATCCCATGAAGGGACCAGTGCATCAAAGATATCCCATGAAGGGACCAGTGCATCAAAGATATCCCATGAAGGGACCAGTGCATCAAAGATATCCCATGAAGGGACAGATATCCCATGAAGGGACCAGTGCATCAAAGATATCCCATGAAGGGACCAGTGCTTCAAAGATATCCCATGAAGGGACAGATATCCCATGAAGGGACCAGTGCATCAAAGATATCCCATGAAGGGACCAGTGCATCAAAGATATCCCATGAAGGGACAGATATCCCATGAAGGGACCAGTGCATCAAAGATATCCCATGAAGGGACAGATATCCCATGAAGGGACCGGTGCATCAAAGATATCCCATGAAGGGACCAGTGCATCAAAGATATCCCATGAAGGGACCAGTGCATCAAAGATATCCCATGAAGGGACAGATATCCCATGAAGGGACCAGTGCATCATAGATATCCCATGAAGGGACAGGTGCATCAAAGATATCCCATGAAGGGACCGGTGCATCAAAGACATCCCATGAAGGGACCGGTGCATCAAAGACATCCCATGAAGGGACCAGTGCATCAAAGATATCCCATGAAGGGACAGATATCCCATGAAGGGACAGATATCCCATGAAGGGACCAGTGCATCAAAGATATCCCATGAAGGGACCAGTGCATCAAAGATATCCCATGAAGGGACAGATATCCCATGAAGGGACCGGTGCATCAAAGATATCCCATGAAGGGACAGATATCCCATGAAGGGACCAGTGCATCAAAGATATCCCATGAAGGGACAGATATCCCATGAAGGGACAGATATCCCATGAAGGGACCGGTGCATCAAAGATATCCCATGAAGGGACAGATATCCCATGAAGGGACCAGTGCATCAAAGATATCCCATGAAGGGACCAGTGCATCAAAGATATCCCATGAAGGGACAGATATCCCATGAAGGGACCAGTGCATCAAAGATATCCCATGAAGGGACCAGTGCATCAAAGATATCCCATGAAGGGACAGATATCCCATGAAGGGACCAGTGCATCAAAGATATCCCATCAAGGGACCGATATCCCATGAAGGGACCAGTGCATCAAGGATATCCCATGAAGGGACCAGTGCATCAAAGATATCCCATGAAGGGACCAGTGCATCAAAGATATCCCATGAAGGGACCAGTGCATCAAAGATATCCCATGAAGGGACAGATATCCCATGAAGGGACAGATATCCCATGAAGGGACAGATATCCCATGAAGGGACCAGTGCATCAAAGATATCCCATGAAGGGACCAGTGCATCAAAGATATCCCATAAAGGGACAGATATCCCATGAAGGGACCAGTGCATCAAAGATATCCCATTAAGGGACCAGTGCATCAAAGATATCCCATTAAGGGACCAGTGCATCAAAGATATCCCAGGAAGGGACAGATATCCCGAGAAGGGACCAGTGCATCAAATATATCCCATGAAGGGACCGATGCATCAAAGATATCCCATGAAGGGACCAGTGCATCAAAGATATCCCATGAAGGGACCAGTGCATCAAAGATATCCCATGAAGGGACCAGTGCATCAAAGATATCCCATGAAGGGACCAGTGCATCAAAGATATCCCATGAAGAGACCAGTGCATCAAAGATATCCCATGAAGGGACCAGTGCATCAAAGATATCCCATGAAGGGACAGATATCCCATGAAGGGACCAGTGCATCAAAGATATCCCATGAAGGGACCAGTGCATCAAAGATATCCCATGAAGGGACAGATATCCCATGAAGGGACCAGTGCATCAAAGATATCCGATGAAGGGACCAGTGCATCAAAGATATCCCATGAAGGGACCAGTGCATCAAAGATATCCCATGAAGGGACAGATATCCCATGAAGGGACCAGTGCATCAAAGATATCCCATGAAGGGACCAGTGCATCAAAGATATCCCATGAAGGGACAGATATCCCATGAAGGGACCAGTGCATCAAAGATATCCCATGAAGGGACCGATATCCCATGAAGGGACCAGTGCATCAAAGATATCCCATGAAGGGACCAGTGCATCAAAGATATCCCATGAAGGGACCAGTGCATCAAAGATATCCCATGAAGGGACAGATATCCCATGAAGGGACCAGTGCATTAAAGATATCCCATGAAGGGACAGATATCCCATGAAGGGACCAGTGCATCAAAGATATCCCATGAAGGGACCAGTGCATCAACGATATCCCATAAAGGGACAGATATCCCATGAAGGGACCAGTGCATCAAAGATATTCCATTAAGGGACCAGTGCATCAAAGATATCCCAGGAAGGGACAGATATCCCGAGAAGGGACCAGTGCATCAAATATATCCCATGAAGGGACCGGTGCATCAAAGATATCCCATGAAGGGACCAGTGCATCAAAGATATCCCATGAAGGGACCAGTGCATCAAAGATATCCCATGAAGAGACCAGTGCATCAAAGATATCCCATGAAGAGACCAGTGCATCAAAGAGATCCCATGAAGGGACCAGTGCATCAAAGATATCCCATGAAGGGACCAGTGCATCAAAGATATCCCATGAAGGGACCAGTGCATCAAAGATATCCCATGAAGAGACCAGTGCATCAAAGATATCCCATGAAGGGACCAGTGCATCAAAGATATCCCATGAAGGGACAGATATCCCATGAAGGGACCAGTGCATCAAAGATATCCCATGAAGGGACCAGTGCATCAAAGATATCCCATGAAGGGACAGATATCCCATGAAGGGACCAGTGCATCAAAGATATCCGATGAAGGGACCAGTGCATCAAAGATATCCCATGAAGGGACAGATATCCCATGAAGGGACCAGTGCATCAAAGATATCCCATGAAGGGACAGATATCCCATGAAGGGACAGATATCCCATGAAGGGACAGATATCCCATGAAGGGACAGATATCCCATGAAGGGACAGATATCCCATGAAGGGACAGATATCCCATGAAGGGACAGATATCCCATGAAGGGACCGGTGCATCAAAGATATCCCATGAAGGGACCAGTGCATCAAAGATATCCCATGAAGGGACAGATATCCCATGAAGGGACCAGTGCATCAAAGATATCCCATGAAGGGACCAGTGCATCAAAGATATCCCATGAAGGAACAGATATCCCATGAAGGGACCAGTGCATCAAAGATATCCCATGAAGGGACAGATATCCCATGAAGGGACCAGTTCATCAAAGATATCCCATGAAGGGACCAGTGCATCAAAGATATCCCATAAAGGGACAGATATCCCATGAAGGGACCAGTGCATCAAAGATATCCCATGAAGGGACCAGTGCATCAAAGATATCCCATGAAGAGACCAGTGCATCAAAGATATCCCATGAAGGGACCAGTGCATCAAAGATATCCCATGAAGGGACCGGTGCATCAAAGATATCCCATGAAGGGACCGGTGCATCAAAGATATCCCATGAAGGGACAGATATCCCAAGAAGGGACCAGTGCATCAAAGATATCCCATGAAGGGACAGATATCCCATGAAGGGACGGATATCCCATGAAGGGACCAGTGCACCAAAGATATCCCATGAAGGGACCAGTGCATCAAAGATATCCCATGAAGGGACAGATATCCCATGAAGGGACCGGTGCATCAAAGATATCACATGAAGGGACAGATATCCCATGAAGGGACAGATATCCCATGAAGGGACCAGTGCATCAAAGATATCCCATGAAGGGACAGATATCCCATGAAGGGACAGATATCCCATGAAGGGACAGATATCCCATGAAGGGACAGATATCCCATGAAGGGACAGATATCCCATGAAGGGACAGATATCCCATGAAGGGACAGATATCCCATGAAGGGACCAGTGCATCAAAGATATCCCATGAAGGGACCAGTGCATCAAAGATATCCCATAAAGGGACAGATATCCCATGAAGGCACCAGTGCATCAAAGATATCCCATTAAGGGACCAGTGCATCAAAGATATCCCATGAAGAGACCAGTGCATCAAAGATATCCCATGAAGGGACCAGTGCATCAAAGATATCCCATGAAGGGACCAGTGCATCAAAGATATCCCATGAAGGGACCAGTGCATCAAATATATCCCATGAAGGGACAGATCTCCCATGAAGGGACCAGTGCATCAAAGATATCCCATGAAGGGACAGATATCCCATGAAGGGACCAGTGCATCAAAGATATCCCATGAAGGGACCAGTGCATCAAAGATATCCCATGAAGGGACCAGTGCATCAAAGATATCCCATGAAGGGACAGATATCCCATGAAGGGACAGATATCCCATGAAGGGACAGATATCCCATGAAGGGACAGATATCCCATGAAGGGACAGATATCCCATGAAGGGAGCAGCGCATCAAAGATATCCCATGAAGGGACAGATATCCCATGAAGGGACAGATATCCCATGAAGGGACCAGTGCATCAAAGATATCCCATGAAGGGACAGATATCCCATGAAGGGACCAGTGCATCAAAGATATCCCATGAAGGGACCAGTGCTTCAAAGATATCCCATGAAGGGACAGATATCCCATGAAGGGACAGATATCCCATGAAGGGACCAGTGCATCAAAGATATCCCATGAAGGGACCAGTGCATCAAAGATATCCCATGAAGGGACAGATATCCCATGAAGGGACCGGTGCATCAAAGATATCCCATGAAGGGACCAGTGCATCAAAGATATCCCATGAAGGGACCAGTGCATCAAAGATATCCCATGAAGGGACCGGTGCATCAAAGATATCCCATGAAGGGACAGATATCCCATGAAGGGACCAGTGCATCAAAGATATCCCATGAAGGGACCGGTGCATCAAAGATATCCCATGAAGGGACCAGTGCATCAAAAATATCCCATGAAGGGACCAGTGCATCAAAGATATCCCATGAAGGGACAGATATCCCATGAAGAGACCAGTGCATCAAATATATCGCATGAAGGGACAGATATCCCATGAAGGGACAGATATCCCATGAAGGGACAGATATCCCATGAAGGGACAGATATCCCATGAAGGGACAGATATCCCATGAAGGGACAGATATCCCATGAAGGGACCGGTGCATCAAAGATATCCCATGAAGGGACCAGTGCATCAAAGATATCCCATGAAGGGACCGGTGCATCAAAGATATCCCATGAAGGGACCGGTGCATCAAAGATATCCCATGAAGGGACCGGTGCATCAAAGATATCCCATGAAGGGACCAGTGCATCAAAGATATCCCATGAAGGGACCAGTGCATCAAAGATATCCCATGAAGGGACCAGTGCATCAAAGATATCCCATGAAGGGACAGATATCCCATGAAGGGACCAGTGCATCAAAGATATCCCATGAAGGGACAGATATCCCATGAAGGGACAGATATCCCATGAAGGGACAGATATCCCATGAAGGGACAGATATCCCATGAAGGGACAGATATCCCATGAAGGGACAGATATCCCATGAAGGGACAGATATCCCATGAAGGGACAGATATCCCATGAAGGGACAGATATCCCATGAAGGGACCGGTGCATCAAAGATATCCCATGAAGGGACCAGTGCATCAAAGATATCCCATGAAGGGACTGATATCCCATGAAGGGACCAGTGCATCAAAGATATCCCATGAAGGGACCAGTGCATCAAAGATATCCCATGAAGGAACAGATATCCCATGAAGGGACCAGTGCATCAAAGATATCCCATGAAGGGACAGATATCCCATGAAGGGACCCGTGCATCAAAGATATCCCATGAAGGGACAGATATCCCATGAAGGGACCAGTGCATCAAAGATATCCCATGAAGGGACCAGTGCATCAAAGATATCCCATGAAGAGACCAGTGCATCAAAGATATCCCATGAAGGGACCGGTGCATCAAAGATATCCCATGAAGGGACCGGTGCATCAAAGATATCCCATGAAGGGACCGGTGCATCAAAGATATCCCATGAAGGGACCGGTGCATCAAAGATATCCCATGAAGGGACCGGTGCATCAAAGATATCCCATGAAGGGACCGGTGCATCAAAGATATCCCATGAAGGGACCGGTGCATCAAAGATATCCCATGAAGGGACCAGTGCATCAAAGATATCCCCATGAAGGGACAGATATCCCATGAAGGGACCAGTGCATCAAAGATATCCCATGAAGGGACCAGTGCATCAAAGATATCCCATGAAGGGACCAGTGCATCAAAGATATCCCATGAAGGGACCAGTGCATCAAAGATATCCCATGAAGGGACAGATATCCCATGAAGGGACAGATATCCCATGAAGGGACAGATATCCCATGAAGGGACAGATATCCCATGAAGGGACAGATATCCCATGAAGGGACAGATATCCCATGAAGGGACAGATATCCCATGAAGGGACAGATATCCCATGAAGGGACAGATATCCCATGAAGGGACAGATATCCCATGAAGGGACCAGTGTATCAAAGATATCCCCTGAAGGGACCAGTGCATCAAAGATATCCCATGAAGGGACCAGTGCACCAAAGATATCCCATGAAGGGACCAGTGCATCAAAGATATCCCATGAAGGGACAGATATCCCATGAAGGGACAGATATCCCATGAAGGGACAGATATCCCATGAAGGGACAGATATCCCATGAAGGGACAGATATCCCATGAAGGGACAGATATCCCATGAAGGGACAGATATCCCATGAAGGGACAGATATCCCGTGAAGGGACAGATATCCCGTGAAGGGACAGATATCCCGTGAAGGGACAGATATCCCGTGAAGGGACAGATATCCCGTGAAGGGACAGATATCCCGTGAAGGGACAGATATCCCGTGAAGGGACAGATATCCCGTGAAGGGACAGATATCCCGTGAAGGGACAGATATCCCGTGAAGGGACAGATATCCCGTGAAGGGACAGATATCCCGTGAAGGGACAGATATCCCGTGAAGGGACAGATATCCCGTGAAGGGACAGATATCCCGTGAAGGGACAGATATCCCGTGAAGGGACAGATATCACATGAAGGGACAGATATCACATGAAGGGACAGATATCCCATGAAGGGACAGATATCCCATGAAGGGAGCAGCGCATCAAAGATATCCCATGAAGGGACAGATATCCCATGAAGGGACAGATATCCCATGAAGGGACAGATATCCCATGAAGGGACAGATATCCCATGAAGGGACCGGTGCATCAAAGATATCCCATGAAGGGACAGATATCCCATGAAGGGACAGATATCCCATGAAGGGACAGATATCCCATGAAGGGACAGATATCCCATGAAGGGACAGATATCCCATGAAGGGACAGATATCCCATGAAGGGACAGATATCCCATGAAGGGACCAGTGCATCAAAGATATCCCATGAAGGGACAGATATCCCATGAAGGGACCAGTGCATCAAAGATATCCCATGAAGGGACAGATATCCCATGAAGGGACCAGTGCATCAAAGATATCCCATGAAGGGACCAGTGCATCAAAGATATCCCATGAAGGGACAGATATCCCATGAAGGGACCAGTGCATCAAAGATATCCCATGAAGGGACCAGTGCATCAAAGATATCCCATGAAGGGACAGATATCCCATGAAGGGACCGGTGCATCAAAGATATCCCATGAAGGACAGATATCCCATGAAGGGACCAGTGCATCAAAGATATCCCATGAAGGGACAGATATCCCATGAAGGGACCAGTGCATCAAAGATATCCCATGAAGGGACCGGTGCATCAAAGATATCCCATGAAGGGACCAGTGCATCAAAGATATCCCCTGAAGGGACCAGTGCATCAAAGATATCCCCTGAAGGGACCAGTGCATCAAAGATATCCCATGAAGGGACCAGTGCATCAAAGATATCCCATGAAGGGACAGATATCCCATGAAGGGACCAGTGCATCAAAGATATCCCATGAAGGGACCGGTGCATCAAAGATATCCCATGAAGGGACCAGTGCATCAAAGATATCCCATGAAGGGACCAGTGCATCAAAGATATCCCATGAAGGGACCAGTGCATCAAAGATATCCCATGAAGGGACCAGTGCATCAAAGATATCCCATGAAGGGACAGATATCCCATGAAGGGACAGATATCCCATGAAGGGACAGATATCCCATGAAGGGACAGATATCCCATGAAGGGACAGATATCCCATGAAGGGACCGGTGCATCAAAGATATCCCATGAAGGGACAGATATCCCATGAAGGGACCAGTGCATCAAAGATATCCCCATGAAGGGACAGATATCCCATGAAGGGACCAGTGCATCAAAGATATCCCATGAAGGGACCAGTGCATCAAAGATATCCCATGAAGGGACCAGTGCATCAAAGATATCCCATGAAGGGACCAGTGCATCAAAGATATCCCATGAAGGGACCAGTGCATCAAAGATATCCCATGAAGGGACCAGTGCATCAAAGATATCCCATGAAGGGACAGATATCCCATGAAGGGACAGATATCCCATGAAGGGACAGATATCCCATGAAGGGACCGGTGCATCAAAGATATCCCATGAAGGGACAGATATCCCATGAAGGGACCAGTGCATCAAAGATATCCCATGAAGGGACAGATATCCCATGAAGGGACCAGTGCATCAAAGATATCCCATGAAGGGACCAGTGCATCAAAGATATCCCATGAAGGGACAGATATCCCATGAAGGGACCAGTGCATCAAAGATATCCAATGAAGGGACCAGTGCATCAAAGATATCCCAGGAAGGGACAGATATCCCATGAAGGGACCAGTGCATCAAATATATCCCATGAAGGGACCGGTGCATCAAAGATATCCCATGAAGGGACCAGTGCATCAAAGATATCCCATGAAGGGACCAGTGCATCAAAGATATCCCATGAAGGGACCAGTGCATCAAAGATATCCCATGAAGGGACCAGTGCATCAAAGATATCCCATGAAGGGACAGATATCCCATGAAGGGACAGATATCCCATGAAGGGACCAGTGCATCAAAGATATCCCATGAAGGGACCAGTGCATCAAAGATATCCCATGAAGGGACCAGTGCATCAAAGATATCCCATGAAGGGACAGATATCCCATGAAGGGACCAGTGCATCAAAGATATCCCATGAAGGGACCAGTGCATCAAAGATATCCCATGAAGGGACAGATATCCCATGAAGAGACCAGTGCATCAAAGATATCCCATGAAGGGACCAGTGCATCAAAGATATCCCATGAAGGGACCAGTGCATCAAAGATATCCCATGAAGGGACAGATATCCCATGAAGGGACCAGTGCATCAAAGATATCCCATGAAGGGACAGATATCCCATGAAGGACAGATATCCCATGAAGGGACCAGTGCATCAAAGATATCCCATGAAGGGACAGATATCCCATGAAGGGACCAGTGCATCAAAGATATCCCATGAAGGGACCGGCGCATCAAAGATATCCCATGAAGGGACCAGTGCATCAAAGATATCCCCTGAAGGGACCAGTGCATCAAAGATATCCCATGAAGGGACCAGTGCATCAAAGATATCCCCTGAAGGGACCAGTGCATCAAAGATATCCCATGAAGGGACCAGTGCATCAAAGATATCCCATGAAGGGACAGATATCCCATGAAGGGACAGATATGCCATGAAGGGACCGGTGCATCAAAGATATCCCCTGAAGGGACCAGTGCATCAAAGATATCCCATGAAGGGACAGATATCCCATGAAGGGACAGATATCCCATGAAGGGACAGATATCCCATGAAGGGACCGGTGCATCAAAGATATCCCATGAAGGGACAGATATCCCCTGAAGGGACCAGTGCATCAAAGATATCCCATGAAGGGACAGATATCCCATGAAGGGACCAGTGCATCAAAGATATCCCATGAAGGGACCAGTGCATCAAAGATATCCCATGAAGGGACCAGTGCATCAAAGATATCCCATGAAGGGACAGATATCCCATGAAGGGACCAGTGCATCAAAGATATCCCATGAAGGGACAGATATCCCATGAAGGGACCAGTGCATCAAAGATATCCCATGAAGGGACAGATATCCCATGAAGGGACCGGTGCATCAAAGATATCCCATGAAGGGACCAGTGCATCAAAGATATCCCATGAAGGGACAGATATCCCATGAAGGGACCAGTGCATCAAAGATATCCCATGAAGGGACAGATATCCCATGAAGGGACAGATATCCCATGAAGGGACAGATATCCCATGAAGGGACAGATATCCCATGAAGGGACCGGTGCATCAAAGATATCCCATGAAGGGACCAGTGCATCAAAGATATCCCATGAAGGGACAGATATCCCATGAAGGGACCAGTGCATCAAAGATATCCCATGAAGGGACCGGTGCATCAAAGATATCCCATGAAGGGACCAGTGCATCAAAGATATCCCATGAAGGGAGAGATATCCCATGAAGGGACCAGTGCATCAAAGATATCCCATGAAGGGACAGATATCCCATGAAGGGACCAGTGCATCAAAGTTATCCAATGAAGGGACCAGTGCATCAAAGATATCCCAGGAAGGGACAGATATCCCATGAAGGGACCAGTGCTTCAAATATATCCCATGAAGGGACCGGTGCATCAAAGATATCCCATGAAGGGACCAGTGCATCAAAGATATCCCATGAAGGGACCAGTGCATCAAAGATATCCCATGAAGGGACCAGTGCATCAAAGATATCCCATGAAGGGACAGATATCCCATGAAGGGACCAGTGCATCAAAGATATCCCATGAAGGGACCAGTGCATCAAAGATATCCCATGAAGGGACAGATATCCCATGAAGGGACCAGTGCATCAAAGATATCCCATGAAGGGACAGATATCCCATTAAGGGACAGATATCCCATTAAGGGACAGATATCCCATGAAGGGACCAGTGCATCAAAGATATCCCATGAAGGGACAGATATCCCATGAAGGGACCAGTGCATCAAAGATATCCCATGAAGGGACAGATATCCCATGAAGGGACCAGTGCATCAAAGATATCCCATGAAGGGACAGATATCCCATGAAGGGACCAGTGCATCAAAGATATCCCATGAAGGGACAGATATCCCATGAAGGGACCAGTGCATCAAAGATATCCCATGAAGGGACAGATATCCCATGAAGGGACCAGTGCATCAAAGATATCCCATGAAGGGACCAGTGCATCAAAGATATCCCATGAAGGGACAGATATCCCATGAAGGGACCAGTGCATCAAAGATATCCCATGAAGGAACCGGTGCATCAAAGATATCCCATGAAGGGACCGGTGCATCAAAGATATCCCATGAAGGGACCGGTGCATCAAAGATATCCCATGAAGGGACCGGTGCATCAAAGATATCCCATGAAGGGACCGGTGCATCAAAGATATCCCATGAATGGACCAGTGCATCAAAGATATCCCATGAAGGGACCAGTGCATCAAAGATATCCCATGAAGGGACCAGTGCATCAAAGATATCCCATGAAGGGACAGATATTACATGAAGGGACAGATATCCCATGAAGGGACAGATATCCCATGAAGGGACCGGTGCATCAAAGATATCCCATGAAGGGACAGATATCCCATGAAGGGACCGGTGCATCAAAGATATCCCATGAAGGGACCAGTGCATCAAAGATATCCCATGAAGGGACCAGTGCATCAAAGATATCCCATGAAGGGACCAGTGCATCAAAGATATCCCATGAAGGGACCAGTGCATCAACGATATCCCATAAAGGGACAGATATCCCATGAAGGGACCGGTGCATCAAAGATATCCCATGAAGGGACCGGTGCATCAAAGATATCCCATGAAGGGACCAGTGCATCAAAGATATCCCATGAAGGGACCAGTGCATCAAAGATATCCCATGAAGGGACAGATATCCCATGAAGGGACAGATATCCCATGAAGGGACAGATATCCCATGAAGGGACAGATATCCCATGAAGGGACAGATATCCCATGAAGGGACAGATATCCCATGAAGGGACAGATATCCCATGAAGGGACAGATATCCCATGAAGGGACAGATATCCCATGAAGGGACAGATATCCCATGAAGGGACAGATATCCCATGAAGGGACAGATATCCCATGAAGGGACCAGTGCATCAAAGATATCCCATGAAGGGACAGATATCCCATGAAGGGACCAGTGCATCAAAGATATCCCATGAAGGGACAGATATCCCATGAAGGGACCAGTGCATCAAAGATATCCCATGAAGGGACAGATATCCCATGAAGGGACCAGGGCATCAAAGATATCCCATGAAGGGACAGATATCCCATGAAGGGACCAGTGCATCAAAGATATCCCATGAAGGGACCAGTGCATCAAAGATATCCCATGAAGGGACAGATATCCCATGAAGGGACAGATATCCCATGAAGGGACCGGTGCATGAAAGATGTCCCATGAAGGGACAGATATCCCATGAAGGGACAGATATCCCATGAAGGGACCGGTGCATCAAAGATATCCCATGAAGGGACAGATATCCCATGAAGGGATCAGTGCATCAAAGATATCCCATGAAGGGACAGATATCCCATGAAGGGACCAGTGCATCAAAGATATCCCATGAAGGGACAGATATCCCATGAAGGGACCAGTGCATCAAAGATATCCCATTAAGGGACCAGTGCATCAAAGATATCCCATGAAGGGACCAGTGCGTCAAAGATATCCCATGAAGGGACCAGTGCATCAAAGATATCCCATGAAGGGACCAGTGCATCAAAGATATCCCATGAAGGGACAGATATCCCATGAAGGGACCAGTGCATCAAAGATATCCCATGAAGGGACCAGTGCATCAAAGATATCCCATGAAGGGACCAGTGCATCAAAGATATCCCATGAAGGGACAGATATCCCATCAAGGGACCAGTGCATCAAAGATGTCCCATGAAGGGACAGATATCCCATTAAGGGACAGATATCCCATGAAGGGACCAGTGCATCAAAGATATCCCATTAAGGGACAGATATCCCATGAAGGGACCAGTGCATCAAAGATATCCCATGAAGGGACAGATATCCCATGAAGGGACCAGTGCATCAAAGATATCCCATGAAGGGACCAGTGCATCAAAGATATCCCATGAAGGGACCAGTGCATCAAAGATATCCCATGAAGGGACAGATATCCCATGAAGGGACCGGTGCATCAAAGATATCCCATTAAGGGACAGATATCCCATGAAGGGACCAGTGCATCAAAGATATCCCATGAAGGGACAGATATCCCATGAAGGGACCAGTGCATCAAAGATATCCCATGAAGGGACCAGTGCATCAAAGATATCCCATGAAGGGACCAGTGCATCAAAGATATCCCATGAAGGGACCGGTGCATCAAAGATATCCCCTGAAGGGACCGGTGCATCAAAGATATCCCATGAAGGGACCGGTGCATCAAAGATATCCCATGAAGGGACCGGTGCATCAAAGATATCCCATGAAGGGACCGGTGCATCAAAGATATCCCATGAAGGGACCGGTGCATCAAAGATATCCCATGAAGGGACCGGTGCATCAAAGATATCCCATGAAGGGACCGGTGCATCAAAGATATCCCATGAAGGGACCGGTGCATCAAAGATATCCCATGAAGGGACCAGTGCATCAAAGATATCCCATGAAGGGACCAGTGCATCAAAGATATCCCATGAAGGGACCAGTGCATCAAAGATATCCCATGAAGGGACCAGTGCATCAAAGATATCCCATGAAGGGACCAGTGCATCAAAGATATCCCATGAAGGGACAGATATCCCATGAAGGGACCAGTGCATCAAAGATATCCCATGAAGGGACAGATATCCCATGAAGGGACAGATATCCCATGAAGGGACAGATATCCCATGAAGGGACAGATATCCCATGAAGGGACAGATATCCCATGAAGGGACAGATATCCCATGAAGGGACAGATATCCCATGAAGGGACAGATATCCCATGAAGGGACAGATATCCCATGAAGGGACAGATATCCCACGAAGGGACAGATATCCCACGAAGGGACAGATATCCCACGAAGGGACAGATATCCCACGAAGGGACCAGTGCATCAAAGATATCCCATGAAGGGACAGATATCCCATGAAGGGACCAGTGCATCAAAGATATCCCATGAAGGGACAGATATCCCATGAAGGGACCAGTGCATCAAAGATATCCCATGAAGGGACCAGTGCATCAAAGATATCCCATGAAGGGACCAGTGCATCAAAGATATCCCATGAAGGGACAGATATCCCATGAAGGGACCGGTGCATCAAAGATATCCCATTAAGGGACAGATATCCCATGAAGGGACCAGTGCATCAAAGATATCCCATGAAGGGACAGATATCCCATGAAGGGACCAGTGCATCAAAGATATCCCATGAAGGGACCAGTGCATCAAAGATATCCCATGAAGGGACCGGTGCATCAAAGATATCCCATGAAGGGACCGGTGCATCAAAGATATCCCCTGAAGGGACCGGTGCATCAAAGATATCCCCTGAAGGGACCGGTGCATCAAAGATATCCCATGAAGGGACCGGTGCATCAAAGATATCCCATGAAGGGACCGGTGCATCAAAGATATCCCATGAAGGGACCGGTGCATCAAAGATATCCCATGAAGGGACCGGTGCATCAAAGATATCCCATGAAGGGACCGGTGCATCAAAGATATCCCATGAAGGGACCGGTGCATCAAAGATATCCCATGAAGGGACCAGTGCATCAAAGATATCCCATGAAGGGACCAGTGCATCAAAGATATCCCATGAAGGGACCAGTGCATCAAAGATATCCCATGAAGGGACCAGTGCATCAAAGATATCCCATGAAGGGACCAGTGCATCAAAGATATCCCATGAAGGGACCAGTGCATCAAAGATATCCCATGAAGGGACAGATATCCCATGAAGGGACCAGTGCATCAAAGATATCCCATGAAGGGACAGATATCCCATGAAGGGACAGATATCCCATGAAGGGACAGATATCCCATGAAGGGACAGATATCCCATGAAGGGACAGATATCCCATGAAGGGACAGATATCCCATGAAGGGACAGATATCCCATGAAGGGACAGATATCCCATGAAGGGACAGATATCCCATGAAGGGACAGATATCCCACGAAGGGACAGATATCCCACGAAGGGACAGATATCCCACGAAGGGACAGATATCCCACGAAGGGACAGATATCCCACGAAGGGACAGATATCCCACGAAGGGACAGATATCCCACGAAGGGACAGATATCCCACGAAGGGACAGATATCCCACGAAGGGACAGATATCCCACGAAGGGACAGATATCCCACGAAGGGACAGATATCCCACGAAGGGACAGATATCCCACGAAGGGACAGATATCCCACGAAGGGACAGATATCCCACGAAGGGACAGATATCCCACGAAGGGACAGATATCCCATGAAGGGACAGATATCCCATGAAGGGACAGATATCCCATGAAGGGACAGATATCCCATGAAGGGACCAGTGCATCAAAGATATCCCATGAAGGGACAGATATCCCATGAAGGGACCAGTGCATCAAAGATATCCCATGAAGGGACAGATATCCCATGAAGGGACCAGTGCATCAAAGATATCCCATGAAGGGACAGATATCCCATGAAGGGACCAGTGCATCAAAGATATCCCATGAAGGGACAGATATCCCATGAAGGGACAGATATCCCATGAAGGGACCAGTGCATCAAAGATATCCCATGAAGGGACCAGTGCTTCAAAGATATCCCATGAAGGGACAGATATCCCATGAAGGGACCAGTGCATCAAAGATATCCCATGAAGGGACCAGTGCATCAAAGATATCCCATGAAGGGACAGATATCCCATGAAGGGACCAGTGCATCAAAGATATCCCATGAAGGGACAGATATCCCATGAAGGGACCGGTGCATCAAAGATATCCCATGAAGGGACCAGTGCATCAAAGATATCCCATGAAGGGACCAGTGCATCAAAGATATCCCATGAAGGGACCGGTGCATCAAAGATATCCCATGAAGGGACCGGTGCATCAAAGATATCCCATGAAGGGACCGGTGCATCAAAGATATCCCATGAAGGGACAGATATCCCATGAAGGGACAGATATCCCATGAAGGGACAGATATCCCATGAAGGGACAGATATCCCATGAAGGGACAGATATCCCATGAAGGGACCAGTGCATCAAAGATATCCCATGAAGGGACAGATATCCCATGAAGGGACCAGTGCATCAAAGATATCCCATGAAGGGACAGATATCCCATGAAGGGACCAGGGCATCAAAGATATCCCATGAAGGAACCGGTGCATCAAAGATATCCCATGAAGGGACCGGTGCATCATAGATATCCCATGAAGGGACCAGTGCATCAAAGATATCCCATGAAGGGACAGATATCCCATGAAGGGACCGGTGCATCAAAGATATCCCATGAAGGGACAGATATCCCATGAAGGGACCAGTGCATCAAAGATATCCCATGAAGGGACAGATATCCCATGAAGGGACCAGTGCATCAAAGATATCCCATGAAGGGACCAGTGCATCAAAGATATCCCATGAAGGGACAGATATCCCATGAAGGGACCAGTGCATCAAAGATATCCAATGAAGGGACCAGTGCATCAAAGATATCCCAGGAAGGGACAGATATCCCATGAAGGGACCAGTGCATCAAATATATCCCATGAAGGGACCGGTGCATCAAAGATATCCCATGAAGGGACCAGTGCATCAAAGATATCCCATGAAGGGACCAGTGCATCAAAGATATCCCATGAAGGGACCAGTGCATCAAAGATATCCCATGAAGGGACCAGTGCATCAAAGATATCCCATGAAGGGACAGATATCCCATGAAGGGACAGATATCCCATGAAGGGACCAGTGCATCAAAGATATCCCATGAAGGGACCAGTGCATCAAAGATATCCCATGAAGGGACCAGTGCATCAAAGATATCCCATGAAGGGACAGATATCCCATGAAGGGACCAGTGCATCAAAGATATCCCATGAAGGGACCAGTGCATCAAAGATATCCCATGAAGGGACAGATATCCCATGAAGAGACCAGTGCATCAAAGATATCCCATGAAGGGACCAGTGCATCAAAGATATCCCATGAAGGGACCAGTGCATCAAAGATATCCCATGAAGGGACAGATATCCCATGAAGGGACCAGTGCATCAAAGATATCCCATGAAGGACAGATATCCCATGAAGGGACCAGTGCATCAAAGATATCCCATGAAGGGACAGATATCCCATGAAGGGACCAGTGCATCAAAGATATCCCATGAAGGGACAGATATCCCATGAAGGGACCAGTGCATCAAAGATATCCCATGAAGGGACAGATATCCCATGAAGGGACCAGTGCATCAAAGATATCCCATGAAGGGACCGGCGCATCAAAGATATCCCATGAAGGGACCAGTGCATCAAAGATATCCCCTGAAGGGACCAGTGCATCAAAGATATCCCATGAAGGGACCAGTGCATCAAAGATATCCCCTGAAGGGACCAGTGCATCAAAGATATCCCATGAAGGGACCAGTGCATCAAAGATATCCCATGAAGGGACAGATATCCCATGAAGGGACAGATATGCCATGAAGGGACCGGTGCATCAAAGATATCCCCTGAAGGGACCAGTGCATCAAAGATATCCCATGAAGGGACCGGTGCATCAAAGATGTCCCATGAAGGGACAGATATCCCATGAAGGGACAGACATCCCATGAAGGGACCGGTGCATCAAAGATATCCCATGAAGGGACAGATATCCCCTGAAGGGACCAGTGCATCAAAGATATCCCATGAAGGGACAGATATCCCATGAAGGGACCAGTGCATCAAAGATATCCCATGAAGGGACCAGTGCATCAAAGATATCCCATGAAGGGACCAGTGCATCAAAGATATCCCATGAAGGGACAGATATCCCATGAAGGGACCAGTGCATCAAAGATATCCCATGAAGGGACAGATATCCCATGAAGGGACCAGTGCATCAAAGATATCCCATGAAGGGACAGATATCCCATGAAGGGACCGGTGCATCAAAGATATCCCATGAAGGGACCAGTGCATCAAAGATATCCCATGAAGGGACAGATATCCCATGAAGGGACCAGTGCATCAAAGATATCCCATGAAGGGACAGATATCCCATGAAGGGACAGATATCCCATGAAGGGACAGATATCCCATGAAGGGACCGGTGCATCAAAGATATCCCATGAAGGGACCAGTGCATCAAAGATATCCCATGAAGGGACAGATATCCCATGAAGGGACCAGTGCATCAAAGATATCCCATGAAGGGACCGGTGCATCAAAGATATCCCATGAAGGGACCAGTGCATCAAAGATATCCCATGAAGGGAGAGATATCCCATGAAGGGACCAGTGCATCAAAGATATCCCATGAAGGGACAGATATCCCATGAAGGGACCAGTGCATCAAAGTTATCCAATGAAGGGACCAGTGCATCAAAGATATCCCAGGAAGGGACAGATATCCCATGAAGGGACCAGTGCTTCAAATATATCCCATTAAGGGACCGGTGCATCAAAGATATCCCATGAAGGGACCAGTGCATCAAAGATATCCCATGAAGGGACCAGTGCATCAAAGATATCCCATGAAGGGACCAGTGCATCAAAGATATCCCATGAAGGGACAGATATCCCATGAAGGGACCAGTGCATCAAAGATATCCCATGAAGGGACCAGTGCATCAAAGATATCCCATGAAGGGACAGATATCCCATGAAGGGACCAGTGCATCAAAGATATCCCATGAAGGGACAGATATCCCATTAAGGGACAGATATCCCATGAAGGGACCAGTGCATCAAAGATATCCCATGAAGGGACAGATATCCCATGAAGGGACCAGTGCATCAAAGATATCCCATGAAGGGACAGATATCCCATGAAGGGACCAGTGCATCAAAGATATCCCATGAAGGGACAGATATCCCATGAAGGGACCAGTGCATCAAAGATATCCCATGAAGGGACAGATATCCCATGAAGGGACCAGTGCATCAAAGATATCCCATGAAGGGACCAGTGCATCAAAGATATCCCATGAAGGGACAGATATCCCATGAAGGGACCAGTGCATCAAAGATATCCCATGAAGGAACCGGTGCATCAAAGATATCCCATGAAGGGACCGGTGCATCAAAGATATCCCATGAAGGGACCGGTGCATCAAAGATATCCCATGAAGGGACCGGTGCATCAAAGATATCCCATGAAGGGACCGGTGCATCAAAGATATCCCATGAAGGGACCAGTGCATCAAAGATATCCCATGAAGGGACCAGTGCATCAAAGATATCCCATGAAGGGACCAGTGCATCAAAGATATCCCATGAAGGGACAGATATCCCATGAAGGGACAGATATCCCATGAAGGGACAGATATCCCATGAAGGGACCGGTGCATCAAAGATATCCCATGAAGGGACAGATATCCCATGAAGGGACCAGTGCATCAAAGATATCCCATGAAGGGACAGATATCCCATGAAGGGACCAGTGCATCAAAGATATCCCATGAAGGGACCAGTGCATCAAAGATATCCCATGAAGGGACCAGTGCATCAAAGATATCCCATGAAGGGACAGATATCCCATGAAGGGACCAGTGCATCAAAGATATCCCATGAAGGGACAGATATCCCATGAAGGGACCGGTGCATCAAAGATATCCCATGAAGGGACCAGTGCATCAAAGATATCCCATGAAGGGACAGATATCCCATGAAGGGACCAGTGCATCAAAGATATCCCATGAAGGGACAGATATCCCATGAAGGGACAGATATCCCATGAAGGGACAGATATCCCATGAAGGGACCGGTGCATCAAAGATATCCCATGAAGGGACCAGTGCATCAAAGATATCCCATGAAGGGACAGATATCCCATGAAGGGACCAGTGCATCAAAGATATCCCATGAAGGGACCGGTGCATCAAAGATATCCCATGAAGGGACAGATATCCCATGAAGGGACCAGTGCATCAAAGATATCCCATGAAGGGACAGATATCCCATGAAGGGACCAGGGCATCAAAGTTATCCAATGAAGGGACCAGTGCATCAAAGATATCCCAGGAAGGGACAGATATCCCATGAAGGGACCAGTGCTTCAAATATATCCCATGAAGGGACCGGTGCATCAAAGATATCCCATGAAGGGACCAGTGCATCAAAGATATCCCATGAAGGGACCAGTGCATCAAAGATATCCCATGAAGGGACCAGTGCATCAAAGATATCCCATGAAGGGACCAGTGCATCAAAGATATCCCATGAAGGGACAGATATCCCATGAAGGGACCAGTGCATCAAAGATATCCCATGAAGGGACCAGTGCATCAAAGATATCCCATGAAGGGACAGATATCCCATGAAGGGACCAGTGCATCAAAGATATCCCATGAAGGGACAGATATCCCATGAAGGGACCAGTGCATCAAAGATATCCCATGAAGGGACAGATATCCCATAAAGGGACCAGTGCATCAAAGATATCCCATGAAGGGACAGATATCCCATGAAGGGACCAGTGCATCAAAGATATCCCATGAAGGGACCAGTGCATCAAAGATATCCCATGAAGGGACCAGTGCATCAAAGATATCCCATGAAGGGACAGATATCCCATGAAGGGACCAGTGCATCAAAGATATCCCATGAAGGGACCGGTGCATCAAAGATATCCCATGATGGGACCGGTGCATCAAAGATATCCCATGAAGGGACCGGTGCATCAAAGATATCCCATGAAGGGACCGGTGCATCAAAGATATCCCATGAAGGGACCAGTGCAAAGATATCCCATGAAGGGACCAGTGCATCAAAGATATCCCATGAAGGGACAGATATCCCATGAAGGGACAGATATCCCATGAAGGGACAGATATCCCATGAAGGGACAGATATCCCATGAAGGGACAGATATCCCATGAAGGGACAGATATCCCATGAAGGGACAGATATCCCATGAAGGGACCAGTGCATCAAAGATATCCCATGAAGGGACAGATATCCCATGAAGGGACCAGTGCATCAAATATATCCCATGAAGGGACAGATATCCCATGAAGGGACCAGTGCATCAAAGATATCCCATGAAGGGACAGATATCCCATGAAGGGACCAGGGCATCAAAGATATCCCATGAAGGGACAGATATCCCATGAAGGGACCAGTGCATCAAAGATATCCCATGAAGGGACCAGTGCATCAAAGATATCCCATGAAGGGACAGATATCCCATGAAGGGACAGATATCCCATGAAGGGACCGGTGCATGAAAGATGTCCCATGAAGGGACAGATATCCCATGAAGGGACAGATATCCCATGAAGGGACCGGTGCATCAAAGATATCCCATGAAGGGACAGATATCCCATGAAGGGACCAGTGCATCAAAGATATCCCATGAAGGGACAGATATCCCATGAAGGGACCAGTGCATCAAAGATATCCCATGAAGGGACAGATATCCCATGAAGGGACCAGTGCATCAAAGATATCCCATTAAGGGACCAGTGCATCAAAGATATCCCATGAAGGGACCAGTGCATCAAAGATATCCCATGAAGGGACCAGTGCATCAAAGATATCCCATGAAGGGACCAGTGCATCAAAGATATCCCATGAAGGGACCAGTGCATCAAAGATATCCCATGAAGGGACAGATATCCCATGAAGGGACCAGTGCATCAAAGATATCCCATGAAGGGACCAGTGCATCAAAGATATCCCATGAAGGGACCAGTGCATCAAAGATACCCCATGAAGGGACAGATATCCCATCAAGGGACCAGTGCATCAAAGATGTCCCATGAAGGGACAGATATCCCATTAAGGGACAGATATCCCATGAAGGGACCAGTGCATCAAAGATATCCCATTAAGGGACATATCCCATGAAGGGACCAGTGCATCAAAGATATCCCATGAAGGGACAGATATCCCATGAAGGGACCAGTGCATCAAAGATATCCCATGAAGGGACCAGTGCATCAAAGATATCCCATGAAGGGACCAGTGCATCAAAGATATCCCATGAAGGGACAGATATCCCATGAAGGGACCGGTGCATCAAAGATATCCCATGAAGGGACCAGTGCATTAAAGATATCCCCTGAAGGGACCAGTGCATCAAAGATATCCCATGAAGGGACCAGTGCATCAAAGATATCCCATGAAGGGACCAGTGCATCAAAGATATCCCATGAAGGGACCAGTGCATCAAAGATATCCCATGAAGGGACAGATATCCCATGAAGGGACCAGTGCATCAAAGATATCCCACGAAGGGACAGATATCCCAAGAAGGGACCAGTGCATCAAAGATATCCCATGAAGGGACAGATATCCCATGAAGGGACCAGTGCATCAAAGATATCCCATGAAGGGACAGATATCCCATGAAGGGACCAGTGCATCAAAGATATCCCATAAAGGGACCAGTGCATCAAAGATATCCCATGAAGGGACAGATATCCCATGAAGGGACCAGTGCATCAAAGATATCCCACGAAGGGACAGATATCCCAAGAAGGGACCAGTGCATCAAAGATATCCCATGAAGGGACAGATATCCCATGAAGGGACCAGTGCATCAAAGATATCCCATGAAGGGACCAGTGCATCAAAGATATCCCATGAAGGGACCAGTGCATCAAAGATATCCCATGAAGGGACAGATATCCCATGAAGGGACCAGTGCATCAAAGATATCCCATGAAGGGACAGATATCCCATGAAGGGACCAGTGCATCAAAGATATCCCATGAAGGGACAGATATCCCATGAAGGGACCAGTGCATCAAAGATATCCCATGAAGGGACCAGTGCATCAAAGATATCCCATGAAGGGACAGATATCCCATGAAGGGACCAGTGCATCAAAGATATCCCATGAAGGGACCGGTGCATCAAAGATATCCCATGAAGGGACCAGTGCATCAAAGATATCCCATGAAGGGACCAGTGCATCAAAGATATCCCATGAAGGGACCAGTGCATCAAAGATATCCCATGAAGGGACAGATATCCCATGAAGGGACCAGTGCATCAAAGATATCCCACGAAGGGACAGATATCCCAAGAAGGGACCAGTGCATCAAAGATATCCCATGAAGGGACAGATATCCCATGAAGGGACCAGTGCATCAAAGATATCCCATGAAGGGACCAGTGCATCAAAGATATCCCATGAAGGGACCAGTGCATCAAAGATATCCCATGAAGGGACAGATATCCCATGAAGGGACCAGTGCATCAAAGATATCCCATGAAGGGACCAGTGCATCAAAGATATCCCATGAAGGGACAGATATCCCATGAAGGGACCAGTGCATCAAAGATATCCCATGAAGGGACCAGTGCATCAAAGATATCCCATGAAGGGACAGATATCCCATGAAGGGACCGGTGCATCAAAGATATCCCATGAAGGGACCAGTGCATCAAAGATATCCCATGAAGGGACAGATATCCCATGAAGGGACCAGTGCATCAAAGATATCCCATGAAGGGACCAGTGCATCAAAGATATCCCATGAAGGGACCAGTGCATCAAAGATATCCCATGAAGGGACAGATATCCCATGAAGGGACAGATATCCCATGAAGGGACCAGTGCATCAAAGATATCCCATGAAGGGACCAGTGCTTCAAAGATATCCCATGAAGGGACAGATATCCCATGAAGGGACCAGTGCATCAAAGATATCCCATGAAGGGACCAGTGCATCAAAGATATCCCATGAAGGGACAGATATCCCATGAAGGGACCAGTGCATCAAAGATATCCCATGAAGGGACAGATATCCCATGAAGGGACCGGTGCATCAAAGATATCCCATGAAGGGACCAGTGCATCAAAGATATCCCATGAAGGGACCAGTGCATCAAAGATATCCCATGAAGGGACAGATATCCCATGAAGGGACCAGTGCATCATAGATATCCCATGAAGGGACAGGTGCATCAAAGATATCCCATGAAGGGACCGGTGCATCAAAGACATCCCATGAAGGGACCAGTGCATCAAAGATATCCCATGAAGGGACAGATATCCCATGAAGGGACAGATATCCCATGAAGGGACCAGTGCATCAAAGATATCCCATGAAGGGACCAGTGCATCAAAGATATCCCATGAAGGGACAGATATCCCATGAAGGGACCGGTGCATCAAAGATATCCCATGAAGGGACAGATATCCCATGAAGGGACCAGTGCATCAAAGATATCCCATGAAGGGACAGATATCCCATGAAGGGACAGATATCCCATGAAGGGACCGGTGCATCAAAGATATCCCATGAAGGGACAGATATCCCATGAAGGGACCAGTGCATCAAAGATATCCCATGAAGGGACCAGTGCATCAAAGATATCCCATGAAGGGACAGATATCCCATGAAGGGACCAGTGCATCAAAGATATCCCATGAAGGGACCAGTGCATCAAAGATATCCCATGAAGGGACAGATATCCCATGAAGGGACCAGTGCATCAAAGATATCCCATCAAGGGACCGATATCCCATGAAGGGACCAGTGCATCAAGGATATCCCATGAAGGGACCAGTGCATCAAAGATATCCCATGAAGGGACCAGTGCATCAAAGATATCCCATGAAGGGACCAGTGCATCAAAGATATCCCATGAAGGGACAGATATCCCATGAAGGGACAGATATCCCATGAAGGGACAGATATCCCATGAAGGGACAGATATCCCATGAAGGGACAGATATCCCATGAAGGGACAGATATCCCATGAAGGGACCAGTGCATCAAAGATATCCCATGAAGGGACCAGTGCATCAAAGATATCCCATAAAGGGACAGATATCCCATGAAGGGACCAGTGCATCAAAGATATCCCATTAAGGGACCAGTGCATCAAAGATATCCCATTAAGGGACCAGTGCATCAAAGATATCCCAGGAAGGGACAGATATCCCGAGAAGGGACCAGTGCATCAAATATATCCCATGAAGGGACCGATGCATCAAAGATATCCCATGAAGGGACCAGTGCATCAAAGATATCCCATGAAGGGACCAGTGCATCAAAGATATCCCATGAAGGGACCAGTGCATCAAAGATATCCCATGAAGGGACCAGTGCATCAAAGATATCCCATGAAGGGACCAGTGCATCAAAGATATCCCATGAAGGGACCAGTGCATCAAAGATATCCCATGAAGAGACCAGTGCATCAAAGATATCCCATGAAGGGACCAGTGCATCAAAGATATCCCATGAAGGGACAGATATCCCATGAAGGGACCAGTGCATCAAAGTTATCCCATGAAGGGACCAGTGCATCAAAGATATCCCATGAAGGGACAGATATCCCATGAAGGGACCAGTGCATCAAAGATATCCAATGAAGGGACCAGTGCATCAAAGATATCCCATGAAGGGACCAGTGCATCAAAGATATCCCATGAAGGGACAGATATCCCATGAAGGGACCAGTGCATCAAAGATATCCCATGAAGGGACCAGTGCATCAAAGATATCCCATGAAGGGACAGATATCCCATGAAGGGACCAGTGCATCAAAGATATCCCATGAAGGGACCGATATCCCATGAAGGGACCAGTGCATCAAAGATATCCCATGAAGGGACCAGTGCATCAAAGATATCCCATGAAGGGACCAGTGCATCAAGGATATCCCATGAAGGGACAGATATCCCATGAAGGGACCAGTGCATTAAAGATATCCCATGAAGGGACAGATATCCCATGAAGGGACCAGTGCATCAAAGATATCCCATGAAGGGACCAGTGCATCAACGATATCCCATAAAGGGACAGATATCCCATGAAGGGACCAGTGCATCAAAGATATTCCATTAAGGGACCAGTGCATCAAAGATATCCCAGGAAGGGACAGATATCCCGAGAAGGGACCAGTGCATCAAATATATCCCATGAAGGGACCGGTGCATCAAAGATATCCCATGAAGGGACCAGTGCATCAAAGATATCCCATGAAGGGACCAGTGCATCAAAGATATCCCATGAAGAGACCAGTGCATCAAAGATATCCCATGAAGAGACCAGTGCATCAAAGAGATCCCATGAAGGGACCAGTGCATCAAAGATATCCCATGAAGGGACCAGTGCATCAAAGATATCCCATGAAGGGACCAGTGCATCAAAGATATCCCATGAAGAGACCAGTGCATCAAAGATATCCCATGAAGGGACCAGTGCATCAAAGATATCCCATGAAGGGACAGATATCCCATGAAGGGACCAGTGCATCAAAGATATCCCATGAAGGGACCAGTGCATCAAAGATATCCCATGAAGGGACAGATATCCCATGAAGGGACCAGTGCATCAAAGATATCCGATGAAGGGACCAGTGCATCAAAGATATCCCATGAAGGGACAGATATCCCATGAAGGGACCAGTGCATCAAAGATATCCCATGAAGGGACAGATATCCCATGAAGGGACAGATATCCCATGAAGGGACAGATATCCCATGAAGGGACAGATATCCCATGAAGGGACAGATATCCCATGAAGGGACCGGTGCATCAAAGATATCCCATGAAGGGACCAGTGCATCAAAGATATCCCATGAAGGGACAGATATCCCATGAAGGGACCAGTGCATCAAAGATATCCCATGAAGGGACCAGTGCATCAAAGATATCCCATGAAGGAACAGATATCCCATGAAGGGACCAGTGCATCAAAGATATCCCATGAAGGGACAGATATCCCATGAAGGGACCAGTTCATCAAAGATATCCCATGAAGGGACCAGTGCATCAAAGATATCCCATAAAGGGACAGATATCCCATGAAGGGACCAGTGCATCAAAGATATCCCATGAAGGGACCAGTGCATCAAAGATATCCCATGAAGAGACCAGTGCATCAAAGATATCCCATGAAGGGACCAGTGCATCAAAGATATCCCATGAAGGGACCGGTGCATCAAAGATATCCCATGAAGGGACCGGTGCATCAAAGATATCCCATGAAGGGACAGATATCCCAAGAAGGGACCAGTGCATCAAAGATATCCCATGAAGGGACAGGTGCATCAAAGATATCCCATGAAGGGACCGGTGCATCAAAGACATCCCATGAAGGGACCAGTGCATCAAAGATATCCCATGAAGGGACAGATATCCCATGAAGGGACAGATATCCCATGAAGGGACCAGTGCATCAAAGATATCCCATGAAGGGACCAGTGCATCAAAGATATCCCATGAAGGGACAGATATCCCATGAAGGGACCGGTGCATCAAAGATATCCCATGAAGGGACAGATATCCCATGAAGGGACCAGTGCATCAAAGATATCCCATGAAGGGACAGATATCCCATGAAGGGACAGATATCCCATGAAGGGACCGGTGCATCAAAGATATCCCATGAAGGGACAGATATCCCATGAAGGGACCAGTGCATCAAAGATATCCCATGAAGGGACCAGTGCATCAAAGATATCCCATGAAGGGACAGATATCCCATGAAGGGACCAGTGCATCAAAGATATCCCATGAAGGGACCAGTGCATCAAAGATATCCCATGAAGGGACAGATATCCCATGAAGGGACCAGTGCATCAAAGATATCCCATCAAGGGACCGATATCCCATGAAGGGACCAGTGCATCAAGGATATCCCATGAAGGGACCAGTGCATCAAAGATATCCCATGAAGGGACCAGTGCATCAAAGATATCCCATGAAGGGACCAGTGCATCAAAGATATCCCATGAAGGGACAGATATCCCATGAAGGGACAGATATCCCATGAAGGGACAGATATCCCATGAAGGGACAGATATCCCATGAAGGGACAGATATCCCATGAAGGGACAGATATCCCATGAAGGGACAGATATCCCATGAAGGGACCAGTGCATCAAAGATATCCCATGAAGGGACCAGTGCATCAAAGATATCCCATAAAGGGACAGATATCCCATGAAGGGACCAGTGCATCAAAGATATCCCATTAAGGGACCAGTGCATCAAAGATATCCCATTAAGGGACCAGTGCATCAAAGATATCCCAGGAAGGGACAGATATCCCGAGAAGGGACCAGTGCATCAAATATATCCCATGAAGGGACCGATGCATCAAAGATATCCCATGAAGGGACCAGTGCATCAAAGATATCCCATGAAGGGACCAGTGCATCAAAGATATCCCATGAAGGGACCAGTGCATCAAAGATATCCCATGAAGGGACCAGTGCATCAAAGATATCCCATGAAGGGACCAGTGCATCAAAGATATCCCATGAAGGGACCAGTGCATCAAAGATATCCCATGAAGAGACCAGTGCATCAAAGATATCCCATGAAGGGACCAGTGCATCAAAGATATCCCATGAAGGGACAGATATCCCATGAAGGGACCAGTGCATCAAAGTTATCCCATGAAGGGACCAGTGCATCAAAGATATCCCATGAAGGGACAGATATCCCATGAAGGGACCAGTGCATCAAAGATATCCGATGAAGGGACCAGTGCATCAAAGATATCCCATGAAGGGACCAGTGCATCAAAGATATCCCATGAAGGGACAGATATCCCATGAAGGGACCAGTGCATCAAAGATATCCCATGAAGGGACCAGTGCATCAAAGATATCCCATGAAGGGACAGATATCCCATGAAGGGACCAGTGCATCAAAGATATCCCATGAAGGGACCGATATCCCATGAAGGGACCAGTGCATCAAAGATATCCCATGAAGGGACCAGTGCATCAAAGATATCCCATGAAGGGACCAGTGCATCAAGGATATCCCATGAAGGGACAGATATCCCATGAAGGGACCAGTGCATTAAAGATATCCCATGAAGGGACAGATATCCCATGAAGGGACCAGTGCATCAAAGATATCCCATGAAGGGACCAGTGCATCAACGATATCCCATAAAGGGACAGATATCCCATGAAGGGACCAGTGCATCAAAGATATTCCATTAAGGGACCAGTGCATCAAAGATATCCCAGGAAGGGACAGATATCCCGAGAAGGGACCAGTGCATCAAATATATCCCATGAAGGGACCGGTGCATCAAAGATATCCCATGAAGGGACCAGTGCATCAAAGATATCCCATGAAGGGACCAGTGCATCAAAGATATCCCATGAAGAGACCAGTGCATCAAAGATATCCCATGAAGAGACCAGTGCATCAAAGAGATCCCATGAACGGACCAGTGCATCAAAGATATCCCATGAAGGGACCAGTGCATCAAAGATATCCCATGAAGGGACCAGTGCATCAAAGATATCCCATGAAGAGACCAGTGCATCAAAGATATCCCATGAAGGGACCAGTGCATCAAAGATATCCCATGAAGGGACAGATATCCCATGAAGGGACCAGTGCATCAAAGATATCCCATGAAGGGACCAGTGCATCAAAGATATCCCATGAAGGGACAGATATCCCATGAAGGGACCAGTGCATCAAAGATATCCGATGAAGGGACCAGTGCATCAAAGATATCCCATGAAGGGACAGATATCCCATGAAGGGACCAGTGCATCAAAGATATCCCATGAAGGGACAGATATCCCATGAAGGGACAGATATCCCATGAAGGGACAGATATCCCATGAAGGGACAGATATCCCATGAAGGGACAGATATCCCATGAAGGGACAGATATCCCATGAAGGGACCGGTGCATCAAAGATATCCCATGAAGGGACCAGTGCATCAAAGATATCCCATGAAGGGACAGATATCCCATGAAGGGACCAGTGCATCAAAGATATCCCATGAAGGGACCAGTGCATCAAAGATATCCCATGAAGGAACAGATATCCCATGAAGGGACCAGTGCATCAAAGATATCCCATGAAGGGACAGATATCCCATGAAGGGACCAGTTCATCAAAGATATCCCATGAAGGGACCAGTGCATCAAAGATATCCCATAAAGGGACAGATATCCCATGAAGGGACCAGTGCATCAAAGATATCCCATGAAGGGACCAGTGCATCAAAGATATCCCATGAAGAGACCAGTGCATCAAAGATATCCCATGAAGGGACCAGTGCATCAAAGATATCCCATGAAGGGACCGGTGCATCAAAGATATCCCATGAAGGGACCGGTGCATCAAAGATATCCCATGAAGGGACAGATATCCCAAGAAGGGACCAGTGCATCAAAGATATCCCATGAAGGCACAGATATCCCATGAAGGGACGGATATCCCATGAAGGGACCCGTGCACCAAAGATATCCCATGAAGGGACCAGTGCATCAAAGATATCCCATGAAGGGACAGATATCCCATGAAGGGACCGGTGCATCAAAGATATCACATGAAGGGACAGATATCCCATGAAGGGACAGATATCCCATGAAGGGACAGATATCCCATGAAGGGACCAGTGCATCAAAGATATCCCATGAAGGGACAGATATCCCATGAAGGGACAGATATCCCATGAAGGGACAGATATCCCATGAAGGGACAGATATCCCATGAAGGGACAGATATCCCATGAAGGGACCAGTGCATCAAAGATATCCCATGAAGGGACCAGTGCATCAAAGATATCCCATAAAGGGACAGATATCCCATGAAGGCACCAGTGCATCAAAGATATCCCATTAAGGGACCAGTGCATCAAAGATATCCCATGAAGAGACCAGTGCATCAAAGATATCCCATGAAGGGACCAGTGCATCAAAGATATCCCATGAAGGGACCAGTGCATCAAAGATATCCCATGAAGGGACCAGTGCATCAAATATATCCCATGAAGGGACAGATATCCCATGAAGGGACCAGTGCATCAAAGATATCCCATGAAGGGACAGATATCCCATGAAGGGACCAGTGCATCAAAGATATCCCATGAAGGGACCAGTGCATCAAAGATATCCCATGAAGGGACAGATATCCCATGAAGGGACAGCTATCCCATGAAGGGACAGATATCCCATGAAGGGAGCAGCGCATCAAAGATATCCCATGAAGGGACAGATATCCCATGAAGGGACAGATATCCCATGAAGGGACCAGTGCATCAAAGATATCCCATGAAGGGACCAGTGCATCAAAGAAATCCCATGAAGGAACAGATATCCCATGAAGGGACCAGTGCATCAAAGATATCCCATGAAGGGACAGATATCCCATGAAGGGACCAGTGCATCAAAGATATCCCATGAAGGGACCAGTGCTTCAAAGATATCCCATGAAGGGACAGATATCCCATGAAGGGACAGATATCCCATGAAGGGACCAGTGCATCAAAGATATCCCATGAAGGGACCAGTGCATCAAAGATATCCCATGAAGGGACAGATATCCCATGAAGGGACCGGTGCATCAAAGATATCCCATGAAGGGACCAGTGCATCAAAGATATCCCATGAAGGGACCAGTGCATCAAAGATATCCCATGAAGGGACCGGTGCATCAAAGATATCCCATGAAGGGACAGATATCCCATGAAGGGACCAGTGCATCAAAGATATCCCATGAAGGGACCGGTGCATCAAAGATATCCCATGAAGGGACCAGTGCATCAAAAATATCCCATGAAGGGACCAGTGCATCAAAGATATCCCATGAAGGGACAGATATCCCATGAAGAGACCAGTGCATCAAATATATCGCATGAAGGGACAGATATCCCATGAAGGGACAGATATCCCATGAAGGGACAGATATCCCATGAAGGGACAGATATCCCATGAAGGGACAGATATCCCATGAAGGGACAGATATCCCATGAAGGGACCGGTGCATCAAAGATATCCCATGAAGGGACCAGTGCATCAAAGATATCCCATGAAGGGACCGGTGCATCAAAGATATCCCATGAAGGGACCGGTGCATCAAAGATATCCCATGAAGGGACCGGTGCATCAAAGATATCCCATGAAGGGACCAGTGCATCAAAGATATCCCATGAAGGGACCAGTGCATCAAAGATATCCCATGAAGGGACAGATATCCCATGAAGGGACCAGTGCATCAAAGATATCCCATGAAGGGACAGATATCCCATGAAGGGACAGATATCCCATGAAGGGACAGATATCCCATGAAGGGACAGATATCCCATGAAGGGACAGATATCCCATGAAGGGACAGATATCCCATGAAGGGACAGATATCCCATGAAGGGACAGATATCCCATGAAGGGACAGATATCCCATGAAGGGACCGGTGCATCAAAGATATCCCATGAAGGGACCAGTGCATCAAAGATATCCCATGAAGGGACTGATATCCCATGAAGGGACCAGTGCATCAAAGATATCCCATGAAGGGACCAGTGCATCAAAGATATCCCATGAAGGAACAGATATCCCATGAAGGGACCAGTGCATCAAAGATATCCCATGAAGGGACAGATATCCCATGAAGGGACCAGTGCATCAAAGATATCCCATGAAGGGACCAGTGCATCAAAGATATCCCATAAAGGGACAGATATCCCATGAAGGGACCAGTGCATCAAAGATATCCCATGAAGGGACCAGTGCATCAAAGATATCCCATGAAGAGACCAGTGCATCAAAGATATCCCATGAAGGGACCAGTGCATCAAAGATATCCCATGAAGGGACCGGTGCATCAAAGATATCCCATGAAGGGACCGGTGCATCAAAGATATCCCATGAAGGGACCGGTGCATCAAAGATATCCCATGAAGGGACCGGTGCATCAAAGATATCCCATGAAGGGACCGGTGCATCAAAGATATCCCATGAAGGGACCGGTGCATCAAAGATATCCCATGAAGGGACAGATATCCCATGAAGGGACCAGTGCACCAAAGATATCCCATGAAGGGACCAGTGCACCAAAGATATCCCATGAAGGGACAGATATCCCATGAAGGGACAGATATCCCATGAAGGGACAGATATCCCATGAAGGACAGATATCCCATGAAGGGACCAGTGCATCAAAGATATCCCCTGAAGGGACCAGTGCATCAAAGATATCCCATGAAGGGACCAGTGCATCAAAGATATCCCATGAAGGGACCAGTGCACCAAAGATATCCCATGAAGGGACCAGTGCATCAAAGATATCCCATGAAGGGACAGATATCCCATGAAGGGACAGATATCCCATGAAGGGACAGATATCCCATGAAGGGACAGATATCCCATGAAGGGACAGATATCCCATGAAGGGACAGATATCCCATGAAGGGACAGATATCCCATGAAGGGACAGATATCCCGTGAAGGGACAGATATCCCGTGAAGGGACAGATATCCCGTGAAGGGACAGATATCCCGTGAAGGGACAGATATCCCGTGAAGGGACAGATATCCCATGAAGGGACAGATATCCCATGAAGGGACAGATATCCCATGAAGGGACAGATATCCCATGAAGGGAGCAGCGCATCAAAGATATCCCATGAAGGGACAGATATCCCATGAAGGGACAGATATCCCATGAAGGGACAGATATCCCATGAAGGGACAGATATCCCATGAAGGGACCGGTGCATCAAAGATATCCCATGAAGGGACAGATATCCCATGAAGGGACAGATATCCCATGAAGGGACAGATATCCCATGAAGGGACAGATATCCCATGAAGGGACAGATATCCCATGAAGGGACAGATATCCCATGAAGGGACAGATATCCCATGAAGGGACAGATATCCCATGAAGGGACCAGTGCATCAAAGATTTCCCATGAAGGGACAGATATCCCATGAAGGGACCAGTGCATCAAAGATATCCCATGAAGGGACAGATATCCCATGAAGGGACCAGTGCATCAAAGATATCCCATGAAGGGACCAGTGCATCAAAGATATCCCATGAAGGGACCAGTGCATCAAAGATATCCCATGAAGGGACAGATATCCCATGAAGGGACCAGTGCATCAAAGATATCCCATGAAGGGACCAGTGCATCAAAGATATCCCATGAAGGGACAGATATCCCATGAAGGGACCGGTGCATCAAAGATATCCCATGAAGGACAGATATCCCATGAAGGGACCAGTGCATCAAAGATATCCCATGAAGGGACAGATATCCCATGAAGGGACCAGTGCATCAAAGATATCCCATGAAGGGACCGGTGCATCAAAGATATCCCATGAAGGGACCAGTGCATCAAAGATATCCCCTGAAGGGACCAGTGCATCAAAGATATCCCCTGAAGGGACCAGTGCATCAAAGATATCCCATGAAGGGACCAGTGCATCAAAGATATCCCATGAAGGGACAGATATCCCATGAAGGGACCAGTGCATCAAAGATATCCCATGAAGGGACCGGTGCATCAAAGATATCCCATGAAGGGACCAGTGCATCAAAGATATCCCATGAAGGGACCAGTGCATCAAAGATATCCCATGAAGGGACCAGTGCATCAAAGATATCCCATGAAGGGACCAGTGCATCAAAGATATCCCATGAAGGGACAGATATCCCATGAAGGGACAGATATCCCATGAAGGGACAGATATCCCATGAAGGGACAGATATCCCATGAAGGGACCGGTGCATCAAAGATATCCCATGAAGGGACAGATATCCCATGAAGGGACCAGTGCATCAAAGATATCCCCATGAAGGGACAGATATCCCATGAAGGGACCAGTGCATCAAAGATATCCCATGAAGGGACCAGTGCATCAAAGATATCCCATGAAGGGACCAGTGCATCAAAGATATCCCATGAAGGGACCAGTGCATCAAAGATATCCCATGAAGGGACCAGTGCATCAAAGATATCCCATGAAGGGACAGATATCCCATGAAGGGACAGATATCCCATGAAGGGACAGATATCCCATGAAGGGACCGGTGCATCAAAGATATCCCATGAAGGGACAGATATCCCATGAAGGGACCAGTGCATCAAAGATATCCCATGAAGGGACAGATATCCCATGAAGGGACCAGTGCATCAAAGATATCCCATGAAGGGACCAGTGCATCAAAGATATCCCATGAAGGGACAGATATCCCATGAAGGGACCAGTGCATCAAAGATATCCAATGAAGGGACCAGTGCATCAAAGATATCCCAGGAAGGGACAGATATCCCATGAAGGGACCAGTGCATCAAATATATCCCATGAAGGGACCGGTGCATCAAAGATATCCCATGAAGGGACCAGTGCATCAAAGATATCCCATGAAGGGACCAGTGCATCAAAGATATCCCATGAAGGGACCAGTGCATCAAAGATATCCCATGAAGGGACCAGTGCATCAAAGATATCCCATGAAGGGACAGATATCCCATGAAGGGACAGATATCCCATGAAGGGACAGATATCCCATGAAGGGACAGATATCCCATGAAGGGACAGATATCCCATGAAGGGACCAGTGCATCAAAGATATCCCATGAAGGGACCAGTGCATCAAAGATATCCCATGAAGGGACCAGTGCATCAAAGATATCCCATGAAGGGACAGATATCCCATGAAGGGACCAGTGCATCAAAGATATCCCATGAAGGGACCAGTGCATCAAAGATATCCCATGAAGGGACAGATATCCCATGAAGAGACCAGTGCATCAAAGATATCCCATGAAGGGACCAGTGCATCAAAGATATCCCATGAAGGGACCAGTGCATCAAAGATATCCCATGAAGGGACAGATATCCCATGAAGGGACCAGTGCATCAAAGATATCCCATGAAGGGACAGATATCCCATGAAGGACAGATATCCCATGAAGGGACCAGTGCATCAAAGATATCCCATGAAGGGACAGATATCCCATGAAGGGACCAGTGCATCAAAGATATCCCATGAAGGGACCGGCGCATCAAAGATATCCCATGAAGGGACCAGTGCATCAAAGATATCCCCTGAAGGGACCAGTGCATCAAAGATATCCCATGAAGGGACCAGTGCATCAAAGATATCCCCTGAAGGGACCAGTGCATCAAAGATATCCCATGAAGGGACCAGTGCATCAAAGATATCCCATGAAGGGACAGATATCCCATGAAGGGACAGATATCCCATGAAGGGACCGGTGCATCAAAGATATCCCCTGAAGGGACCAGTGCATCAAAGATATCCCATGAAGGGACAGATATCCCATGAAGGGACAGATATCCCATGAAGGGACCGGTGCATCAAAGATATCCCATGAAGGGACAGATATCCCCTGAAGGGACCAGTGCATCAAAGATATCCCATGAAGGGACAGATATCCCATGAAGGGACCAGTGCATCAAAGATATCCCATGAAGGGACCAGTGCATCAAAGATATCCCATGAAGGGACCAGTGCATCAAAGATATCCCATGAAGGGACAGATATCCCATGAAGGGACCAGTGCATCAAAGATATCCCATGAAGGGACAGATATCCCATGAAGGGACCAGTGCATCAAAGATATCCCATGAAGGGACAGATATCCCATGAAGGGACCGGTGCATCAAAGATATCCCATGAAGGGACCAGTGCATCAAAGATATCCCATGAAGGGACAGATATCCCATGAAGGGACCAGTGCATCAAAGATATCCCATGAAGGGACAGATATCCCATGAAGGGACAGATATCCCATGAAGGGACAGATATCCCATGAAGGGACCAGTGCATCAAAGATATCCCATGAAGGGACCAGTGCATCAAAGATATCCCATGAAGGGACAGATATCCCATGAAGGGACCAGTGCATCAAAGATATCCGATGAAGGGACCAGTGCATCAAAGATATCCCATGAAGGGACCAGTGCATCAAAGATATCCCATGAAGGGACAGATATCCCATGAAGGGACCAGTGCATCAAAGATATCCCATGAAGGGACCAGTGCATCAAAGATATCCCATGAAGGGACAGATATCCCATGAAGGGACCAGTGCATCAAAGATATCCCATGAAGGGACCGATATCCCATGAAGGGACCAGTGCATCAAAGATATCCCATGAAGGGACCAGTGCATCAAAGATATCCCATGAAGGGACCAGTGCATCAAGGATATCCCATGAAGGGACAGATATCCCATGAAGGGACCAGTGCATTAAAGATATCCCATGAAGGGACAGATATCCCATGAAGGGACCAGTGCATCAAAGATATCCCATGAAGGGACCAGTGCATCAACGATATCCCATAAAGGGACAGATATCCCATGAAGGGACCAGTGCATCAAAGATATTCCATTAAGGGACCAGTGCATCAAAGATATCCCAGGAAGGGACAGATATCCCGAGAAGGGACCAGTGCATCAAATATATCCCATGAAGGGACCGGTGCATCAAAGATATCCCATGAAGGGACCAGTGCATCAAAGATATCCCATGAAGGGACCAGTGCATCAAAGATATCCCATGAAGAGACCAGTGCATCAAAGATATCCCATGAAGAGACCAGTGCATCAAAGAGATCCCATGAAGGGACCAGTGCATCAAAGATATCCCATGAAGGGACCAGTGCATCAAAGATATCCCATGAAGGGACCAGTGCATCAAAGATATCCCATGAAGAGACCAGTGCATCAAAGATATCCCATGAAGGGACCAGTGCATCAAAGATATCCCATGAAGGGACAGATATCTCATTAAGGGACCAGTGCATCAAAGATATCCCATGAAGGGACCAGTGCATCAAAGATATCCCATGAAGGGACAGATATCCCATGAAGGGACCAGTGCATCAAAGATATCCGATGAAGGGACCAGTGCATCAAAGATATCCCATGAAGGGACAGATATCCCATGAAGGGACCAGTGCATCAAAGATATCCCATGAAGGGACAGATATCCCATGAAGGGACAGATATCCCATGAAGGGACAGATATCCCATGAAGGGACAGATATCCCATGAAGGGACAGATATCCCATGAAGGGACAGATATCCCATGAAGGGACAGATATCCCATGAAGGGACCGGTGCATCAAAGATATCCCATGAAGGGACCAGTGCATCAAAGATATCCCATGAAGGGACAGATATCCCATGAAGGGACCAGTGCATCAAAGATATCCCATGAAGGGACCAGTGCATCAAAGATATCCCATGAAGGAACAGATATCCCATGAAGGGACCAGTGCATCAAAGATATCCCATGAAGGGACAGATATCCCATGAAGGGACCAGTTCATCAAAGATATCCCATGAAGGGACCAGTGCATCAAAGATATCCCATAAAGGGACAGATATCCCATGAAGGGACCAGTGCATCAAAGATATCCCATGAAGGGACCAGTGCATCAAAGATATCCCATGAAGAGACCAGTGCATCAAAGATATCCCATGAAGGGACCAGTGCATCAAAGATATCCCATGAAGGGACCGGTGCATCAAAGATATCCCATGAAGGGACCGGTGCATCAAAGATATCCCATGAAGGGACAGATATCCCAAGAAGGGACCAGTGCATCAAAGATATCCCATGAAGGGACAGATATCCCATGAAGGGACGGATATCCCATGAAGGGACCAGTGCACCAAAGATATCCCATGAAGGGACCAGTGCATCAAAGATATCCCATGAAGGGACAGATATCCCATGAAGGGACCGGTGCATCAAAGATATCACATGAAGGGACAGATATCCCATGAAGGGACAGATATCCCATGAAGGGACCAGTGCATCAAAGATATCCCATGAAGGGACAGATATCCCATGAAGGGACAGATATCCCATGAAGGGACAGATATCCCATGAAGGGACAGATATCCCATGAAGGGACAGATATCCCATGAAGGGACCAGTGCATCAAAGATATCCCATGAAGGGACCAGTGCATCAAAGTTATCCCATAAAGGGACAGATATCCCATGAAGGCACCAGTGCATCAAAGATATCCCATTAAGGGACCAGTGCATCAAAGATATCCCATGAAGAGACCAGTGCATCAAAGATATCCCATGAAGGGACCAGTGCATCAAAGATATCCCATGAAGGGACCAGTGCATCAAAGATATCCCATGAAGGGACCAGTGCATCAAATATATCCCATGAAGGGACAGATATCCCATGAAGGGACCAGTGCATCAAAGATATCCCATGAAGGGACAGATATCCCATGAAGGGACCAGTGCATCAAAGATATCCCATGAAGGGACCAGTGCATCAAAGATATCCCATGAAGGGACAGATATCCCATGAAGGGACAGCTATCCCATGAAGGGACAGCTATCCCATGAAGGGACAGATATCCCATGAAGGGAGCAGCGCATCAAAGATATCCCATGAAGGGACAGATATCCCATGAAGGGACAGATATCCCATGAAGGGACCAGTGCATCAAAGATATCCCATGAAGGGACAGATATCCCATGAAGGGACCAGTGCATCAAAGATATCCCATGAAGGGACAGATATCCCATGAAGGGACCAGTGCATCAAAGATATCCCATGAAGGGACAGATATCCCATGAAGGGACAGATATCCCATGAAGGGACAGATATCCCATGAAGGGACCAGTGCATCAAAGATATCCCATGAAGGGACCAGTGCATCAAAGATATCCCATGAAGGGACAGATATCCCATGAAGGGACCGGTGCATCAAAGATATCCCATGAAGGGACCAGTGCATCAAAGATATCCCATGAAGGGACCAGTGCATCAAAGATATCCCATGAAGGGACCGGTGCATCAAAGATATCCCATGAAGGGACAGATATCCCATGAAGGGACCAGTGCATCAAAGATATCCCATGAAGGGACCGGTGCATCAAAGATATCCCATGAAGGGACCAGTGCATCAAAAATATCCCATGAAGGGACCAGTGCATCAAAGATATCCCATGAAGGGACAGATATCCCATGAAGAGACCAGTGCATCAAATATATCGCATGAAGGGACAGATATCCCATGAAGGGACAGATATCCCATGAAGGGACAGATATCCCATGAAGGGACAGATATCCCATGAAGGGACAGATATCCCATGAAGGGACCGGTGCATCAAAGATATCCCATGAAGGGACCAGTGCATCAAAGATATCCCATGAAGGGACCGGTGCATCAAAGATATCCCATGAAGGGACCGGTGCATCAAAGATATCCCATGAAGGGACCGGTGCATCAAAGATATCCCATGAAGGGACCAGTGCATCAAAGATATCCCATGAAGGGACCAGTGCATCAAAGATATCCCATGAAGGGACAGATATCCCATGAAGGGACCAGTGCATCAAAGATATCCCATGAAGGGACAGATATCCCATGAAGGGACAGATATCCCATGAAGGGACAGATATCCCATGAAGGGACAGATATCCCATGAAGGGACAGATATCCCATGAAGGGACAGATATCCCATGAAGGGACAGATATCCCATGAAGGGACCGGTGCATCAAAGATATCCCATGAAGGGACCAGTGCATCAAAGATATCCCATGAAGGGACTGATATCCCATGAAGGGACCAGTGCATCAAAGATATCCCATGAAGGGACCAGTGCATCAAAGATATCCCATGAAGGAACAGATATCCCATGAAGGGACCAGTGCATCAAAGATATCCCATGAAGGGACAGATATCCCATGAAGGGACCAGTGCATCAAAGATATCCCATGAAGGGACCAGTGCATCAAAGATATCCCATAAAGGGACAGATATCCCATGAAGGGACCAGTGCATCAAAGATATCCCATGAAGGGACCAGTGCATCAAAGATATCCCATGAAGAGACCAGTGCATCAAAGATATCCCATGAAGGGACCGGTGCATCAAAGATATCCCATGAAGGGACCGGTGCATCAAAGATATCCCATGAAGGGACCGGTGCATCAAAGATATCCCATGAAGGGACCGGTGCATCAAAGATATCCCATGAAGGGACAGATATCCCATGAAGGGACCAGTGCATCAAAGATATCCCATGAAGGGACAGATATCCCATGAAGGGACAGATATCCCATGAAGGGACAGATATCCCATGAAGGGACGGATATCCCATGAAGGGACCAGTGCACCAAAGATATCCCATGAAGGGACCAGTGCATCAAAGATATCCCATGAAGGGACAGATATCCCATGAAGGACAGATATCCCATGAAGGGACCAGTGCATCAAAGATATCCCCTGAAGGGACCAGTGCATCAAAGATATCCCATGAAGGGACCAGTGCACCAAAGATATCCCATGAAGGGACCAGTGCATCAAAGATATCCCATGAAGGGACAGATATCCCATGAAGGGACAGATATCCCATGAAGGGACAGATATCCCATGAAGGGACAGATATCCCATGAAGGGACAGATATCCCATGAAGGGACAGATATCCCATGAAGGGACAGATATCCCATGAAGGGACAGATATCCCATGAAGGGACAGATATCCCGTGAAGGGACAGATATCCCGTGAAGGGACAGATATCCCGTGAAGGGACAGATATCCCGTGAAGGGACAGATATCCCGTGAAGGGACAGATATCCCGTGAAGGGACAGATATCCCGTGAAGGGACAGATATCCCATGAAGGGACAGATAACCCATGAAGGGAGCAGCGCATCAAAGATATCCCATGAAGGGACAGATATCCCATGAAGGGACAGATATCCCATGAAGGGACAGATATCCCATGAAGGGACAGATATCCCATGAAGGGACCGGTGCATCAAAGATATCCCATGAAGGGACAGATATCCCATGAAGGGACAGATATCCCATGAAGGGACAGATATCCCATGAAGGGACAGATATCCCATGAAGGGACAGATATCCCATGAAGGGACAGATATCCCATGAAGGGACCAGTGCATCAAAGATATCCCATGAAGGGACAGATATCCCATGAAGGGACCAGTGCATCAAAGATATCCCATGAAGGGACAGATATCCCATGAAGGGACCAGTGCATCAAAGATATCCCATGAAGGGACCAGTGCATCAAAGATATCCCATGAAGGGACCAGTGCATCAAAGATATCCCATGAAGGGACAGATATCCCATGAAGGGACCAGTGCATCAAAGATATCCCATGAAGGGACCAGTGCATCAAAGATATCCCATGAAGGGACAGATATCCCATGAAGGGACCGGTGCATCAAAGATATCCCATGAAGGACAGATATCCCATGAAGGGACCAGTGCATCAAAGATATCCCATGAAGGGACAGATATCCCATGAAGGGACCAGTGCATCAAAGATATCCCATGAAGGCACCGGTGCATCAAAGATATCCCATGAAGGGACCAGTGCATCAAAGATATCCCCTGAAGGGACCAGTGCATCAAAGATATCCCCTGAAGGGACCAGTGCATCAAAGATATCCCATGAAGGGACCAGTGCATCAAAGATATCCCATGAAGGGACAGATATCCCATGAAGGGACCAGTGCATCAAAGATATCCCATGAAGGGACCGGTGCATCAAAGATATCCCATGAAGGGACCAGTGCATCAAAGATATCCCATGAAGGGACCAGTGCATCAAAGATATCCCATGAAGGGACCAGTGCATCAAAGATATCCCATGAAGGGACCAGTGCATCAAAGATATCCCATGAAGGGACCAGTGCATCAAAGATATCCCATGAAGGGACAGATATCCCATGAAGGGACAGATATCCCATGAAGGGACAGATATCCCATGAAGGGACAGATATCCCATGAAGGGACCGGTGCATCAAAGATATCCCATGAAGGGACAGATATCCCATGAAGGGACCAGTGCATCAAAGATATCCCCATGAAGGGACAGATATCCCATGAAGGGACCAGTGCATCAAAGATATCCCATGAAGGGACCAGTGCATCAAAGATATCCCATGAAGGGACCAGTGCATCAAAGATATCCCATGAAGGGACCAGTGCATCAAAGATATCCCATGAAGGGACCAGTGCATCAAAGATATCCCATGAAGGGACCAGTGCATCAAAGATATCCCATGAAGGGACAGATATCCCATGAAGGGACAGATATCCCATGAAGGGACAGATATCCCATGAAGGGACCGGTGCATCAAAGATATCCCATGAAGGGACAGATATCCCATGAAGGGACCAGTGCATCAAAGATATCCCATGAAGGGACAGATATCCCATGAAGGGACCAGTGCATCAAAGATATCCCATGAAGGGACCAGTGCATCAAAGATATCCCATGAAGGGACAGATATCCCATGAAGGGACCAGTGCATCAAAGATATCCAATGAAGGGACCAGTGCATCAAAGATATCCCAGGAAGGGAGAGATATCCCCTGAAGGGACCAGTGCATCAAAGATATCCCATGAAGGGACCAGTGCTTCAAATATATCCCATGAAGGGACCGGTGCATCAAAGATATCCCATGAAGGGACCAGTGCATCAAAGATATCCCATGAAGGGACCAGTGCATCAAAGATATCCCATGAAGGGACCAGTGCATCAAAGATATCCCATGAAGGGACCAGTGCACCAAAGATATCCCATGAAGGGACCAGTGCATCAAAGATATCCCATGAAGGGAGAGATATCCCATGAAGGGACCAGTGCATCAAAGATATCCCATGAAGGGACAGATATCCCATGAAGGGACCAGTGCATCAAAGATATCCCATGAAGGGACCAGTGCATCAAAGATATCCCATGAAGGGACAGATATCCCATGAAGGGACAGATATCCCATGAAGGGACCAGTGCATCAAAGATATCCCATGAAGGGACCAGTGCATCAAAGATATCCCATGAAGGGACCAGTGCATCAAAGATATCCCATGAAGGGACAGATATCCCATGAAGGGACCAGTGCATCAAAGATATCCCATGAAGGGACCAGTGCATCAAAGATATCCCATGAAGGGACAGATATCCCATGAAGAGACCAGTGCATCAAAGATATCCCATGAAGGGACCAGTGCATCAAAGATATCCCCTGAAGGGACCAGTGCATCAAAGATATCCCATGAAGGGACCAGTGCATCAAAGATATCCCATGAAGGGACAGATATCCCATGAAGGGACCAGTGCATCAAAGATATCCCATGAAGGGACCGGCGCATCAAAGATATCCCATGAAGGGACCAGTGCATCAAAGATATCCCCTGAAGGGACCAGTGCATCAAAGATATCCCATGAAGGGACCAGTGCATCAAAGATATCCCCTGAAGGGACCAGTGCATCAAAGATATCCCATGAAGGGACCAGTGCATCAAAGATATCCCATGAAGGGACAGATATCCCATGAAGGGACAGATATGCCATGAAGGGACCGGTGCATCAAAGATATCCCCTGAAGGGACCAGTGCATCAAAGATATCCCATGAAGGGACAGATATCCCATGAAGGGACAGATATCCCATGAAGGGACCGGTGCATCAAAGATATCCCATGAAGGGACAGATATCCCCTGAAGGGACCAGTGCATCAAAGATATCCCATGAAGGGACAGATATCCCATGAAGGGACCAGTGCATCAAAGATATCCCATGAAGGGACCAGTGCATCAAAGATATCCCATGAAGGGACCAGTGCATCAAAGATATCCCATGAAGGGACAGATATCCCATGAAGGGACCAGTGCATCAAAGATATCCCATGAAGGGACAGATATCCCATGAAGGGACCAGTGCATCAAAGATATCCCATGAAGGGACAGATATCCCATGAAGGGACCGGTGCATCAAAGATATCCCATGAAGGGACCAGTGCATCAAAGATATCCCATGAAGGGACAGATATCCCATGAAGGGACCAGTGCATCAAAGATATCCCATGAAGGGACAGATATCCCATGAAGGGACAGATATCCCATGAAGGGACAGATATCCCATGAAGGGACAGATATCCCATGAAGGGACCGGTGCATCAAAGATATCCCATGAAGGGACCAGTGCATCAAAGATATCCCATGAAGGGACAGATATCCCATGAAGGGACCAGTGCATCAAAGATATCCCATGAAGGGACCGGTGCATCAAAGATATCCCATGAAGGGACCAGTGCATCAAAGATATCCCATGAAGGGAGAGATATCCCATGAAGGGACCAGTGCATCAAAGATATCCCATGAAGGGACAGATATCCCATGAAGGGACCAGTGCATCAAAGTTATCCAATGAAGGGACCAGTGCATCAAAGATATCCCAGGAAGGGACAGATATCCCATGAAGGGACCAGTGCTTCAAATATATCCCATGAAGGGACCGGTGCATCAAAGATATCCCATGAAGGGACCAGTGCATCAAAGATATCCCATGAAGGGACCAGTGCATCAAAGATATCCCATGAAGGGACCAGTGCATCAAAGATATCCCATGAAGGGACAGATATCCCATGAAGGGACCAGTGCATCAAAGATATCCCATGAAGGGACCAGTGCATCAAAGATATCCCATGAAGGGACAGATATCCCATGAAGGGACCAGTGCATCAAAGATATCCCATGAAGGGACAGATATCCCATTAAGGGACAGATATCCCATGAAGGGACCAGTGCATCAAAGATATCCCAGGAAGGGACAGATATCCCATGAAGGGACCAGTGCTTCAAATATATCCCATGAAGGGACCGGTGCATCAAAGATATCCCATGAAGGGACCAGTGCATCAAAGATATCCCATGAAGGGACCAGTGCATCAAAGATATCCCATGAAGGGACCAGTGCATCAAAGATATCCCATGAAGGGACAGATATCCCATGAAGGGACCAGTGCATCAAAGATATCCCATGAAGGGACCAGTGCATCAAAGATATCCCATGAAGGGACAGATATCCCATGAAGGGACCAGTGCATCAAAGATATCCCATGAAGGGACAGATATCCCATTAAGGGACAGATATCCCATGAAGGGACCAGTGCATCAAAGATATCCCATGAAGGGACAGATATCCCATGAAGGGACCAGTGCATCAAAGATATCCCATGAAGGGACAGATATCCCATGAAGGGACCAGTGCATCAAAGATATCCCATGAAGGGACAGATATCCCATGAAGGGACCAGTGCATCAAAGATATCCCATGAAGGGACCAGTGCATCAAAGATATCCCATGAAGGGACAGATATCCCATGAAGGGACCAGTGCATCAAAGATATCCCATGAAGGAACCGGTGCATCAAAGATATCCCATGAAGGGACCGGTGCATCAAAGATATCCCATGAAGGGACCGGTGCATCAAAGATATCCCATGAAGGGACAGATATCCCATGAAGGGACAGATATCCCATGAAGGGACCAGTGCATCAAAGATATCCCATGAAGGGACAGATATCCCATGAAGGGACCAGTGCATCAAAGATATCCCATTAAGGGACCAGTGCATCAAAGATATCCCATGAAGGGACAGATATCCCATGAAGGGACAGATATCCCATGAAGGGACAGATATCCCATGAAGGGACAGATATCCCATGAAGGGACAGATATCCCATGAAGGGACAGATATCCCATGAAGGGACAGATATCCCATGAAGGGACAGATATCCCATGAAGGGACAGATATCCCATGAAGGGACAGATATCCCATGAAGGGACAGATATCCCATGAAGGGACAGATATCCCATGAAGGGACAGATATCCCATGAAGGGACAGATATCCCATGAAGGGACAGATATCCCATGAAGGACCAGTGCATCAAAGATATCCCATGAAGGGACAGATATCCCATGAAGGGACCAGTGCATCAAAGATATCCCATGAAGGGACCGGCGCATCAAAGATATCCCATGAAGGGACCAGTGCATCAAAGATATCCCCTGAAGGGACCAGTGCATCAAAGATATCCCATGAAGGGACCAGTGCATCAAAGATATCCCCTGAAGGGACCAGTGCATCAAAGATATCCCATGAAGGGACCAGTGCATCAAAGATATCCCATGAAGGGACAGATATCCCATGAAGGGACAGATATGCCATGAAGGGACCGGTGCATCAAAGATATCCCCTGAAGGGACCAGTGCATCAAAGATATCCCATGAAGGGACAGATATCCCATGAAGGGACAGATATCCCATGAAGGGACCGGTGCATCAAAGATATCCCATGAAGGGACAGATATCCCCTGAAGGGACCAGTGCATCAAAGATATCCCATGAAGGGACAGATATCCCATGAAGGGACCAGTGCATCAAAGATATCCCATGAAGGGACCAGTGCATCAAAGATATCCCATGAAGGGACCAGTGCATCAAAGATATCCCATGAAGGGACAGATATCCCATGAAGGGACCAGTGCATCAAAGATATCCCATGAAGGGACAGATATCCCATGAAGGGACCAGTGCATCAAAGATATCCCATGAAGGGACAGATATCCCATGAAGGGACCGGTGCATCAAAGATATCCCATGAAGGGACCAGTGCATCAAAGATATCCCATGAAGGGACAGATATCCCATGAAGGGACCAGTGCATCAAAGATATCCCATGAAGGGACAGATATCCCATGAAGGGACAGATATCCCATGAAGGGACAGATATCCCATGAAGGGACAGATATCCCATGAAGGGACAGATATCCCATGAAGGGACAGATATCCCATGAAGGGACCGGTGCATCAAAGATATCCCATGAAGGGACCAGTGCATCAAAGATATCCCATGAAGGGACAGATATCCCATGAAGGGACCAGTGCATCAAAGATATCCCATGAAGGGACCGGTGCATCAAAGATATCCCATGAAGGAACCAGTGCATCAAAGATATCCCATGAAGGGAGAGATATCCCATGAAGGGACCAGTGCATCAAAGATATCCCATGAAGGGACAGATATCCCATGAAGGGACCAGTGCATCAAAGTTATCCAATGAAGGGACCAGTGCATCAAAGATATCCCAGGAAGGGACAGATATCCCATGAAGGGACCAGTGCTTCAAATATATCCCATGAAGGGACCGGTGCATCAAAGATATCCCATGAAGGGACCAGTGCATCAAAGATATCCCATGAAGGGACCAGTGCATCAAAGATATCCCATGAAGGGACCAGTGCATCAAAGATATCCCATGAAGGGACAGATATCCCATGAAGGGACCAGTGCATCAAAGATATCCCATGAAGGGACCAGTGCATCAAAGATATCCCATGAAGGGACAGATATCCCATGAAGGGACCAGTGCATCAAAGATATCCCATGAAGGGACAGATATCCCATTAAGGGACAGATATCCCATGAAGGGACCAGTGCATCAAAGATATCCCATGAAGGGACAGATATCCCATGAAGGGACCAGTGCATCAAAGATATCCCATGAAGGGACAGATATCCCATGAAGGGACCAGTGCATCAAAGATATCCCATGAAGGGACAGATATCCCATGAAGGGACCAGTGCATCAAAGATATCCCATGAAGGGACAGATATCCCATGAAGGGACCAGTGCATCAAAGATATCCCATGAAGGGACAGATATCCCATGAAGGGACCAGTGCATCAAAGATATCCCATGAAGGAACCGGTGCATCAAAGATATCCCATGAAGGGACCGGTGCATCAAAGATATCCCATGAAGGGACCGGTGCATCAAAGATATCCCATGAAGGGACCGGTGCATCAAAGATATCCCATGAAGGGACCGGTGCATCAAAGATATCCCATGAAGGGACCAGTGCATCAAAGATATCCCATGAAGGGACCAGTGCATCAAAGATATCCCATGAAGGGACCAGTGCATCAAAGATATCCCATGAAGGGACAGATATCCCATGAAGGGACAGATATCCCATGAAGGGACAGATATCCCATGAAGGGACCGGTGCATCAAAGATATCCCATGAAGGGACAGATATCCCATGAAGGGACCAGTGCATCAAAGATATCCCATGAAGGGACAGATATCCCATGAAGGGACCAGTGCATCAAAGATATCCCATGAAGGGACCAGTGCATCAAAGATATCCCATGAAGGGACCAGTGCATCAAAGATATCCCATGAAGGGACAGATATCCCATGAAGGGACCAGTGCATCAAAGATATCCCATGAAGGGACAGATATCCCATGAAGGGACCGGTGCATCAAAGATATCCCATGAAGGGACCAGTGCATCAAAGATATCCCATGAAGGGACAGATATCCCATGAAGGGACCAGTGCATCAAAGATATCCCATGAAGGGACAGATATCCCATGAAGGGACAGATATCCCATGAAGGGACAGATATCCCATGAAGGGACCGGTGCATCAAAGATATCCCATGAAGGGACCAGTGCATCAAAGATATCCCATGAAGGGACAGATATCCCATGAAGGGACCAGTGCATCAAAGATATCCCATGAAGGGACCGGTGCATCAAAGATATCCCATGAAGGGACAGATATCCCATGAAGGGACCAGTGCATCAAAGATATCCCATGAAGGGACAGATATCCCATGAAGGGACCAGTGCATCAAAGTTATCCAATGAAGGGACCAGTGCATCAAAGATATCCCAGGAAGGGACAGATATCCCATGAAGGGACCAGTGCTTCAAATATATCCCATGAAGGGACCGGTGCATCAAAGATATCCCATGAAGGGACCAGTGCATCAAAGATATCCCATGAAGGGACCAGTGCATCAAAGATATCCCATGAAGGGACCAGTGCATCAAAGATATCCCATGAAGGGACCAGTGCATCAAAGATATCCCATGAAGGGACAGATATCCCATGAAGGGACCAGTGCATCAAAGATATCCCATGAAGGGACCAGTGCATCAAAGATATCCCATGAAGGGACAGATATCCCATGAAGGGACCAGTGCATCAAAGATATCCCATGAAGGGACAGATATCCCATGAAGGGACCAGTGCATCAAAGATATCCCATGAAGGGACAGATATCCCATGAAGGGACCAGTGCATCAAAGATATCCCATGAAGGGACAGATATCCCATGAAGGGACCAGTGCATCAAAGATATCCCATGAAGGGACCAGTGCATCAAAGATATCCCATGAAGGGACCAGTGCATCAAAGATATCCCATGAAGGGACAGATATCCCATGAAGGGACCAGTGCATCAAAGATATCCCATGAAGGGACCGGTGCATCAAAGATATCCCATGAAGGGACCAGTGCATCAAAGATATCCCATGAAGGGACCAGTGCATCAAAGATATCCCATGAAGGGACCAGTGCATCAACGATATCCCATAAAGGGACAGATATCCCATGAAGGGACCGGTGCATCAAAGATATCCCATGATGGGACCGGTGCATCAAAGATATCCCATGAAGGGACCGGTGCATCAAAGATATCCCATGAAGGGACCGGTGCATCAAAGATATCCCATGAAGGGACCGGTGCATCAAAGATATCCCATGAAGGGACCGGTGCATCAGAGATATCCCATGAAGGGACCGGTGCATCAAAGATATCCCATGAAGGGACCAGTGCATCAAAGATATCCCATGAAGGGACCAGTGCATCAAAGATATCCCATGAAGGGACAGATATCCCATGAAGGGACAGATATCCCATGAAGGGACAGATATCCCATGAAGGGACAGATATCCCATGAAGGGACAGATATCCCATGAAGGGACAGATATCCCATGAAGGGACAGATATCCCATGAAGGGACAGATATCCCATGAAGGGACAGATATCCCATGAAGGGACCAGTGCATCAAAGATATCCCATGAAGGGACAGATATCCCATGAAGGGACCAGTGCATCAAAGATATCCCATGAAGGGACAGATATCCCATGAAGGGACCAGTGCATCAAAGATATCCCATGAAGGGACAGATATCCCATGAAGGGACCAGGGCATCAAAGATATCCCATGAAGGGACAGATATCCCATGAAGGGACCAGTGCATCAAAGATATCCCATGAAGGGACCAGTGCATCAAAGATATCCCATGAAGGGACAGATATCCCATGAAGGGACAGATATCCCATGAAGGGACCGGTGCATGAAAGATGTCCCATGAAGGGACAGATATCCCATGAAGGGACAGATATCCCATGAAGGGACCGGTGCATCAAAGATATCCCATGAAGGGACAGATATCCCATGAAGGGACCAGTGCATCAAAGATATCCCATGAAGGGACAGATATCCCATGAAGGGACCAGTGCATCAAAGATATCCCATGAAGGGACAGATATCCCATTAAGGGACCAGTGCATCAAAGATATCCCATGAAGGGACCAGTGCATCAAAGATATCCCATGAAGGGACCAGTGCATCAAAGATATCCCATGAAGGGACCAGTGCATCAAAGATATCCCATGAAGGGACCAGTGCATCAAAGATATCCCATGAAGGGACAGATATCCCATGAAGGGACCAGTGCATCAAAGATATCCCATGAAGGGACCAGTGCATCAAAGATATCCCATGAAGGGACCAGTGCATCAAAGATATCCCATGAAGGGACAGATATCCCATCAAGGGACCAGTGCATCAAAGATGTCCCATGAAGGGACAGATATCCCATTAAGGGACAGATATCCCATGAAGGGACCAGTGCATCAAAGATATCCCATTAAGGGACAGATATCCCATGAAGGGACCAGTGCATCAAAGATATCCCATGAAGGGACAGATATCCCATGAAGGGACCAGTGCATCAAAGATATCCCATGAAGGGACCAGTGCATCAAAGATATCCCATGAAGGGACCAGTGCATCAAAGATATCCCATGAAGGGACAGATATCCCATGAAGGGACCGGTGCGTCAAAGATATCCCATGAAGGGACCAGTGCATTAAAGATATCCCCTGAAGGGACCAGTGCATCAAAGATATCCCATGAAGGGACCGGTGCATCAAAGATATCCCATGAAGGGACCGGTGCATCAAAGATATCCCATGAAGGGACCAGTGCATCAAAGATATCCCATGAAGGGACCAGTGCATCAAAGATATCCCATGAAGGGACAGATATCCCATGAAGGGACCAGTGCATCAAAGATATCCCATGAAGGGACAGATATCCCATGAAGGGACAGATATCCCATGAAGGGACAGATATCCCATGAAGGGACAGATATCCCATGAAGGGACAGATATCCCATGAAGGGACAGATATCCCATGAAGGGACAGATATCCCATGAAGGGACCGGTGCATCAAAGATATCCCATGAAGGGACCGGTGCATCAAAGATATCCCATGAAGGGACCGGTGCATCAAAGATATCCCATGAAGGGACCGGTGCATCAAAGATATCCCATGAAGGGACCGGTGCATCAAAGATATCCCATGAAGGGACCAGTGCATCAAAGATATCCCATGAAGGGACCAGTGCATCAAAGATATCCCATGAAGGGACAGATATCCCATGAAGGGACCAGTGCATCAAAGATATCCCATGAAGGGACAGATATCCCATGAAGGGACAGATATCCCATGAAGGGACAGATATCCCATGAAGGGACAGATATCCCATGAAGGGACAGATATCCCATGAAGGGACAGATATCCCATGAAGGGACAGATATCCCATGAAGGGACAGATATCCCATGAAGGGACAGATATCCCATGAAGGGACAGATATCCCATGAAGGGACCGGTGCATCAAAGATATCCCATGAAGGGACCAGTGCATCAAAGATATCCCATGAAGGGACTGATATCCCATGAAGGGACCAGTGCATCAAAGATATCCCATGAAGGGACCAGTGCATCAAAGATATCCCATGAAGGAACAGATATCCCATGAAGGGACCAGTGCATCAAAGATATCCCATGAAGGGACAGATATCCCATGAAGGGACCAGTGCATCAAAGATATCCCATGAAGGGACCAGTGCATCAAAGATATCCCATAAAGGGACAGATATCCCATGAAGGGACCAGTGCATCAAAGATATCCCATGAAGGGACCAGTGCATCAAAGATATCCCATGAAGAGACCAGTGCATCAAAGATATCCCATGAAGGGACCGGTGCATCAAAGATATCCCATGAAGGGACCGGTGCATCAAAGATATCCCATGAAGGGACCGGTGCATCAAAGATATCCCATGAAGGGACAGATATCCCATGAAGGGACCAGTGCATCAAAGATATCCCATGAAGGGACAGATATCCCATGAAGGGACAGATATCCCATGAAGGGACGGATATCCCATGAAGGGACCAGTGCACCAAAGATATCCCATGAAGGGACCAGTGCATCAAAGATATCCCATGAAGGGACAGATATCCCATGAAGGGACAGATATCCCATGAAGGGACAGATATCCCATGAAGGGACAGATATCCCATGAAGGGACAGATATCCCATGAAGGGACAGATATCCCATGAAGGGACAGATATCCCATGAAGGACAGATATCCCATGAAGGGACCAGTGCATCAAAGATATCCCCTGAAGGGACCAGTGCATCAAAGATATCCCATGAAGGGACCAGTGCACCAAAGATATCCCATGAAGGGACCGATATCCCATGAAGGGACAGATATCCCATGAAGGGACAGATATCCCATGAAGGGACAGATATCCCATGAAGGGACAGATATCCCATGAAGGGACAGATATCCCATGAAGGGACAGATATCCCATGAAGGGACAGATATCCCGTGAAGGGACAGATATCCCGTGAAGGGACAGATATCCCGTGAAGGGACAGATATCCCGTGAAGGGACAGATATCCCGTGAAGGGACAGATATCCCGTGAAGGGACAGATATCCCGTGAAGGGACAGATATCCCGTGAAGGGACAGATATCCCGTGAAGGGACAGATATCCCGTGAAGGGACAGATATCCCGTGAAGGGACAGATATCCCGTGAAGGGACAGATATCCCGTGAAGGGACAGATATCCCGTGAAGGGACAGATATCCCATGAAGGGACAGATATCCCATGAAGGGAGCAGCGCATCAAAGATATCCCATGAAGGGACAGATATCCCATGAAGGGACAGATATCCCATGAAGGGACAGATATCCCATGAAGGGACAGATATCCCATGAAGGGACCGGTGCATCAAAGATATCCCATGAAGGGACAGATATCCCATGAAGGGACAGATATCCCATGAAGGGACAGATATCCCATGAAGGGACAGATATCCCATGAAGGGACAGATATCCCATGAAGGGACCAGTGCATCAAAGATATCCCATGAAGGGACAGATATCCCATGAAGGGACCAGTGCATCAAAGATATCCCATGAAGGGACAGATATCCCATGAAGGGACCAGTGCATCAAAGATATCCCATGAAGGGACCAGTGCATCAAAGATATCCCATGAAGGGACCAGTGCATCAAAGATATCCCATGAAGGGACAGATATCCCATGAAGGGACCAGTGCATCAAAGATATCCCATGAAGGGACCAGTGCATCAAAGATATCCCATGAAGGGACAGATATCCCATGAAGGGACCGGTGCATCAAAGATATCCCATGAAGGACAGATATCCCATGAAGGGACCAGTGCATCAAAGATATCCCATGAAGGGACAGATATCCCATGAAGGGACCAGTGCATCAAAGATCTCCCATGAAGGGACCGGTGCATCAAAGATATCCCATGAAGGGACCAGTGCATCAAAGATATCCCCTGAAGGGACCAGTGCATCAAAGATATCCCCTGAAGGGACCAGTGCATCAAAGATATCCCATGAAGGGACCAGTGCATCAAAGATATCCCATGAAGGGACAGATATCCCATGAAGGGACCAGTGCATCAAAGATATCCCATGAAGGGACCGGTGCATCAAAGATATCCCATGAAGGGACCAGTGCATCAAAGATATCCCATGAAGGGACCAGTGCATCAAAGATATCCCATGAAGGGACCAGTGCATCAAAGATATCCCATGAAGGGACCAGTGCATCAAAGATATCCCATGAAGGGACAGATATCCCATGAAGGGACAGATATCCCATGAAGGGACAGATATCCCATGAAGGGACAGATATCCCATGAAGGGACCGGTGCATCAAAGATATCCCATGAAGGGACAGATATCCCATGAAGGGACCAGTGCATCAAAGATATCCCATGAAGGGACCAGTGCATCAAAGATATCCCATGAAGGGACCAGTGCATCAAAGATATCCCATGAAGGGACCAGTGCATCAAAGATATCCCATGAAGGGACCAGTGCATCAAAGATATCCCATGAAGGGACCAGTGCATCAAAGATATCCCATGAAGGGACAGATATCCCATGAAGGGACAGATATCCCATGAAGGGACAGATATCCCATGAAGGGACCGGTGCATCAAAGATATCCCATGAAGGGACAGATATCCCATGAAGGGACCAGTGCATCAAAGATATCCCATGAAGGGACAGATATCCCATGAAGGGACCAGTGCATCAAAGATATCCCATGAAGGGACCAGTGCATCAAAGATATCCCATGAAGGGACAGATATCCCATGAAGGGACCAGTGCATCAAAGATATCCAATGAAGGGACCAGTGCATCAAAGATATCCCAGGAAGGGACAGATATCCCATGAAGGGACCAGTGCATCAAATATATCCCATGAAGGGACCGGTGCATCAAAGATATCCCATGAAGGGACCAGTGCATCAAAGATATCCCATGAAGGGACCAGTGCATCAAAGATATCCCATGAAGGGACCAGTGCATCAAAGATATCCCATGAAGGGACCAGTGCATCAAAGATATCCCATGAAGGGACAGATATCCCATGAAGGGACAGATATCCCATGAAGGGACCAGTGCATCAAAGATATCCCATGAAGGGACCAGTGCATCAAAGATATCCCATGAAGGGACCAGTGCATCAAAGATATCCCATGAAGGGACAGATATCCCATGAAGGGACCAGTGCATCAAAGATATCCCATGAAGGGACCAGTGCATCAAAGATATCCCATGAAGGGACAGATATCCCATGAAGAGACCAGTGCATCAAAGATATCCCATGAAGGGACCAGTGCATCAAAGATATCCCATGAAGGGACCAGTGCATCAAAGATATCCCATGAAGGGACAGATATCCCATGAAGGGACCAGTGCATCAAAGATATCCCATGAAGGGACAGATATCCCATGAAGGACAGATATCCCATGAAGGGACCAGTGCATCAAAGATATCCCATGAAGGGACAGATATCCCATGAAGGGACAGATATCCCATGAAGGGACAGATATCCCATGAAGGACAGATATCCCATGAAGGGACCAGTGCATCAAAGATATCCCATGAAGGGACCGGCGCATCAAAGATATCCCATGAAGGGACCAGTGCATCAAAGATATCCCCTGAAGGGACCAGTGCATCAAAGATATCCCATGAAGGGACCAGTGCATCAAAGATATCCCCTGAAGGGACCAGTGCATCAAAGATATCCCATGAAGGGACCAGTGCATCAAAGATATCCCATGAAGGGACAGATATCCCATGAAGGGACAGATATGCCATGAAGGGACCGGTGCATCAAAGATATCCCCTGAAGGGACCAGTGCATCAAAGATATCCCATGAAGGGACAGATATCCCATGAAGGGACAGATATCCCATGAAGGGACCGGTGCATCAAAGATATCCCATGAAGGGACAGATATCCCCTGAAGGGACCAGTGCATCAAAGATATCCCATGAAGGGACAGATATCCCATGAAGGGACCAGTGCATCAAAGATATCCCATGAAGGGACCAGTGCATCAAAGATATCCCATGAAGGGACCAGTGCATCAAAGATATCCCATGAAGGGACAGATATCCCATGAAGGGACCAGTGCATCAAAGATATCCCATGAAGGGACAGATATCCCATGAAGGGACCAGTGCATCAAAGATATCCCATGAAGGGACAGATATCCCATGAAGGGACCGGTGCATCAAAGATATCCCATGAAGGGACCAGTGCATCAAAGATATCCCATGAAGGGACAGATATCCCATGAAGGGACCAGTGCATCAAAGATATCCCATGAAGGGACAGATATCCCATGAAGGGACAGATATCCCATGAAGGGACAGATATCCCATGAAGGGACAGATATCCCATGAAGGGACCGGTGCATCAAAGATATCCCATGAAGGGACCAGTGCATCAAAGATATCCCATGAAGGGACAGATATCCCATGAAGGGACCAGTGCATCAAAGATATCCCATGAAGGGACCGGTGCATCAAAGATATCCCATGAAGGGACCAGTGCATCAAAGATATCCCATGAAGGGAGAGATATCCCATGAAGGGACCAGTGCATCAAAGATATCCCATGAAGGGACAGATATCCCATGAAGGGACCAGTGCATCAAAGTTATCCAATGAAGGGACCAGTGCATCAAAGATATCCCAGGAAGGGACAGATATCCCATGAAGGGACCAGTGCTTCAAATATATCCCATGAAGGGACCGGTGCATCAAAGATATCCCATGAAGGGACCAGTGCATCAAAGATATCACATGAAGGGACCAGTGCATCAAAGATATCCCATGAAGGGACCAGTGCATCAAAGATATCCCATGAAGGGACAGATATCCCATGAAGGGACCAGTGCATCAAAGATATCCCATGAAGGGACCAGTGCATCAAAGATATCCCATGAAGGGACAGATATCCCATTAAGGGACAGATATCCCATGAAGGGACCAGTGCATCAAAGATATCCCAGGAAGGGACAGATATCCCATGAAGGGACCAGTGCTTCAAATATATCCCATGAAGGGACCGGTGCATCAAAGATATCCCATGAAGGGACCAGTGCATCAAAGATATCCCATGAAGGGACCAGTGCATCAAAGATATCCCATGAAGGGACCAGTGCATCAAAGATATCCCATGAAGGGACAGATATCCCATGAAGGGACCAGTGCATCAAAGATATCCCATGAAGGGACCAGTGCATCAAAGATATCCCATGAAGGGACAGATATCCCATGAAGGGACCAGTGCATCAAAGATATCCCATGAAGGGACAGATATCCCATTAAGGGACAGATATCCCATGAAGGGACCAGTGCATCAAAGATATCCCATGAAGGGACAGATATCCCATGAAGGGACCAGTGCATCAAAGATATCCCATGAAGGGACAGATATCCCATGAAGGGACCAGTGCATCAAAGATATCCCATGAAGGGACCAGTGCATCAAAGATATCCCATGAAGGGACAGATATCCCATGAAGGGACCAGTGCATCAAAGATATCCCATGAAGGAACCGGTGCATCAAAGATATCCCATGAAGGGACTGGTGCATCAAAGATATCCCATGAAGGGACCGGTGCATCAAAGATATCCCATGAAGGGACCGGTGCATCAAAGATATCCCATGAAGGGACCGGTGCATCAAAGATATCCCATGAAGGGACAGATATCCCATGAAGGGACAGATATCCCATGAAGGGACAGATATCCCATGAAGGGACAGATATCCCATGAAGGGACAGATATCCCATGAAGGGACAGATATCCCATGAAGGGACCAGTGCATCAAAGATATCCCACGAAGGGACCAGTGCATCAAAGATATCCCATAAAGGGACAGATATCCCATGAAGGGACCAGTGCATCAAAGATATCCCATTAAGGGACCAGTGCATCAAAGATATCCCATGAAGAGACCAGTGCATCAAAGATATCCCATGAAGGGACCAGTGCATCAAAGATATCCCATGAAGGGACCAGTGCATCAAAGATATCCCATGAAGGGACCAGTGCATCAAATATATCCCATGAAGGGACAGATATCCCATGAAGGGACCAGTGCATCAAAGATATCCCATGAAGGGACAGATATCCCATGAAGGGACCAGTGCATCAAAGATATCCCATGAAGGGACCAGTGCATCAAAGATATCCCATGAAGGGACAGATATCCCATGAAGGGACAGATATCCCATGAAGGGACAGATATCCCATGAAGGGAGCAGCGCATCAAAGATATCCCATGAAGGGACAGATATCCCATGAAGGGACAGATATCCCATGAAGGGACCAGTGCATCAAAGATATCCCATGAAGGGACAGATATCCCATGAAGGGACCAGTGCATCAAAGATATCCCATGAAGGGACCAGTGCTTCAAAGATATCCCATGAAGGGACAGATATCCCATGAAGGGACAGATATCCCATGAAGGGACCAGTGCATCAAAGATATCCCATGAAGGGACCAGTGCATCAAAGATATCCCATGAAGGGAGAGATATCCCATGAAGGGACCGGTGCATCAAAGATATCCCATGAAGGGACCAGTGCATCACAGATATCCCATGAAGGGACCAGTGCATCAAAGATATCCCATGAAGGGACCGGTGCATCAAAGATATCCCATGAAGGGACAGATATCCCATGAAGGGACCAGTGCATCAAAGATATCCCATGAAGGGACCGGTGCATCAAAGATATCCCATGAAGGGACCAGTGCATCAAAAATATCCCATGAAGGGACCAGTGCATCAAAGATATCCCATGAAGGGACAGATATCCCATGAAGAGACCAGTGCATCAAATATATCGCATGAAGGGACAGATATCCCATGAAGGGACAGATATCCCATGAAGGGACAGATATCCCATGAAGGGACAGATATCCCATGAAGGGACCGGTGCATCAAAGATATCCCATGAAGGGACCGGTGCATCAAAGATATCCCATGAAGGGACCGGTGCATCAAAGATATCCCATGAAGGGACCGGTGCATCAAAGATATCCCATGAAGGGACCGGTGCATCAAAGATATCCCATGAAGGGACCGGTGCATCAAAGATATCCCATGAAGGGACCAGTGCATCAAAGATATCCCATGAAGGGACAGATATCCCATGAAGGGACCAGTGCATCAAAGATATCCCATGAAGGGACAGATATCCCATGAAGGGACAGATATCCCATGAAGGGACAGATATCCCATGAAGGGACAGATATCCCATGAAGGGACAGATATCCCATGAAGGGACAGATATCCCATGAAGGGACAGATATCCCATGAAGGGACAGATATCCCATGAAGGGACAGATATCCCATGAAGGGACCGGTGCATCAAAGATATCCCATGAAGGGACCAGTGCATCAAAGATATCCCATGAAGGTACTGATATCCCATGAAGGGACCAGTGCATCAAAGATATCCCATGAAGGGACCAGTGCATCAAAGATATCCCATGAAGGAACAGATATCCCATGAAGGGACCAGTGCATCAAAGATATCCCATGAAGGGACAGATATCCCATGAAGGGACCAGTGCATCAAAGATATCCCATGAAGGGACCAGTGCATCAAAGATATCCCATAAAGGGACAGATATCCCATGAAGGGACCAGTGCATCAAAGATATCCCATGAAGGGACCAGTGCATCAAAGATATCCCATGAAGAGACCAGTGCATCAAAGATATCCCATGAAGGGACCGGTGCATCAAAGATATCCCATGAAGGTACCGGTGCATCAAAGATATCCCATGAAGGGACCGGTGCATCAAAGATATCCCATGAAGGGACAGATATCCCATGAAGGGACCAGTGCATCAAAGATATCCCATGAAGGGACAGATATCCCATGAAGGGACCAGTGCATCAAAGATATCCCATGAAGGGACAGATATCCCATGAAGGGACAGATATCCCATGAAGGGACGGATATCCCATGAAGGGACCAGTGCACCAAAGATATCCCATGAAGGGACCAGTGCATCAAAGATATCCCATGAAGGGACAGATATCCCATGAAGGGACCGGTGCATCAAAGATATCCCATGAAGGGACAGATATCCCATGAAGGGACAGATATCCCATGAAGGGACAGATATCCCATGAAGGGACAGATATCCCATGAAGGGACAGATATCCCATGAAGGGACAGATATCCCATGAAGGGACAGATATCCCATGAAGGGACAGATATCCCATGAAGGGACAGATATCCCATGAAGGGACAGATATCCCATGAAGGGACAGATATCCCATGAAGGGACAGATATCCCATGAAGGGACAGATATCCCATGAAGGGACAGATATCCCATGAAGGGACAGATATCCCATGAAGGGACAGATATCCCATGAAGGGAGCAGCGCATCAAAGATATCCCATGAAGGGACAGATATCCCATGAAGGGACAGATATCCCATGAAGGGACAGATATCCCATGAAGGGACAGATATCCCATGAAGGGACCGGTGCATCAAAGATATCCCATGAAGGGACAGATATCCCATGAAGGGACAGATATCCCATGAAGGGACAGATATCCCATGAAGGGACCGGTGCATCAAAGATATCCCATGAAGGGACAGATATCCCATGAAGGGACCAGTGCATCAAAGATATCCCATGAAGGGACAGATATCCCATGAAGGGACCAGTGCATCAAAGATATCCCATGAAGGGACCAGTGCATCAAAGATATCCCATGAAGGGACCAGTGCATCAAAGATATCCCATGAAGGGACCAGTGCATCAAAGATATCCCATGAAGGGACCAGTGCATCAAAGATATCCCATGAAGGGACAGATATCCCATGAAGGGACAGATATCCCATGAAGGGACCGGTGCATCAAAGATATCCCATGAAGGACAGATATCCCATGAAGGGACCGGTGCATCAAAGATATCCCATGAAGGGACCAGTGCATCAAAGATATCCCATGAAGGGACTGATATCCCATGAAGGGACCAGTGCATCAAAGATATCCCATGAAGGGACCAGTGCATCAAAGATATCCCATGAAGGAACAGATATCCCATGAAGGGACCAGTGCATCAAAGATATCCCATGAAGGGACAGATATCCCATGAAGGGACCAGTGCATCAAAGATATCCCATGAAGGGACCAGTGCATCAAAGATATCCCATAAAGGGACAGATATCCCATGAAGGGACCAGTGCATCAAAGATATCCCATGAAGGGACCAGTGCATCAAAGATATCCCATGAAGAGACCAGTGCATCAAAGATATCCCATGAAGGGACCAGTGCATCAAAGATATCCCATGAAGGGACCGGTGCATCAAAGATATCCCATGAAGGGACCGGTGCATCAAAGATATCCCATGAAGGGACAGATATCCCATGAAGGGACCAGTGCATCAAAGATATCCCATGAAGGGACAGATATCCCATGAAGGGACGGATATCCCATGAAGGGACCAGTGCACCAAAGATATCCCATGAAGGGACCAGTGCATCAAAGATATCCCATGAAGGGACAGATATCCCATGAAGGGACCGGTGCATCAAAGATATCCCATGAAGGGACAGATATCCCAAGAAGGGACCAGTGCATCAAAGATATCCCATGAAGGGACAGATATCCCATGAAGGGACCAGTGCATCAAAGATATCCCATGAAGGGACAGATATCCCATGAAGGGACCAGTGCATCAAAGATATCCCATAAAGGGACCAGTGCATCAAAGATATCCCATGAAGGGACAGATATCCCATGAAGGGACCAGTGCATCAAAGATATCCCACGAAGGGACAGATATCCCAAGAAGGGACCAGTGCATCAAAGATATCCCATGAAGGGACAGATATCCCATGAAGGGACCAGTGCATCAAAGATATCCCATGAAGGGACCAGTGCATCAAAGATATCCCATGAAGGGACCAGTGCATCAAAGATATCCCATGAAGGGACAGATATCCCATGAAGGGACCAGTGCATCAAAGATATCCCATGAAGGGACAGATATCCCATGAAGGGACCAGTGCATCAAAGATATCCCATGAAGGGACAGATATCCCATGAAGGGACCAGTGCATCAAAGATATCCCATGAAGGGACCAGTGCATCAAAGATATCCCATGAAGGGACAGATATCCCATGAAGGGACCAGTGCATCAAAGATATCCCATGAAGGGACCGGTGCATCAAAGATATCCCATGAAGGGACCAGTGCATCAAAGATATCCCATGAAGGGACCAGTGCATCAAAGATATCCCATGAAGGGACCAGTGCATCAAAGATATCCCATGAAGGGACAGATATCCCATGAAGGGACCAGTGCATCAAAGATATCCCACGAAGGGACAGATATCCCAAGAAGGGACCAGTGCATCAAAGATATCCCATGAAGGGACAGATATCCCATGAAGGGACCAGTGCATCAAAGATATCCCATGAAGGGACCAGTGCATCAAAGATATCCCATGAAGGGACCAGTGCATCAAAGATATCCCATGAAGGGACAGATATCCCATGAAGGGACCAGTGCATCAAAGATATCCCATGAAGGGACCAGTGCATCAAAGATATCCCATGAAGGGACAGATATCCCATGAAGGGACCAGTGCATCAAAGATATCCCATGAAGGGACCAGTGCATCAAAGATATCCCATGAAGGGACAGATATCCCATGAAGGGACCGGTGCATCAAAGATATCCCATGAAGGGACCAGTGCATCAAAGATATCCCATGAAGGGACAGATATCCCATGAAGGGACCAGTGCATCAAAGATATCCCATGAAGGGACCAGTGCATCAAAGATATCCCATGAAGGGACCAGTGCATCAAAGATATCCCATGAAGGGACAGATATCCCATGAAGGGACAGATATCCCATGAAGGGACCAGTGCATCAAAGATATCCCATGAAGGGACCAGTGCTTCAAAGATATCCCATGAAGGGACAGATATCCCATGAAGGGACCAGTGCATCAAAGATATCCCATGAAGGGACCAGTGCATCAAAGATATCCCATGAAGGGACAGATATCCCATGAAGGGACCAGTGCATCAAAGATATCCCATGAAGGGACAGATATCCCATGAAGGGACCGGTGCATCAAAGATATCCCATGAAGGGACCAGTGCATCAAAGATATCCCATGAAGGGACCAGTGCATCAAAGATATCCCATGAAGGGACAGATATCCCATGAAGGGACCAGTGCATCATAGATATCCCATGAAGGGACAGGTGCATCAAAGATATCCCATGAAGGGACCGGTGCATCAAAGACATCCCATGAAGGGACCAGTGCATCAAAGATATCCCATGAAGGGACAGATATCCCATGAAGGGACAGATATCCCATGAAGGGACCAGTGCATCAAAGATATCCCATGAAGGGACCAGTGCATCAAAGATATCCCATGAAGGGACAGATATCCCATGAAGGGACCGGTGCATCAAAGATATCCCATGAAGGGACAGATATCCCATGAAGGGACCAGTGCATCAAAGATATCCCATGAAGGGACAGATATCCCATGAAGGGACAGATATCCCATGAAGGGACCGGTGCATCAAAGATATCCCATGAAGGGACAGATATCCCATGAAGGGACCAGTGCATCAAAGATATCCCATGAAGGGACCAGTGCATCAAAGATATCCCATGAAGGGACAGATATCCCATGAAGGGACCAGTGCATCAAAGATATCCCATGAAGGGACCAGTGCATCAAAGATATCCCATGAAGGGACAGATATCCCATGAAGGGACCAGTGCATCAAAGATATCCCATCAAGGGACCGATATCCCATGAAGGGACCAGTGCATCAAGGATATCCCATGAAGGGACCAGTGCATCAAAGATATCCCATGAAGGGACCAGTGCATCAAAGATATCCCATGAAGGGACCAGTGCATCAAAGATATCCCATGAAGGGACAGATATCCCATGAAGGGACAGATATCCCATGAAGGGACAGATATCCCATGAAGGGACAGATATCCCATGAAGGGACAGATATCCCATGAAGGGACAGATATCCCATGAAGGGACAGATATCCCATGAAGGGACCAGTGCATCAAAGATATCCCATGAAGGGACCAGTGCATCAAAGATATCCCATAAAGGGACAGATATCCCATGAAGGGACCAGTGCATCAAAGATATCCCATTAAGGGACCAGTGCATCAAAGATATCCCATTAAGGGACCAGTGCATCAAAGATATCCCAGGAAGGGACAGATATCCCGAGAAGGGACCAGTGCATCAAATATATCCCATGAAGGGACCGATGCATCAAAGATATCCCATGAAGGGACCAGTGCATCAAAGATATCCCATGAAGGGACGAGTGCATCAAAGATATCCCATGAAGGGACCAGTGCATCAAAGATATCCCATGAAGGGACCAGTGCATCAAAGATATCCCATGAAGGGACCAGTGCATCAAAGATATCCCATGAAGGGACCAGTGCATCAAAGATATCCCATGAAGAGACCAGTGCATCAAAGATATCCCATGAAGGGACCAGTGCATCAAAGATATCCCATGAAGGGACAGATATCCCATGAAGGGACCAGTGCATCAAAGTTATCCCATGAAGGGACCAGTGCATCAAAGATATCCCATGAAGGGACAGATATCCCATGAAGGGACCAGTGCATCAAAGATATCCAATGAAGGGACCAGTGCATCAAAGATATCCCATGAAGGGACCAGTGCATCAAAGATATCCCATGAAGGGACAGATATCCCATGAAGGGACCAGTGCATCAAAGATATCCCATGAAGGGACCAGTGCATCAAAGATATCCCATGAAGGGACAGATATCCCATGAAGGGACCAGTGCATCAAAGATATCCCATGAAGGGACCGATATCCCATGAAGGGACCAGTGCATCAAAGATATCCCATGAAGGGACCAGTGCATCAAAGATATCCCATGAAGGGACCAGTGCATCAAGGATATCCCATGAAGGGACAGATATCCCATGAAGGGACCAGTGCATTAAAGATATCCCATGAAGGGACAGATATCCCATGAAGGGACCAGTGCATCAAAGATATCCCATGAAGGGACCAGTGCATCAACGATATCCCATAAAGGGACAGATATCCCATGAAGGGACCAGTGCATCAAAGATATTCCATTAAGGGACCAGTGCATCAAAGATATCCCAGGAAGGGACAGATATCCCGAGAAGGGACCAGTGCATCAAATATATCCCATGAAGGGACCGGTGCATCAAAGATATCCCATGAAGGGACCAGTGCATCAAAGATATCCCATGAAGGGACCAGTGCATCAAAGATATCCCATGAAGAGACCAGTGCATCAAAGATATCCCATGAAGAGACCAGTGCATCAAAGAGATCCCATGAAGGGACCAGTGCATCAAAGATATCCCATGAAGGGACCAGTGCATCAAAGATATCCCATGAAGGGACCAGTGCATCAAAGATATCCCATGAAGAGACCAGTGCATCAAAGATATCCCATGAAGGGACCAGTGCATCAAAGATATCCCATGAAGGGACAGATATCCCATGAAGGGACCAGTGCATCAAAGATATCCCATGAAGGGACCAGTGCATCAAAGATATCCCATGAAGGGACAGATATCCCATGAAGGGACCAGTGCATCAAAGATATCCGATGAAGGGACCAGTGCATCAAAGATATCCCATGAAGGGACAGATATCCCATGAAGGGACCAGTGCATCAAAGATATCCCATGAAGGGACAGATATCCCATGAAGGGACAGATATCCCATGAAGGGACAGATATCCCATGAAGGGACAGATATCCCATGAAGGGACAGATATCCCATGAAGGGACAGATATCCCATGAAGGGACCGGTGCATCAAAGATATCCCATGAAGGGACCAGTGCATCAAAGATATCCCATGAAGGGACAGATATCCCATGAAGGGACCAGTGCATCAAAGATATCCCATGAAGGGACCAGTGCATCAAAGATATCCCATGAAGGAACAGATATCCCATGAAGGGACCAGTGCATCAAAGATATCCCATGAAGGGACAGATATCCCATGAAGGGACCAGTTCATCAAAGATATCCCATGAAGGGACCAGTGCATCAAAGATATCCCATAAAGGGACAGATATCCCATGAAGGGACCAGTGCATCAAAGATATCCCATGAAGGGACCAGTGCATCAAAGATATCCCATGAAGAGACCAGTGCATCAAAGATATCCCATGAAGGGACCAGTGCATCAAAGATATCCCATGAAGGGACCGGTGCATCAAAGATATCCCATGAAGGGACCGGTGCATCAAAGATATCCCATGAAGGGACAGATATCCCAAGAAGGGACCAGTGCATCAAAGATATCCCATGAAGGGACAGGTGCATCAAAGATATCCCATGAAGGGACCGGTGCATCAAAGACATCCCATGAAGGGACCAGTGCATCAAAGATATCCCATGAAGGGACAGATATCCCATGAAGGGACAGATATCCCATGAAGGGACCAGTGCATCAAAGATATCCCATGAAGGGACCAGTGCATCAAAGATATCCCATGAAGGGACAGATATCCCATGAAGGGACCGGTGCATCAAAGATATCCCATGAAGGGACAGATATCCCATGAAGGGACCAGTGCATCAAAGATATCCCATGAAGGGACAGATATCCCATGAAGGGACAGATATCCCATGAAGGGACCGGTGCATCAAAGATATCCCATGAAGGGACAGATATCCCATGAAGGGACCAGTGCATCAAAGATATCCCATGAAGGGACCAGTGCATCAAAGATATCCCATGAAGGGACAGATATCCCATGAAGGGACCAGTGCATCAAAGATATCCCATGAAGGGACCAGTGCATCAAAGATATCCCATGAAGGGACAGATATCCCATGAAGGGACCAGTGCATCAAAGATATCCCATCAAGGGACCGATATCCCATGAAGGGACCAGTGCATCAAGGATATCCCATGAAGGGACCAGTGCATCAAAGATATCCCATGAAGGGACCAGTGCATCAAAGATATCCCATGAAGGGACCAGTGCATCAAAGATATCCCATGAAGGGACAGATATCCCATGAAGGGACAGATATCCCATGAAGGGACAGATATCCCATGAAGGGACAGATATCCCATGAAGGGACAGATATCCCATGAAGGGACAGATATCCCATGAAGGGACAGATATCCCATGAAGGGACCAGTGCATCAAAGATATCCCATGAAGGGACCAGTGCATCAAAGATATCCCATAAAGGGACAGATATCCCATGAAGGGACCAGTGCATCAAAGATATCCCATTAAGGGACCAGTGCATCAAAGATATCCCATTAAGGGACCAGTGCATCAAAGATATCCCAGGAAGGGACAGATATCCCGAGAAGGGACCAGTGCATCAAATATATCCCATGAAGGGACCGATGCATCAAAGATATCCCATGAAGGGACCAGTGCATCAAAGATATCCCATGAAGGGACCAGTGCATCAAAGATATCCCATGAAGGGACCAGTGCATCAAAGATATCCCATGAAGGGACCAGTGCATCAAAGATATCCCATGAAGGGACCAGTGCATCAAAGATATCCCATGAAGGGACCAGTGCATCAAAGATATCCCATGAAGAGACCAGTGCATCAAAGATATCCCATGAAGGGACCAGTGCATCAAAGATATCCCATGAAGGGACAGATATCCCATGAAGGGACCAGTGCATCAAAGTTATCCCATGAAGGGACCAGTGCATCAAAGATATCCCATGAAGGGACAGATATCCCATGAAGGGACCAGTGCATCAAAGATATCCGATGAAGGGACCAGTGCATCAAAGATATCCCATGAAGGGACCAGTGCATCAAAGATATCCCATGAAGGGACAGATATCCCATGAAGGGACCAGTGCATCAAAGATATCCCATGAAGGGACCAGTGCATCAAAGATATCCCATGAAGGGACAGATATCCCATGAAGGGACCAGTGCATCAAAGATATCCCATGAAGGGACCGATATCCCATGAAGGGACCAGTGCATCAAAGATATCCCATGAAGGGACCAGTGCATCAAAGATATCCCATGAAGGGACCAGTGCATCAAGGATATCCCATGAAGGGACAGATATCCCATGAAGGGACCAGTGCATTAAAGATATCCCATGAAGGGACAGATATCCCATGAAGGGACCAGTGCATCAAAGATATCCCATGAAGGGACCAGTGCATCAACGATATCCCATAAAGGGACAGATATCCCATGAAGGGACCAGTGCATCAAAGATATTCCATTAAGGGACCAGTGCATCAAAGATATCCCAGGAAGGGACAGATATCCCGAGAAGGGACCAGTGCATCAAATATATCCCATGAAGGGACCGGTGCATCAAAGATATCCCATGAAGGGACCAGTGCATCAAAGATATCCCATGAAGGGACCAGTGCATCAAAGATATCCCATGAAGAGACCAGTGCATCAAAGATATCCCATGAAGAGACCAGTGCATCAAAGAGATCCCATGAACGGACCAGTGCATCAAAGATATCCCATGAAGGGACCAGTGCATCAAAGATATCCCATGAAGGGACCAGTGCATCAAAGATATCCCATGAAGAGACCAGTGCATCAAAGATATCCCATGAAGGGACCAGTGCATCAAAGATATCCCATGAAGGGACAGATATCCCATGAAGGGACCAGTGCATCAAAGATATCCCATGAAGGGACCAGTGCATCAAAGATATCCCATGAAGGGACAGATATCCCATGAAGGGACCAGTGCATCAAAGATATCCGATGAAGGGACCAGTGCATCAAAGATATCCCATGAAGGGACAGATATCCCATGAAGGGACCAGTGCATCAAAGATATCCCATGAAGGGACAGATATCCCATGAAGGGACAGATATCCCATGAAGGGACAGATATCCCATGAAGGGACAGATATCCCATGAAGGGACAGATATCCCATGAAGGGACAGATATCCCATGAAGGGACCGGTGCATCAAAGATATCCCATGAAGGGACCAGTGCATCAAAGATATCCCATGAAGGGACAGATATCCCATGAAGGGACCAGTGCATCAAAGATATCCCATGAAGGGACCAGTGCATCAAAGATATCCCATGAAGGAACAGATATCCCATGAAGGGACCAGTGCATCAAAGATATCCCATGAAGGGACAGATATCCCATGAAGGGACCAGTTCATCAAAGATATCCCATGAAGGGACCAGTGCATCAAAGATATCCCATAAAGGGACAGATATCCCATGAAGGGACCAGTGCATCAAAGATATCCCATGAAGGGACCAGTGCATCAAAGATATCCCATGAAGAGACCAGTGCATCAAAGATATCCCATGAAGGGACCAGTGCATCAAAGATATCCCATGAAGGGACCGGTGCATCAAAGATATCCCATGAAGGGACCGGTGCATCAAAGATATCCCATGAAGGGACAGATATCCCAAGAAGGGACCAGTGCATCAAAGATATCCCATGAAGGCACAGATATCCCATGAAGGGACGGATATCCCATGAAGGGACCCGTGCACCAAAGATATCCCATGAAGGGACCAGTGCATCAAAGATATCCCATGAAGGGACAGATATCCCATGAAGGGACCGGTGCATCAAAGATATCACATGAAGGGACAGATATCCCATGAAGGGACAGATATCCCATGAAGGGACAGATATCCCATGAAGGGACCAGTGCATCAAAGATATCCCATGAAGGGACAGATATCCCATGAAGGGACAGATATCCCATGAAGGGACAGATATCCCATGAAGGGACAGATATCCCATGAAGGGACAGATATCCCATGAAGGGACCAGTGCATCAAAGATATCCCATGAAGGGACCAGTGCATCAAAGATATCCCATAAAGGGACAGATATCCCATGAAGGCACCAGTGCATCAAAGATATCCCATTAAGGGACCAGTGCATCAAAGATATCCCATGAAGAGACCAGTGCATCAAAGATATCCCATGAAGGGACCAGTGCATCAAAGATATCCCATGAAGGGACCAGTGCATCAAAGATATCCCATGAAGGGACCAGTGCATCAAATATATCCCATGAAGGGACAGATATCCCATGAAGGGACCAGTGCATCAAAGATATCCCATGAAGGGACAGATATCCCATGAAGGGACCAGTGCATCAAAGATATCCCATGAAGGGACCAGTGCATCAAAGATATCCCATGAAGGGACAGATATCCCATGAAGGGACAGCTATCCCATGAAGGGACAGATATCCCATGAAGGGAGCAGCGCATCAAAGATATCCCATGAAGGGACAGATATCCCATGAAGGGACAGATATCCCATGAAGGGACCAGTGCATCAAAGATATCCCATGAAGGGACCAGTGCATCAAAGAAATCCCATGAAGGAACAGATATCCCATGAAGGGACCAGTGCATCAAAGATATCCCATGAAGGGACAGATATCCCATGAAGGGACCAGTGCATCAAAGATATCCCATGAAGGGACCAGTGCTTCAAAGATATCCCATGAAGGGACAGATATCCCATGAAGGGACAGATATCCCATGAAGGGACCAGTGCATCAAAGATATCCCATGAAGGGACCAGTGCATCAAAGATATCCCATGAAGGGACAGATATCCCATGAAGGGACCGGTGCATCAAAGATATCCCATGAAGGGACCAGTGCATCAAAGATATCCCATGAAGGGACCAGTGCATCAAAGATATCCCATGAAGGGACCGGTGCATCAAAGATATCCCATGAAGGGACAGATATCCCATGAAGGGACCAGTGCATCAAAGATATCCCATGAAGGGACCGGTGCATCAAAGATATCCCATGAAGGGACCAGTGCATCAAAAATATCCCATGAAGGGACCAGTGCATCAAAGATATCCCATGAAGGGACAGATATCCCATGAAGAGACCAGTGCATCAAATATATCGCATGAAGGGACAGATATCCCATGAAGGGACAGATATCCCATGAAGGGACAGATATCCCATGAAGGGACAGATATCCCATGAAGGGACAGATATCCCATGAAGGGACAGATATCCCATGAAGGGACCGGTGCATCAAAGATATCCCATGAAGGGACCAGTGCATCAAAGATATCCCATGAAGGGACCGGTGCATCAAAGATATCCCATGAAGGGACCGGTGCATCAAAGATATCCCATGAAGGGACCGGTGCATCAAAGATATCCCATGAAGGGACCAGTGCATCAAAGATATCCCATGAAGGGACCAGTGCATCAAAGATATCCCATGAAGGGACAGATATCCCATGAAGGGACCAGTGCATCAAAGATATCCCATGAAGGGACAGATATCCCATGAAGGGACAGATATCCCATGAAGGGACAGATATCCCATGAAGGGACAGATATCCCATGAAGGGACAGATATCCCATGAAGGGACAGATATCCCATGAAGGGACAGATATCCCATGAAGGGACAGATATCCCATGAAGGGACAGATATCCCATGAAGGGACCGGTGCATCAAAGATATCCCATGAAGGGACCAGTGCATCAAAGATATCCCATGAAGGGACTGATATCCCATGAAGGGACCAGTGCATCAAAGATATCCCATGAAGGGACCAGTGCATCAAAGATATCCCATGAAGGAACAGATATCCCATGAAGGGACCAGTGCATCAAAGATATCCCATGAAGGGACAGATATCCCATGAAGGGACCAGTGCATCAAAGATATCCCATGAAGGGACCAGTGCATCAAAGATATCCCATAAAGGGACAGATATCCCATGAAGGGACCAGTGCATCAAAGATATCCCATGAAGGGACCAGTGCATCAAAGATATCCCATGAAGAGACCAGTGCATCAAAGATATCCCATGAAGGGACCAGTGCATCAAAGATATCCCATGAAGGGACCGGTGCATCAAAGATATCCCATGAAGGGACCGGTGCATCAAAGATATCCCATGAAGGGACCGGTGCATCAAAGATATCCCATGAAGGGACCGGTGCATCAAAGATATCCCATGAAGGGACCGGTGCATCAAAGATATCCCATGAAGGGACCGGTGCATCAAAGATATCCCATGAAGGGACAGATATCCCATGAAGGGACCAGTGCACCAAAGATATCCCATGAAGGGACCAGTGCACCAAAGATATCCCATGAAGGGACAGATATCCCATGAAGGGACAGATATCCCATGAAGGGACAGATATCCCATGAAGGACAGATATCCCATGAAGGGACCAGTGCATCAAAGATATCCCCTGAAGGGACCAGTGCATCAAAGATATCCCATGAAGGGACCAGTGCATCAAAGATATCCCATGAAGGGACCAGTGCACCAAAGATATCCCATGAAGGGACCAGTGCATCAAAGATATCCCATGAAGGGACAGATATCCCATGAAGGGACAGATATCCCATGAAGGGACAGATATCCCATGAAGGGACAGATATCCCATGAAGGGACAGATATCCCATGAAGGGACAGATATCCCATGAAGGGACAGATATCCCATGAAGGGACAGATATCCCGTGAAGGGACAGATATCCCGTGAAGGGACAGATATCCCGTGAAGGGACAGATATCCCGTGAAGGGACAGATATCCCGTGAAGGGACAGATATCCCATGAAGGGACAGATATCCCATGAAGGGACAGATATCCCATGAAGGGACAGATATCCCATGAAGGGAGCAGCGCATCAAAGATATCCCATGAAGGGACAGATATCCCATGAAGGGACAGATATCCCATGAAGGGACAGATATCCCATGAAGGGACAGATATCCCATGAAGGGACCGGTGCATCAAAGATATCCCATGAAGGGACAGATATCCCATGAAGGGACAGATATCCCATGAAGGGACAGATATCCCATGAAGGGACAGATATCCCATGAAGGGACAGATATCCCATGAAGGGACAGATATCCCATGAAGGGACAGATATCCCATGAAGGGACAGATATCCCATGAAGGGACCAGTGCATCAAAGATTTCCCATGAAGGGACAGATATCCCATGAAGGGACCAGTGCATCAAAGATATCCCATGAAGGGACAGATATCCCATGAAGGGACCAGTGCATCAAAGATATCCCATGAAGGGACCAGTGCATCAAAGATATCCCATGAAGGGACCAGTGCATCAAAGATATCCCATGAAGGGACAGATATCCCATGAAGGGACCAGTGCATCAAAGATATCCCATGAAGGGACCAGTGCATCAAAGATATCCCATGAAGGGACAGATATCCCATGAAGGGACCGGTGCATCAAAGATATCCCATGAAGGACAGATATCCCATGAAGGGACCAGTGCATCAAAGATATCCCATGAAGGGACAGATATCCCATGAAGGGACCAGTGCATCAAAGATATCCCATGAAGGGACCGGTGCATCAAAGATATCCCATGAAGGGACCAGTGCATCAAAGATATCCCCTGAAGGGACCAGTGCATCAAAGATATCCCCTGAAGGGACCAGTGCATCAAAGATATCCCATGAAGGGACCAGTGCATCAAAGATATCCCATGAAGGGACAGATATCCCATGAAGGGACCAGTGCATCAAAGATATCCCATGAAGGGACCGGTGCATCAAAGATATCCCATGAAGGGACCAGTGCATCAAAGATATCCCATGAAGGGACCAGTGCATCAAAGATATCCCATGAAGGGACCAGTGCATCAAAGATATCCCATGAAGGGACCAGTGCATCAAAGATATCCCATGAAGGGACAGATATCCCATGAAGGGACAGATATCCCATGAAGGGACAGATATCCCATGAAGGGACAGATATCCCATGAAGGGACCGGTGCATCAAAGATATCCCATGAAGGGACAGATATCCCATGAAGGGACCAGTGCATCAAAGATATCCCCATGAAGGGACAGATATCCCATGAAGGGACCAGTGCATCAAAGATATCCCATGAAGGGACCAGTGCATCAAAGATATCCCATGAAGGGACCAGTGCATCAAAGATATCCCATGAAGGGACCAGTGCATCAAAGATATCCCATGAAGGGACCAGTGCATCAAAGATATCCCATGAAGGGACAGATATCCCATGAAGGGACAGATATCCCATGAAGGGACAGATATCCCATGAAGGGACCGGTGCATCAAAGATATCCCATGAAGGGACAGATATCCCATGAAGGGACCAGTGCATCAAAGATATCCCATGAAGGGACAGATATCCCATGAAGGGACCAGTGCATCAAAGATATCCCATGAAGGGACCAGTGCATCAAAGATATCCCATGAAGGGACAGATATCCCATGAAGGGACCAGTGCATCAAAGATATCCAATGAAGGGACCAGTGCATCAAAGATATCCCAGGAAGGGACAGATATCCCATGAAGGGACCAGTGCATCAAATATATCCCATGAAGGGACCGGTGCATCAAAGATATCCCATGAAGGGACCAGTGCATCAAAGATATCCCATGAAGGGACCAGTGCATCAAAGATATCCCATGAAGGGACCAGTGCATCAAAGATATCCCATGAAGGGACCAGTGCATCAAAGATATCCCATGAAGGGACAGATATCCCATGAAGGGACAGATATCCCATGAAGGGACAGATATCCCATGAAGGGACAGATATCCCATGAAGGGACAGATATCCCATGAAGGGACCAGTGCATCAAAGATATCCCATGAAGGGACCAGTGCATCAAAGATATCCCATGAAGGGACCAGTGCATCAAAGATATCCCATGAAGGGACAGATATCCCATGAAGGGACCAGTGCATCAAAGATATCCCATGAAGGGACCAGTGCATCAAAGATATCCCATGAAGGGACAGATATCCCATGAAGAGACCAGTGCATCAAAGATATCCCATGAAGGGACCAGTGCATCAAAGATATCCCATGAAGGGACCAGTGCATCAAAGATATCCCATGAAGGGACAGATATCCCATGAAGGGACCAGTGCATCAAAGATATCCCATGAAGGGACAGATATCCCATGAAGGACAGATATCCCATGAAGGGACCAGTGCATCAAAGATATCCCATGAAGGGACAGATATCCCATGAAGGGACCAGTGCATCAAAGATATCCCATGAAGGGACCGGCGCATCAAAGATATCCCATGAAGGGACCAGTGCATCAAAGATATCCCCTGAAGGGACCAGTGCATCAAAGATATCCCATGAAGGGACCAGTGCATCAAAGATATCCCCTGAAGGGACCAGTGCATCAAAGATATCCCATGAAGGGACCAGTGCATCAAAGATATCCCATGAAGGGACAGATATCCCATGAAGGGACAGATATCCCATGAAGGGACCGGTGCATCAAAGATATCCCCTGAAGGGACCAGTGCATCAAAGATATCCCATGAAGGGACAGATATCCCATGAAGGGACAGATATCCCATGAAGGGACCGGTGCATCAAAGATATCCCATGAAGGGACAGATATCCCCTGAAGGGACCAGTGCATCAAAGATATCCCATGAAGGGACAGATATCCCATGAAGGGACCAGTGCATCAAAGATATCCCATGAAGGGACCAGTGCATCAAAGATATCCCATGAAGGGACCAGTGCATCAAAGATATCCCATGAAGGGACAGATATCCCATGAAGGGACCAGTGCATCAAAGATATCCCATGAAGGGACAGATATCCCATGAAGGGACCAGTGCATCAAAGATATCCCATGAAGGGACAGATATCCCATGAAGGGACCGGTGCATCAAAGATATCCCATGAAGGGACCAGTGCATCAAAGATATCCCATGAAGGGACAGATATCCCATGAAGGGACCAGTGCATCAAAGATATCCCATGAAGGGACAGATATCCCATGAAGGGACAGATATCCCATGAAGGGACAGATATCCCATGAAGGGACCAGTGCATCAAAGATATCCCATGAAGGGACCAGTGCATCAAAGATATCCCATGAAGGGACAGATATCCCATGAAGGGACCAGTGCATCAAAGATATCCGATGAAGGGACCAGTGCATCAAAGATATCCCATGAAGGGACCAGTGCATCAAAGATATCCCATGAAGGGACAGATATCCCATGAAGGGACCAGTGCATCAAAGATATCCCATGAAGGGACCAGTGCATCAAAGATATCCCATGAAGGGACAGATATCCCATGAAGGGACCAGTGCATCAAAGATATCCCATGAAGGGACCGATATCCCATGAAGGGACCAGTGCATCAAAGATATCCCATGAAGGGACCAGTGCATCAAAGATATCCCATGAAGGGACCAGTGCATCAAGGATATCCCATGAAGGGACAGATATCCCATGAAGGGACCAGTGCATTAAAGATATCCCATGAAGGGACAGATATCCCATGAAGGGACCAGTGCATCAAAGATATCCCATGAAGGGACCAGTGCATCAACGATATCCCATAAAGGGACAGATATCCCATGAAGGGACCAGTGCATCAAAGATATTCCATTAAGGGACCAGTGCATCAAAGATATCCCAGGAAGGGACAGATATCCCGAGAAGGGACCAGTGCATCAAATATATCCCATGAAGGGACCGGTGCATCAAAGATATCCCATGAAGGGACCAGTGCATCAAAGATATCCCATGAAGGGACCAGTGCATCAAAGATATCCCATGAAGAGACCAGTGCATCAAAGATATCCCATGAAGAGACCAGTGCATCAAAGAGATCCCATGAAGGGACCAGTGCATCAAAGATATCCCATGAAGGGACCAGTGCATCAAAGATATCCCATGAAGGGACCAGTGCATCAAAGATATCCCATGAAGAGACCAGTGCATCAAAGATATCCCATGAAGGGACCAGTGCATCAAAGATATCCCATGAAGGGACAGATATCTCATTAAGGGACCAGTGCATCAAAGATATCCCATGAAGGGACCAGTGCATCAAAGATATCCCATGAAGGGACAGATATCCCATGAAGGGACCAGTGCATCAAAGATATCCGATGAAGGGACCAGTGCATCAAAGATATCCCATGAAGGGACAGATATCCCATGAAGGGACCAGTGCATCAAAGATATCCCATGAAGGGACAGATATCCCATGAAGGGACAGATATCCCATGAAGGGACAGATATCCCATGAAGGGACAGATATCCCATGAAGGGACAGATATCCCATGAAGGGACAGATATCCCATGAAGGGACAGATATCCCATGAAGGGACCGGTGCATCAAAGATATCCCATGAAGGGACCAGTGCATCAAAGATATCCCATGAAGGGACAGATATCCCATGAAGGGACCAGTGCATCAAAGATATCCCATGAAGGGACCAGTGCATCAAAGATATCCCATGAAGGAACAGATATCCCATGAAGGGACCAGTGCATCAAAGATATCCCATGAAGGGACAGATATCCCATGAAGGGACCAGTTCATCAAAGATATCCCATGAAGGGACCAGTGCATCAAAGATATCCCATAAAGGGACAGATATCCCATGAAGGGACCAGTGCATCAAAGATATCCCATGAAGGGACCAGTGCATCAAAGATATCCCATGAAGAGACCAGTGCATCAAAGATATCCCATGAAGGGACCAGTGCATCAAAGATATCCCATGAAGGGACCGGTGCATCAAAGATATCCCATGAAGGGACCGGTGCATCAAAGATATCCCATGAAGGGACAGATATCCCAAGAAGGGACCAGTGCATCAAAGATATCCCATGAAGGGACAGATATCCCATGAAGGGACGGATATCCCATGAAGGGACCAGTGCACCAAAGATATCCCATGAAGGGACCAGTGCATCAAAGATATCCCATGAAGGGACAGATATCCCATGAAGGGACCGGTGCATCAAAGATATCACATGAAGGGACAGATATCCCATGAAGGGACAGATATCCCATGAAGGGACCAGTGCATCAAAGATATCCCATGAAGGGACAGATATCCCATGAAGGGACAGATATCCCATGAAGGGACAGATATCCCATGAAGGGACAGATATCCCATGAAGGGACAGATATCCCATGAAGGGACCAGTGCATCAAAGATATCCCATGAAGGGACCAGTGCATCAAAGTTATCCCATAAAGGGACAGATATCCCATGAAGGCACCAGTGCATCAAAGATATCCCATTAAGGGACCAGTGCATCAAAGATATCCCATGAAGAGACCAGTGCATCAAAGATATCCCATGAAGGGACCAGTGCATCAAAGATATCCCATGAAGGGACCAGTGCATCAAAGATATCCCATGAAGGGACCAGTGCATCAAATATATCCCATGAAGGGACAGATATCCCATGAAGGGACCAGTGCATCAAAGATATCCCATGAAGGGACAGATATCCCATGAAGGGACCAGTGCATCAAAGATATCCCATGAAGGGACCAGTGCATCAAAGATATCCCATGAAGGGACAGATATCCCATGAAGGGACAGCTATCCCATGAAGGGACAGCTATCCCATGAAGGGACAGATATCCCATGAAGGGAGCAGCGCATCAAAGATATCCCATGAAGGGACAGATATCCCATGAAGGGACAGATATCCCATGAAGGGACCAGTGCATCAAAGATATCCCATGAAGGGACAGATATCCCATGAAGGGACCAGTGCATCAAAGATATCCCATGAAGGGACAGATATCCCATGAAGGGACCAGTGCATCAAAGATATCCCATGAAGGGACAGATATCCCATGAAGGGACAGATATCCCATGAAGGGACAGATATCCCATGAAGGGACCAGTGCATCAAAGATATCCCATGAAGGGACCAGTGCATCAAAGATATCCCATGAAGGGACAGATATCCCATGAAGGGACCGGTGCATCAAAGATATCCCATGAAGGGACCAGTGCATCAAAGATATCCCATGAAGGGACCAGTGCATCAAAGATATCCCATGAAGGGACCGGTGCATCAAAGATATCCCATGAAGGGACAGATATCCCATGAAGGGACCAGTGCATCAAAGATATCCCATGAAGGGACCGGTGCATCAAAGATATCCCATGAAGGGACCAGTGCATCAAAAATATCCCATGAAGGGACCAGTGCATCAAAGATATCCCATGAAGGGACAGATATCCCATGAAGAGACCAGTGCATCAAATATATCGCATGAAGGGACAGATATCCCATGAAGGGACAGATATCCCATGAAGGGACAGATATCCCATGAAGGGACAGATATCCCATGAAGGGACAGATATCCCATGAAGGGACCGGTGCATCAAAGATATCCCATGAAGGGACCAGTGCATCAAAGATATCCCATGAAGGGACCGGTGCATCAAAGATATCCCATGAAGGGACCGGTGCATCAAAGATATCCCATGAAGGGACCGGTGCATCAAAGATATCCCATGAAGGGACCAGTGCATCAAAGATATCCCATGAAGGGACCAGTGCATCAAAGATATCCCATGAAGGGACAGATATCCCATGAAGGGACCAGTGCATCAAAGATATCCCATGAAGGGACAGATATCCCATGAAGGGACAGATATCCCATGAAGGGACAGATATCCCATGAAGGGACAGATATCCCATGAAGGGACAGATATCCCATGAAGGGACAGATATCCCATGAAGGGACAGATATCCCATGAAGGGACCGGTGCATCAAAGATATCCCATGAAGGGACCAGTGCATCAAAGATATCCCATGAAGGGACTGATATCCCATGAAGGGACCAGTGCATCAAAGATATCCCATGAAGGGACCAGTGCATCAAAGATATCCCATGAAGGAACAGATATCCCATGAAGGGACCAGTGCATCAAAGATATCCCATGAAGGGACAGATATCCCATGAAGGGACCAGTGCATCAAAGATATCCCATGAAGGGACCAGTGCATCAAAGATATCCCATAAAGGGACAGATATCCCATGAAGGGACCAGTGCATCAAAGATATCCCATGAAGGGACCAGTGCATCAAAGATATCCCATGAAGAGACCAGTGCATCAAAGATATCCCATGAAGGGACCGGTGCATCAAAGATATCCCATGAAGGGACCGGTGCATCAAAGATATCCCATGAAGGGACCGGTGCATCAAAGATATCCCATGAAGGGACCGGTGCATCAAAGATATCCCATGAAGGGACAGATATCCCATGAAGGGACCAGTGCATCAAAGATATCCCATGAAGGGACAGATATCCCATGAAGGGACAGATATCCCATGAAGGGACAGATATCCCATGAAGGGACGGATATCCCATGAAGGGACCAGTGCACCAAAGATATCCCATGAAGGGACCAGTGCATCAAAGATATCCCATGAAGGGACAGATATCCCATGAAGGACAGATATCCCATGAAGGGACCAGTGCATCAAAGATATCCCCTGAAGGGACCAGTGCATCAAAGATATCCCATGAAGGGACCAGTGCACCAAAGATATCCCATGAAGGGACCAGTGCATCAAAGATATCCCATGAAGGGACAGATATCCCATGAAGGGACAGATATCCCATGAAGGGACAGATATCCCATGAAGGGACAGATATCCCATGAAGGGACAGATATCCCATGAAGGGACAGATATCCCATGAAGGGACAGATATCCCATGAAGGGACAGATATCCCATGAAGGGACAGATATCCCGTGAAGGGACAGATATCCCGTGAAGGGACAGATATCCCGTGAAGGGACAGATATCCCGTGAAGGGACAGATATCCCGTGAAGGGACAGATATCCCGTGAAGGGACAGATATCCCGTGAAGGGACAGATATCCCGTGAAGGGACAGATATCCCATGAAGGGACAGATAACCCATGAAGGGAGCAGCGCATCAAAGATATCCCATGAAGGGACAGATATCCCATGAAGGGACAGATATCCCATGAAGGGACAGATATCCCATGAAGGGACAGATATCCCATGAAGGGACCGGTGCATCAAAGATATCCCATGAAGGGACAGATATCCCATGAAGGGACAGATATCCCATGAAGGGACAGATATCCCATGAAGGGACAGATATCCCATGAAGGGACAGATATCCCATGAAGGGACAGATATCCCATGAAGGGACCAGTGCATCAAAGATATCCCATGAAGGGACAGATATCCCATGAAGGGACCAGTGCATCAAAGATATCCCATGAAGGGACAGATATCCCATGAAGGGACCAGTGCATCAAAGATATCCCATGAAGGGACCAGTGCATCAAAGATATCCCATGAAGGGACCAGTGCATCAAAGATATCCCATGAAGGGACAGATATCCCATGAAGGGACCAGTGCATCAAAGATATCCCATGAAGGGACCAGTGCATCAAAGATATCCCATGAAGGGACAGATATCCCATGAAGGGACCGGTGCATCAAAGATATCCCATGAAGGACAGATATCCCATGAAGGGACCAGTGCATCAAAGATATCCCATGAAGGGACAGATATCCCATGAAGGGACCAGTGCATCAAAGATATCCCATGAAGGCACCGGTGCATCAAAGATATCCCATGAAGGGACCAGTGCATCAAAGATATCCCCTGAAGGGACCAGTGCATCAAAGATATCCCCTGAAGGGACCAGTGCATCAAAGATATCCCATGAAGGGACCAGTGCATCAAAGATATCCCATGAAGGGACAGATATCCCATGAAGGGACCAGTGCATCAAAGATATCCCATGAAGGGACCGGTGCATCAAAGATATCCCATGAAGGGACCAGTGCATCAAAGATATCCCATGAAGGGACCAGTGCATCAAAGATATCCCATGAAGGGACCAGTGCATCAAAGATATCCCATGAAGGGACCAGTGCATCAAAGATATCCCATGAAGGGACCAGTGCATCAAAGATATCCCATGAAGGGACAGATATCCCATGAAGGGACAGATATCCCATGAAGGGACAGATATCCCATGAAGGGACAGATATCCCATGAAGGGACCGGTGCATCAAAGATATCCCATGAAGGGACAGATATCCCATGAAGGGACCAGTGCATCAAAGATATCCCCATGAAGGGACAGATATCCCATGAAGGGACCAGTGCATCAAAGATATCCCATGAAGGGACCAGTGCATCAAAGATATCCCATGAAGGGACCAGTGCATCAAAGATATCCCATGAAGGGACCAGTGCATCAAAGATATCCCATGAAGGGACCAGTGCATCAAAGATATCCCATGAAGGGACCAGTGCATCAAAGATATCCCATGAAGGGACAGATATCCCATGAAGGGACAGATATCCCATGAAGGGACAGATATCCCATGAAGGGACCGGTGCATCAAAGATATCCCATGAAGGGACAGATATCCCATGAAGGGACCAGTGCATCAAAGATATCCCATGAAGGGACAGATATCCCATGAAGGGACCAGTGCATCAAAGATATCCCATGAAGGGACCAGTGCATCAAAGATATCCCATGAAGGGACAGATATCCCATGAAGGGACCAGTGCATCAAAGATATCCAATGAAGGGACCAGTGCATCAAAGATATCCCAGGAAGGGAGAGATATCCCCTGAAGGGACCAGTGCATCAAAGATATCCCATGAAGGGACCAGTGCTTCAAATATATCCCATGAAGGGACCGGTGCATCAAAGATATCCCATGAAGGGACCAGTGCATCAAAGATATCCCATGAAGGGACCAGTGCATCAAAGATATCCCATGAAGGGACCAGTGCATCAAAGATATCCCATGAAGGGACCAGTGCACCAAAGATATCCCATGAAGGGACCAGTGCATCAAAGATATCCCATGAAGGGAGAGATATCCCATGAAGGGACCAGTGCATCAAAGATATCCCATGAAGGGACAGATATCCCATGAAGGGACCAGTGCATCAAAGATATCCCATGAAGGGACCAGTGCATCAAAGATATCCCATGAAGGGACAGATATCCCATGAAGGGACAGATATCCCATGAAGGGACCAGTGCATCAAAGATATCCCATGAAGGGACCAGTGCATCAAAGATATCCCATGAAGGGACCAGTGCATCAAAGATATCCCATGAAGGGACAGATATCCCATGAAGGGACCAGTGCATCAAAGATATCCCATGAAGGGACCAGTGCATCAAAGATATCCCATGAAGGGACAGATATCCCATGAAGAGACCAGTGCATCAAAGATATCCCATGAAGGGACCAGTGCATCAAAGATATCCCCTGAAGGGACCAGTGCATCAAAGATATCCCATGAAGGGACCAGTGCATCAAAGATATCCCATGAAGGGACAGATATCCCATGAAGGGACCAGTGCATCAAAGATATCCCATGAAGGGACCGGCGCATCAAAGATATCCCATGAAGGGACCAGTGCATCAAAGATATCCCCTGAAGGGACCAGTGCATCAAAGATATCCCATGAAGGGACCAGTGCATCAAAGATATCCCCTGAAGGGACCAGTGCATCAAAGATATCCCATGAAGGGACCAGTGCATCAAAGATATCCCATGAAGGGACAGATATCCCATGAAGGGACAGATATGCCATGAAGGGACCGGTGCATCAAAGATATCCCCTGAAGGGACCAGTGCATCAAAGATATCCCATGAAGGGACAGATATCCCATGAAGGGACAGATATCCCATGAAGGGACCGGTGCATCAAAGATATCCCATGAAGGGACAGATATCCCCTGAAGGGACCAGTGCATCAAAGATATCCCATGAAGGGACAGATATCCCATGAAGGGACCAGTGCATCAAAGATATCCCATGAAGGGACCAGTGCATCAAAGATATCCCATGAAGGGACCAGTGCATCAAAGATATCCCATGAAGGGACAGATATCCCATGAAGGGACCAGTGCATCAAAGATATCCCATGAAGGGACAGATATCCCATGAAGGGACCAGTGCATCAAAGATATCCCATGAAGGGACAGATATCCCATGAAGGGACCGGTGCATCAAAGATATCCCATGAAGGGACCAGTGCATCAAAGATATCCCATGAAGGGACAGATATCCCATGAAGGGACCAGTGCATCAAAGATATCCCATGAAGGGACAGATATCCCATGAAGGGACAGATATCCCATGAAGGGACAGATATCCCATGAAGGGACAGATATCCCATGAAGGGACCGGTGCATCAAAGATATCCCATGAAGGGACCAGTGCATCAAAGATATCCCATGAAGGGACAGATATCCCATGAAGGGACCAGTGCATCAAAGATATCCCATGAAGGGACCGGTGCATCAAAGATATCCCATGAAGGGACCAGTGCATCAAAGATATCCCATGAAGGGAGAGATATCCCATGAAGGGACCAGTGCATCAAAGATATCCCATGAAGGGACAGATATCCCATGAAGGGACCAGTGCATCAAAGTTATCCAATGAAGGGACCAGTGCATCAAAGATATCCCAGGAAGGGACAGATATCCCATGAAGGGACCAGTGCTTCAAATATATCCCATGAAGGGACCGGTGCATCAAAGATATCCCATGAAGGGACCAGTGCATCAAAGATATCCCATGAAGGGACCAGTGCATCAAAGATATCCCATGAAGGGACCAGTGCATCAAAGATATCCCATGAAGGGACAGATATCCCATGAAGGGACCAGTGCATCAAAGATATCCCATGAAGGGACCAGTGCATCAAAGATATCCCATGAAGGGACAGATATCCCATGAAGGGACCAGTGCATCAAAGATATCCCATGAAGGGACAGATATCCCATTAAGGGACAGATATCCCATGAAGGGACCAGTGCATCAAAGATATCCCAGGAAGGGACAGATATCCCATGAAGGGACCAGTGCTTCAAATATATCCCATGAAGGGACCGGTGCATCAAAGATATCCCATGAAGGGACCAGTGCATCAAAGATATCCCATGAAGGGACCAGTGCATCAAAGATATCCCATGAAGGGACCAGTGCATCAAAGATATCCCATGAAGGGACAGATATCCCATGAAGGGACCAGTGCATCAAAGATATCCCATGAAGGGACCAGTGCATCAAAGATATCCCATGAAGGGACAGATATCCCATGAAGGGACCAGTGCATCAAAGATATCCCATGAAGGGACAGATATCCCATTAAGGGACAGATATCCCATGAAGGGACCAGTGCATCAAAGATATCCCATGAAGGGACAGATATCCCATGAAGGGACCAGTGCATCAAAGATATCCCATGAAGGGACAGATATCCCATGAAGGGACCAGTGCATCAAAGATATCCCATGAAGGGACAGATATCCCATGAAGGGACCAGTGCATCAAAGATATCCCATGAAGGGACCAGTGCATCAAAGATATCCCATGAAGGGACAGATATCCCATGAAGGGACCAGTGCATCAAAGATATCCCATGAAGGAACCGGTGCATCAAAGATATCCCATGAAGGGACCGGTGCATCAAAGATATCCCATGAAGGGACCGGTGCATCAAAGATATCCCATGAAGGGACAGATATCCCATGAAGGGACAGATATCCCATGAAGGGACCAGTGCATCAAAGATATCCCATGAAGGGACAGATATCCCATGAAGGGACCAGTGCATCAAAGATATCCCATTAAGGGACCAGTGCATCAAAGATATCCCATGAAGGGACAGATATCCCATGAAGGGACAGATATCCCATGAAGGGACAGATATCCCATGAAGGGACAGATATCCCATGAAGGGACAGATATCCCATGAAGGGACAGATATCCCATGAAGGGACAGATATCCCATGAAGGGACAGATATCCCATGAAGGGACAGATATCCCATGAAGGGACAGATATCCCATGAAGGGACAGATATCCCATGAAGGGACAGATATCCCATGAAGGGACAGATATCCCATGAAGGGACAGATATCCCATGAAGGACCAGTGCATCAAAGATATCCCATGAAGGGACAGATATCCCATGAAGGGACCAGTGCATCAAAGATATCCCATGAAGGGACCGGCGCATCAAAGATATCCCATGAAGGGACCAGTGCATCAAAGATATCCCCTGAAGGGACCAGTGCATCAAAGATATCCCATGAAGGGACCAGTGCATCAAAGATATCCCCTGAAGGGACCAGTGCATCAAAGATATCCCATGAAGGGACCAGTGCATCAAAGATATCCCATGAAGGGACAGATATCCCATGAAGGGACAGATATGCCATGAAGGGACCGGTGCATCAAAGATATCCCCTGAAGGGACCAGTGCATCAAAGATATCCCATGAAGGGACAGATATCCCATGAAGGGACAGATATCCCATGAAGGGACCGGTGCATCAAAGATATCCCATGAAGGGACAGATATCCCCTGAAGGGACCAGTGCATCAAAGATATCCCATGAAGGGACAGATATCCCATGAAGGGACCAGTGCATCAAAGATATCCCATGAAGGGACCAGTGCATCAAAGATATCCCATGAAGGGACCAGTGCATCAAAGATATCCCATGAAGGGACAGATATCCCATGAAGGGACCAGTGCATCAAAGATATCCCATGAAGGGACAGATATCCCATGAAGGGACCAGTGCATCAAAGATATCCCATGAAGGGACAGATATCCCATGAAGGGACCGGTGCATCAAAGATATCCCATGAAGGGACCAGTGCATCAAAGATATCCCATGAAGGGACAGATATCCCATGAAGGGACCAGTGCATCAAAGATATCCCATGAAGGGACAGATATCCCATGAAGGGACAGATATCCCATGAAGGGACAGATATCCCATGAAGGGACAGATATCCCATGAAGGGACAGATATCCCATGAAGGGACAGATATCCCATGAAGGGACCGGTGCATCAAAGATATCCCATGAAGGGACCAGTGCATCAAAGATATCCCATGAAGGGACAGATATCCCATGAAGGGACCAGTGCATCAAAGATATCCCATGAAGGGACCGGTGCATCAAAGATATCCCATGAAGGAACCAGTGCATCAAAGATATCCCATGAAGGGAGAGATATCCCATGAAGGGACCAGTGCATCAAAGATATCCCATGAAGGGACAGATATCCCATGAAGGGACCAGTGCATCAAAGTTATCCAATGAAGGGACCAGTGCATCAAAGATATCCCAGGAAGGGACAGATATCCCATGAAGGGACCAGTGCTTCAAATATATCCCATGAAGGGACCGGTGCATCAAAGATATCCCATGAAGGGACCAGTGCATCAAAGATATCCCATGAAGGGACCAGTGCATCAAAGATATCCCATGAAGGGACCAGTGCATCAAAGATATCCCATGAAGGGACAGATATCCCATGAAGGGACCAGTGCATCAAAGATATCCCATGAAGGGACCAGTGCATCAAAGATATCCCATGAAGGGACAGATATCCCATGAAGGGACCAGTGCATCAAAGATATCCCATGAAGGGACAGATATCCCATTAAGGGACAGATATCCCATGAAGGGACCAGTGCATCAAAGATATCCCATGAAGGGACAGATATCCCATGAAGGGACCAGTGCATCAAAGATATCCCATGAAGGGACAGATATCCCATGAAGGGACCAGTGCATCAAAGATATCCCATGAAGGGACAGATATCCCATGAAGGGACCAGTGCATCAAAGATATCCCATGAAGGGACAGATATCCCATGAAGGGACCAGTGCATCAAAGATATCCCAT